>NC_083869.1:39727500-40030530 GCF_032452875.1 Bos javanicus | reverse complement strand
GACGCAGCTCTTTGCTTGGTGCCTCAGCCCACAAAAGAGAAGTACGTAAAGTGCACTCACTATTTGCCCTTTCTCCTCTGTACGAAGTGAAGAAAGGCATTCCAACTTCAACTTTGCAGCAGTTACCACCACATCGTGTCATGACTGGCAGAGCTGACTATTTTTTAGGAACTGCCAGTTAAACAGGAAACCATTTCACTAGAGTAAAATAATAACTCTAGCAAATAGACTTAAAATATTGGGCAGTTTGTTCAATATGGTTAAAATAGTCATTGAACTATTGATCATGTGCTATTATGCTAAAATAACTTGGGACTTATCAAAGAAATTGAACAATATTTATAAGCCTATTAAACTTACCACACAATGTCATCTTGTGGGATGTGTATCTATGAAGTGAGTTGGCAATCTGTAAGCATTAAACCATAACATAGCAAGTAGTAAATCTACTTATTTATATTTTAAGTTAACCGTGGGATTTTCAGGCTGATAAGCCTTAAGAAGTATAGTCATGTCTTTCACTTTTGCTTATTAAATCCTTCCCTTTTGATCTAGGCCAACTTGACAAATAAATGTTCTCTGTTTCATTATATTTGGGGTCTCCTCATTGTAAATTCAGTACCATTTTCTCCTCTGACTTGGAGGCTTTCTCCCTAGGTGGGCACAGTTCTCTGTGCCTGGCTCTGCATCACATGTTCTCCAAGGCCAGTGTGCTTTGTGGACCATGATCTTCCCCACTAGGTTGTACCTTCTAGCAGGATGGGAATAGGCAAGTCTTTCTTGATTTTGTGTCCTCAGGGCTTAGACCAGTGCCTGAAATAGTATTCACTCAATAAACACTTGGTAAGTCAGTAAAACAACAAACTCAAGGGGAAATAAAGGTGAATATAATGTGACTCAACATTAACAATTTACCTTTGTCTTTGCCTTCATCGACATCCTTTCTTTCCATCTTACTCATTGCTCTTACCCTTCTTTTGCACCTCCTCCCTTCTTCTACCTCTCAAAATGCTATCTACTATGTTATTGTTCAGTCACTCAGTTGTGTCTGACTCTTTCCAACCCCATGGACTGCAGCATGCCAGGCTTCCCTGTTCTTTGCCATCTCCCAGAATTTGCTCAAACTCATGTCCATTGAGTCAGTGATGCCATCCAATCATCTCTTCCTCTATCATCCCCTTCTCTTCCTGCCTTCAATCTTTCCCAGAATCAGGGTCTTTTCTAATGAGTTGGCTCTTAGAATCAGGTGACCAAAGTATTGGAGCTTCAGCTTCAGCATCAGTCCTTCCAATGAATATTCAGGACTGATTTCCTTTAGGATTCACCTCTTTGTCCAAGAGACCAATTGACATTGCAGTCCAAGAGAATCTCAAGAGTCTTCTCCAACACCACAGTTCAAAAGCATCAATTCATCAGTGTCCAGCCTTCTTTATGGTACAACTCTCACACCCATACATGATTACTCAAAAAACCATAGCTTTGACTAGATGAACCATTGTCAGCAAAGTAATGTCTCTGCTTTGTAATATGCTGTCTAAGTTGGTCATAGCTTTTCTTCCAAGGAGCAAGCATCTTTTAATTTCATGGCTGCAGTCACCATCTGCAGTGATTTTGGAGCCCAAGAAAATAAAGCCTGTCATTGTTTCCATTGTCTCCCCATCTATTTGCCATGAAGCAATGGGACCAGATGCCATGATCTTCATCTTTTGAATGCTGAGTTTTAAGCCAGCTTTTTCACTCTCCTCTTTTATCTTCATCAAGAGGCTCTTTAGTTCCTCTTTGCTTTCTGCCATGAATGTGGTATCATCTGCATATCTGAGGTTATTGGTTATTGATATTTCTCTCAGCAATCTTGATTCCAGCTTGTGCTTCATCCAGCCTGGCATTTCGCATGATGTATTCTGCATATAAGTTAAATAAGCAAGGTGACAATATAAAGCCTTGACATACTCCTTTCCCAGTTTGGAATCGGTCCATTGTTCCATGTTTCGTTCTAACTGATGCTTCTTGACCTGCATACAGGTTTCTCAGGAGGCAGGTAAAGGGTCTGGTATTCCTATCTCTTTAAGAATTTTCCACAGTTTGTTGTGATCCACACAGTAAGGCTTTAGCCTGGTCAATAAAGCTGAAGTAGATGTTTTTCTGGAATTCTCTTGCTTTTTCTATGATTCAATGGATGTTGGCAATTTGGTCTCTGGTTTCTCTACCTTTTCTAAATCCAGCTTGAACATGAGGAAGTTCTCAGTTTACATACTGTTGAAGCCTGGCTTGGAGAATTTTGAGCAATACTTTGCTAGCATGTGAAATGAGTGCAATTGTACAGTAGTTTGAACATTTTTTGGTATTGACCTTCTTTGGGGTTTGAATGAAAACTGATTTTTTCCAGTTCTGTGGCCACTGCTGAGTTTTCCATATTTACTGACTTTTTGAGTGCAGCACTTTCACAGAATCATCTTTTAGGATTTTAAATAGTTCAACTGGAATTCCATCACCTCTTTGCTAACTTAGTGATGCTTCCTAAGGCTCACTTGACTTTGCACTCCAAGATATCCAGTTCTAGGTGAGTGATCACACCATCGTTGTTATCTAGGTCATTAAGATGTTTTTTGCTTTTTGTATAGCTCTTCTGTGTATTTTTGCCATCTCTTCTTAACATCTTCTGCTTTTGTTAGGTCCACACTACTCTGTCCTTTATTGTGCCCATCTTTGCATGAGATGTTCCCTTGGTATCTCTAATTTTCTTGAAGAGATCTCTAGTCTTTCCAATTCTATTGTTTTATTCTATTTCTTTGCGTTGTTCACCTAGGAAGTCTTTCTTATCTCTCCTTGCTATTTGGAACTCTGCATTCAGATGCGAATATCTTTCCTTTTCTCCTTTAGTGTATCTTCTTTTCTCAGCTATTTGTAAGGCCTCCTCAGACAGCTACTTTGCCTTTTTGCATTTCTTTTTCTGGGGAATGGTTTTGATCACCACCTCCTGTACAGTGTCACAAACCTCTGTCCATAGTTCTTCAGGCACTCTCTCTATCAGATCTAACCCATTGAATCTATTTGTTACTTCCACTGTATAATCGTAAGGGATTTGATAGAGTCCCTTGGACTGCCAGGGGATCAAACCAATCAGTCCTAAAGAAAGTCAGTCCTGAATATTCATTGGAAGGAATGATGATGAAGCTGAAACTCTAATACTTTGGCCACCTGATGAGAATAACTGACTCTAATGCTGGGAAAGATTGAAGGCAAGAGGAAAAGGGGATGACAGAGGATGAGATAGTTGGATGGCATCAGCGACTCAATTGACATGAGTTTGAGCAAGCTCAGGGAGTTGGTGGTAGACAGGGAAGCCTGGTGTGCTGAAGTCCATGAGGTCGCAAAGAGCTGGACACAACTGAGCAACTGAAATGAACTGATACCTTAATGACCTAGTGGTTTTCCCTACTTTCTTCAATTTAAGTCTGAATTTTGCAATAAGGAGTTCATGATCTGAGCCAGTCAGTTCCCGGTCTTGTTTTTGCTGGCTGTATAGAGCTTCTCCATCTTCGACTGCAAAGAATATAATTTCGGTATTGACCATCTGTTGATGTCCATGTGTAGAGTCATCTCTTGTGTTTTTGGAAGAGGGCATTTGCTGTGACCAGTGTATTCTCTTGGCAAAACTGTTAGCCCTTGCTCTGCTGCATTTTGTACTCCAAGGCCAAACTTGCCTGTTACTTCAGGTATCTCTTTAATATAACTAGTTTTAAAATGTAAAGACTAGATTATCTAGTATCTAGTACATAGCCTGCAATATAGTACAGTCTCAATAAGTTCTGAATAATGGATAGGAGATAGCTAAGGGAGACAAAAGGAAGGGTAATAGTGAAAAAAAAAATCTTTGGAGGTTTATTTTTTAAGGTTTATCACAGAATTTTTTAAAAGTTATTGCCCTTTGCTCTTTTTCCTTTAATATTTATTGTCAAGTTAAGGCAAACCATCCACATGTTTTCGCAAAGCAACAGTGATTATTATTTATTGGTTGAGATATGACAGTGTTGATATTCAAATATTTTAATTAACACAGGCAAAATTGTTTAGATATTACATACATACTGAGTTTTCTCTATAACTCATCTCATTATAATTTCTAAATTAAATTAAACATAATTTAAATGAAAGAAATAGATTTTACTTGAGAAAGATTGGCCCTGGTGTTCCAGATTATAGCCCATTTCTCTGACAAAGAAATAAATATGCTCCTTGTCTATCGGCCTGTCAGTTTGTAGGGAAATCAATTATATCAAATGATGCTCAAAACCCCGGGAGTGTAAGAAAAGTCAAACCTACACTCATCCATCCACTTCAGGTGAGGAAAAAACAAACAGCATATGGAATCTGGATTATGGGTTCAGTTTAATGTAATCAATGGCTGAATATTTGTTTAATCCAATCAATGTCTGAATATTTGTTTCTTGGATGTTTGTTAAATATTTGCATGGGGGAATCAGGTTAATTAATGCATAAAATTAGTCTGACTTCAGAGTAACTTTCCATATAATTAGGAAAGAGGGAAAGCTGAAGATATTGGCTCTTTATGGAAGTCGATTTCTCTTCTGTGCGGCCCAAATAATAAGAAAGAGACAATTTTTGGTGCAAAGTTTTTTTATTTGGATAATTTAAGATATAAATGACATTTTCTGTGTATTTTTGTAATTAGTATTTCTAGGCTAACAGGTATTAGAATATATCTGTGATTGTATTCTATGTACCCTTTTAAAATCTGTTTTTACCATTGAAATCATCATTGTTTTCATTCAAAAGTCTATGTAATTGTAACAAAATAGAGATATGGTACTGGTGACTTTGTCCTTTGATATACTCTCTCAAATAATTGAATCTATATAGGAAAAATACTTCATTTGGGAGATGATTTTAGAAGTTTCATTTAATTTATTAATGGTAAAACTCACCCAGTCCAGGAAAATATTTTCAGTGAGCATACTCTATGAATTGCTGATTCTTGTCACTTAAGGGGTGTTTTCAGACTGTCAGTACTGTCACATACTACTGTGGAGTAGTATGTAAGGCAGACAACACATCTTTTATCTTTCCTATAAACAAGAACTTCACAGTGTCTCTAAATCATTGCTCTCTGAAGTCCAAGGAAATGCACATCCGGGACCAGTCCATGGAATAGGTGATTGTCTGTGCCGTGCTATGCTTAGTCACTCAGTCATGTTCCACTCTTACAACCCATGGACTGTAGCCAGCCAGGCTTCTCTGTCCATGGGGATTCTCCAGACAAGAATACTGGAGTGGGTTGCCAGGCCCTCCTCCAGGGATCTTCCCAACCCAGGGATCAAATCCAGGTCTGCCACACTGCAGGTAGATTCTTTAGCATCTGATTTGTCTACTCTAGTAGTAAACCAAGGCCCAGAAAGTCATCTGCCCCATCCATAAAATATTTCCCTTGTCCCCATGTGCCATCAAGCTTGAAATTCTCCCTTTATAGATTCATTCATTTGGTTTAAACATTATTCTCTGATTTTAAAAATGCAAATAAATGGAATAAAATGTTAAGCTACCAACCCATAAAAATCATAAATCACAAGACTGAAGCAACTCTTGACATCGTGTATTCCCACCTCTGCTCCATAGAATCCATGTCTGATGATAACCCTGGTTAAGCCATTTTTAAATGGCAGGAAGGAAGAAAGAACAGGAGACAGACAGAGAAGGCCATGGGGATCAAAGACAAAGGCCATCTTGATCACCATTGTTAGGACCTGGTGCTGATCTACTTAGCAAATGCTGCTACATTATCTTGACAGAGTATCAAGAAGACGGATTTTGAAGACAAACAGAACCACTACTTCTGGCTATATAATGTAGGCATGATTTTTTATCTTTTCATCTTTCGTTCCTCATTCTAAATAGAAGAAAAATAAGACCTGCCTTTAATGGTTTTTTTAAAGAGAAAAAGAGGTAATATTTGTAACAAGGATTAATCTATCCTTTTATTTATTTATTTTTTTAAGTATCTTCAATCTGTCTAAAACATCTGATACCAGACTTCACGTGAGGACAGCCATTGTTTCTAAAGTCAGGTCATTCGACCACCAGATCATTGGCAGTTTACAGTAGCACTTTCAAAACTGGAAATTCTACTTGATTTTATATTAATTCAGGCTTTTTTTTTTAAAGAGCTAAACCTATGTGATTACTCATAACTA
Source organism: Bos javanicus (assembly GCF_032452875.1). Taxonomy (NCBI): domain Eukaryota; kingdom Metazoa; phylum Chordata; class Mammalia; order Artiodactyla; family Bovidae; genus Bos; species Bos javanicus. The sequence continues at coordinate 40,024,321 of NC_083869.1, read as the reverse complement.
TTAATATGTATGCTCCATGAGGGCAGGGATTTCAATTTTGTTCGTGTCTATACCCAATGTGTGGAACACTGTCCAACCCATTATTGTCATTGCTATTTAGTTGCTAAGCCATGTCCAACACTCTTGAGACCCCATGGACCATAACCTGCCAAACTCCTCTGTCCATGGGATTTCCCAGGCAAAGATACTGGAGTGGGTAGCCATTTCCTTCTCCAGGGGACCTTCCCCACCCAGAGATAAACATGAGTCTCCTGCTTGGCCGGAGGATTCTTTACCACTGAATCATCTGAGAAGCCCCCAACACATAATGGGGGCCACAAAGATCACTGAATAAATAAATGAATGACTATCACCATATTTCTCTACCAAACAGAGAGAGACTTTTTAAGGAAGGAAAATGGCATATGTCTACTAACAAGCTTGTCTAAAGTAGATGTACAAAGGTTGCAATAGTGAAGAGAAAAGGAAAGGAAAATAAAGGGCGTCTGCTAATATTTGTTGTGTACTACTCATGCCAGAGATTTTATGGACGTTACTTTCACTTCTCACAGAGTCCTCTGAGATAGATTTTACAACTTCCATCTTGAGACAGGGGGCTTCCCAGGTGGCTCAATGGTAAAGAATCCTCCTACCAAGCAGGACCCCCGGGCTTGATCCCTGGGTGGGGATGATCCCCTGGAGAAGGAAATGGCAACCCACTTCAATATTTGTGTCTGGGAAATCCCATGGACAGAGGAGTCTGGTGGGCTACAGTCCATGGGGTCGAAAAAGAGTCAAAATAACTGAGCAACTAAACCACCAGCGAACCTGGGATGGTTTGATGTGAAAATCCACATTCTTTTTACATCTTATGTCTCTTCAGATTTGAAAAATAGGAGAAAAAAATTTTGACAAGCCCAAATGCAGAAGTGGGATGGGAAAATAAGGGCAATAGAAAACAATTTTGTCAAAAATGAACATAAATACTTCTGTTTTAAAAGTTGACATAATAAAAATAATAAAGTTGACATGAGTCTAGAAAAGTGTTTCAGAAATACAGAAATGAAAATTCACGTCCAAATTTCATTGTTTTTAACTTTCTAAAAAATTTTTTTGTTAAAATACAATTATATCATTCTAGTTACAATATATTTACAAGCTCATTGAGTTCACACACATTAGTGATCACACCAACCCGAAAACCTTCACTAGGCAACTCTGGTATGTTTTCCCTATTAGAATTTTCAGATGACTTCGAGTATTCATCTCGGTGGTTATAATTAATTTCAATAGCTTCTGCGTTAACCCCGTGGTTAACTTTTCGGGAAAAGTGCACCTGATTATTCAGTAAATGAGTAATTAGTTAAGGTAGGAGACTAACAGGGCTACGTATTGGCAGCCCCTGGTGTAGCTTAACAGTATGAGAACTGTTGAGTAAGTCCCTCTGGGATGCATTAAATGCTGTGGAATCAGAACCTTACCTCAACAAGTTGGTGAAACTCATACTGCACCCTGGTGGGTGGGGGTGGGGGGAATAAGCTAAACTGAACTGAATTAAAGTTTATTCGATTGATCAGGTGGTATGCTAATAAGAAATCTGCTTCCCAAGTCACATTATCTAACCTGATTGGAAGGGGCATGGATGACAACTGCAAGTGAATGTTAGGCACCTGATGTATGAACACAGAACATGCTTGGGCAAATCCAAACCAAACCAAACTAAGTCAAGCTAATGTCTAAGTCACAGTAATGTTCACTAGAACAGATACACAGAACCCAGTGTGATAAATGTAGACCAGTGTGATATGTATATATAAATGTATACACTGTTAACTCTCTCTATATACACACACACACACATAAAGAAATTAGTTTAACAATCATCACCAGATCAAATTGTATGGAAGGATTGAACCAAAGGAAAGTTGAACTGGGTCATTGAACTTACAAAATCAAAAATGAAAAGGACATAATAAAATTAGGAAAACCTAACCGTAAAGCACAAAATGGTGAAATGACAAGGAGAATGTCTGTACCCCTTTCCAATCTAAACAGAGATTGTCTCTAACATTTGCAGGGTCACACTTACTCAGAACTTTGAAGGATAACTGCTTACCACAAACTCTTTTGCCTACAAGGCATTTTGATAATATGAACAGAAAAATTCAAACAAAACAATGAATTAAAATATATTGATGGTTTCATAAGATAGTTGGAGTTCTGTGGCTAAATTCAAACATCATTTCCATTTTGTTTGTATAAGAAAGCATCAATTGTCTACCAACATGACGACTTACCTTTGCTTTAAAGAGCTTTACTGAAATTTTGGGCTTCCCTGGTAGCTCAGCTAGTAAAGAATCCACCTGCAATGCAAGAGACCTAGGTTCAATCCCTGGCTTGTGAAGATCCCCTGGAGAAGAGAAAGGCTACCCACTCCAGTATTCTGGCCTGGAGAATTCCATGGACTGTATAGTCTATGGGGTCACAAAGAATCAGACACAACTGAGAGACTTTCACTTTCACAGAAATTTTATTTATAGACTATTATAATGGCAAAGTTGAATTATTTTTAGTGAACATATACAATTGTGCAATTATCATCACACTTCAGTTTAGGTCATTTCTATGACCCTAAAAAGATCCCTCATGCCTGCTTATTGTCAAACCTACTCCCGCACTCAGACCCAGGCAACCACTAATCTATTTTCTGTCTTGATAGTTTTGCCTTTTCTGAAAAGTATACTTAAATAGAACCAAACAAATCATAGTCTTTTGTGTCAGACTTCTTTCACTGACCATGTGTTTGAGGTACATTCACACTAGTATATGTCAGTGGTTTACTCCTTTTTATCTTAATCCAACTTGTTTTTCCTTAGTTGCTAAGTCTTTTGTGACCCCAGGAACTGTAGCCCGCCAGGCTCCTTTGTCCACAGGATTCCCCGGACAAGAATACTGGAGTGTGTTATCAGTCATTTCCTATTCCAGGGGATCTTCCCAATCCATGGGTCGAACCCACCCACATCTCCTGCATTGGCAGGCAGATTCTTTACCACTGAGCCACCAGGAAAGCCCAAGCCAATCTGTATTTAAGGTTATTATTGATATGGTTAAATTTATAGCTGCCATTTGCTATTAGTTTTCTATATATGCCATTTTCGTTTCGCTGGTTTTTTTTTTTATATACTGCTTTCTTTTGTAACTAATCAATATATTTAGTGTATTGTTTTAATTTTTCTGTTTATTTTTAACTACATATTTTAATTATTTTCTTACTGGTTGCTCTGCAGATCACAATAGGCATCTGAACTGTTCATAATCTGATTTGTGTTAAATCACCAAATTCCAGTAAAATAGAGAAATTTTGCTGCAATATTACCCCATTTATTCTCTCTTCCTTTGTGTTATTAAATGTATATAGTCTACCTATGTATATTATCAAATAAACAATAGTGTTATAATTATTGTTTTAAAAATCTTATCTTTCAAAGAAATTAAGAAAAGAAAAATATACAGACTTTTATATTTGCCAATGTATTTACTATTCGTGGTTCTTTTCATTTCTTTCTATAAGTTCAAGTTACCCTTTAGTATCATTTCCTTTCATTCTAAAGAAGTACTTCCTTTAGTATTTCTTCTAAATACTAAACACTTCTAAATACTAAGGCAGGTCTAGGAACACATTCTCTTACTCTTCACTTAGGATAATCTTTATTTCTTATTCATGTACGAGGAATAGTTTTGTTGAATATAACTTTCTTGGTTGACAAGGTCTTTTACGTCTTTCTCACTTGGAATATGTCATTCCTTGTCCTCTGGCCTCCATTATTTCTGAAAAGAAGTCACTTATTAAACATGCTGTAGTTCCTCTATATACAATGAGCATTTTTCTCCTGCCACTTTCATCGGGTTGACAACAATGTATCCAGATGTGTATATATTTGTGTATCCTACTTGAGTTTCATTGAGATCCTTGAGTCTGTAGATTGTTTTCTACTAAATTTGAACATTGTTCAACTATTATTCCTTCAAGTCTATTTTCTAAATTTTCCCCTCTATTCACCTTTCCTAAAATTTCATTACATGTGTGTTAGTGCATTTAAATATTGTCCCATGAGTCTCTGATGTTTTGTTCATTTTTCTTAATTTTTTTTCTTTCTGTTCTTCAGACTAGTTCATTTCTTTTACCATATCTTCAAAATCACTAATTTTTCTGCCATCTCAAATCTGTTGCTTAGCCTAACCAGTGAATTTTTCATTTTGATCATCATACTTTCCAAATACAGAATCTCCACTTAGTTCTATTTTATAGCTTCTATTCTTTTATATTCTTTTATATTCTTCTATTCTTGATATTTTATATTTATTGAGTCATCATCATCATATTTTCTTTGAATCCTTTAAACATAATTACACAGTTGTTTTAATTCTATTCATAATAGTTGCTTTGAATCTTTTTTGCTAAATCCAACATTTGTGCCAATTTGTACTGGCTGTTTATTTTTTCCTGAGTAAAGGAAAAATACTCAGGAAACTACTTCTCTGTTACTCTGAATTTTCCATCAATTTTTGTTGAAAACTGGCTATCAAAGTTTAGCAACTCTGGATTCTGTTCCACTCCTGGGGGTTACTGTTGCTGTTTTTTGTGTGTTCGTTTTGTTTGTTTTTCTTTTTAATGACTTGCCTGGAGTTAATCTGTGGAAACTTTCTTTGCCTTGCAGTGTGGGAACCCGTGTCTCTGCTCAGTATTTTTTTTTTTTTTTACTGTTTAGCCTAGTTTCCCAGGAGTCATCCTGGTTGCATGGCAGCTGTACAGTGCCTGATCAGAGAATATATCCAAACATCCAGAGCTGATATGGCTTCCCCCTCTGCTGACGGAGCTGTGTGTGGATCAAGAGCTTCTTTCAAGTCTTCCTAAACTTTTACTTTATACAAGTCTCTCTTTGGTGTTTCCTGCTTATGTGCACAGCCTTTCACTGAGCCAGCAAGGTATAGAGCTTATCTAGTCCAAGAGTTACTCTCTCATTTCTGGGATATCCCTATTAAATATTGTACCTGTCAGCTGGGCTGTTTCTTGCCCTAAACAGGGCTATCATCTTAGCCTAGGAGAACTTTAAGTTTTCTCCATTCATTTTCTTCCAAGTTTGCTATTTTTTTTGACAAGCTTCAAAAATGAGCTTTTTTTTTTTTTCCCTCTCTACTCTCCCCTCTAAGTTAAGCCAGTCCTCTCTGGCAGTGAAACTGATGTTTTTCATAGCTAGCCCTGCATTGGTTTTATTACTGTATTAACCAGGCAGGCAGAGGAATAGTGTGGAAGGATGGCAGAGAAGAGAACAGCCCCAGGCAAGAACATTAAACTCCCATGGTTTACCTAACATTCAGCAGGTTTTTATAAACAAATATTTCTCACCACTTGCCTTTCATTAATTTCAGGAGACTGTTTTGAGAATTTTATCCAGCTTTAAAGAATTTGTTTAATTGTGGGAAGAACACAACATGATTTATAAGCATACAATACAGTATTGTTAACCATAGGCACAGTGTTGTATATCAGATCTCTAGAACTTATTCTCTTGCCTAACTGAAACTTTTATACCATTGATTAGCAGTTCTTCATCCCCTCCTCCCCTACCCTACCAGTCCCTGGCAACCTTATTTCTATTCTCTATGTCTATAAAATTTACTATTTTTAGATGTATAAGTGGAATCAAGCAGTATTTGCCTTTCTGTAACTGGTATTTTCACTTGGGATAATGTTCTCAAAGTTTATGCATGTTGTCACATGTGGCATAATTTCCTTATTTTTGAGCTGAATAATATTTCACTATAGGAATAAATCACATTTGCTATGTTTATTTATCCACTGATGAACATTTAGATTGTTTCCACATCATGGGAAGTGCTAATATCTCTTCAATATCCTGATTTCAATCCTTTTGGGTAAATACCCAGAAGTGAAATAGCTAAATCATGTGGTAGTTCTATTTTTAATTTTCTGATGAACTTGCACACCTTTATCCAGAGACTACATCATTTTGCATTTCCATCAAAAGTGTACAAGGGTTCCAACTTCACAACATCCTTATTGACACTTGCTGTCTTTGTTTTTTTTTTTTTAATAGTAGCCATCCTGATCCATGTGTAAGGTGATATCTCATTGTGGTTTTGATCATATGTATAGAAAACCCCAAAGACTCCATAGAAAGACCTGTTGGAACTAGTAAACAAATTTAATCAAGTTGTAGCATATGTGATCAATATACAAAAATCAGTTACATTTCTATACACCAACATGAACTATCTGAAAAGGAAATTAGTAAATCAACCCCATTAACAATTGCATCAAAAAGAATAAAATACTGAGGAGTAAATTTAATCAAGGAACTAAAAGGCTTGCATACTGAAAACTACAAAACATTGATGATAGAAATTAAAACAGACACAATAAGTGGAGAAAAATCCATGTTAATGGATAAAATGTTAATGATAAAATGTCCATATGGCCTATGTTTTCCACTGTTTCCATCTCTTCTTTTTTTTATGTTATTTCTCAAGTCTTTATCAAGCATAGTAGAAAAGCTCTCATATACATATATACAAATAATATGGATAATATATATTTTAGAAAACATGAATTTTTGCTTGACTAAAAAATGTATGACATTTTGATTCCACTCATTTGACTTAACTTGAATAGAATTCTAGATTTCTAATTTTAAAAAACAGATATGCAACAAAGTTTTACTATACAGCACAGGGGACTATAGTCAATATCATCTAATAACCTATAGTGGAAATTTTCAAAAACAATAAATGTATATATGTATAAATGAATTACCAAAGAGTTCTTCTTTTTAAAATTTAGTCATGTTTATCTTTTTGCCAGTTTTTCTAAATGTCCTATGGACATCTAATAACAACATATGAGATACAAAATTTTAAATATATTTGTGTAGGATATAAGAGTAATACAAGTTAATATAAATATAAATATATTTAAATTATTAATGACATTCAGAATGCTTCTATTCTTATTTTTTCTGCACTTGGTAAACTATTCTCAGAGAAATGTTAATATGTCTCACTATGATTATATATTTCTCTTTTCTCTTATATTTCTTCTGATTTTTGCTTTATGTATCCTTGTTTCTTTGGTGTTAGGTGTCTGTTGGTTTACAGCATCTATTTTCTTTGTGAATTGCACCTTTTATCATTACAAATATTTATCTTTGCTTCATTTAAAAATAAATTAATTAATTTAAAAAATTAAAGTGGTCAACATACTCAATGCAATCTCTATCAAGATTCCAATGGTATTTTTAATAAAAATAGCAAAAATCTCCAAAATTCATATAAAATCATAACAAATCTGAAATAATCAAAACAGTCTTGAGAAGAAGAAAAAGCTGAAAGCATTACATTTCATGATTTCAAAATATATTATTACAAAGCTACAGTAATTATAACAGTATGATACTGGCATAAAAACAGACATATAGAACAATGGAACTGAGGAGTCCAGAAATAAATATACACATATAAGCTCAGCTGATCTTCAACAAGGACATTAAGAATTCACAATAGGAAATGGATAGTCTCTTTAAGTGGTGCTGGGAAAACTGGACATCCAAATGCAAAAGAATGAAACTGGGCCTTTATCCTACACCATACACAAAAATCAACTCAAGATAGACGGAAGACTTAAAAGTAAGACCTGAAACTATAAAACTCCTAGAAGAAAACATAGGGAAAGCTTAATGGCATTGGTCTTAGTGATGATTTTATGCATACAACATCAAAAGCACAGATAGTAAAAGCAAATAAACAAATACATGCAACAAGTAGAACTACATTAATCCAAAAAAACTTCAGTGTAGCAAACTGTCAAGAGTGAAAAGGCAACCTACAGAATGGTAAAAAAAATTTGCTAATTACATATCTGATCATAATTTCTGAATTACAGTGACTCTTGAGCAACACAGGTTTACATTGTGAGGGTCCAGTTATACACGGATTTTTTTTCGATAGTAAATACTACAGTACCACACAACCCACAGTTTGTTGATTGCACTGATGGGGAAATGAAGATAAGGAGGGCCATCAATAGGTTATGCGCTGATTTTTTACTGTGCAGAGGGTTGGAGTCCCCAGCATCCACACTGTTCAAAGGTCAACTTTATATAAGGAACTCCTTCAACTCAATAGCATAAAGAATTCAGTTGGATTTGAAAAAAGAGGATTTGCCAACACCCTTCACTTTGCCATTACCAAAAGTGCCATCTAAACCTACCTCTCTTTTGTTTCTTCTATGATACTCCCTGTTTGTTGGTGGGTTTTTTTTTGTTTTTTGTTTTTTTTGCTTAAATCTTCTGAGCAGTTTCAACTATTTTCAGGGTTTTGTTTTTTCTTCACCATATTTAGCTAATGGCATTATGCTTTTTTTCTCTCTAGAATGTATTTTCCTTTTCTCATTTTTATATTTGTTATATATGTTTGCATATTTTTCTTTTTAAAAACTACTTAGCATTTAGAAATAATTTGCTTCAGACTATTACTTCACACGTACTCAGTCGTTCAGTTTTGTCCAACTCTTTCTGACCCCGTGGACTGCAGCCCACCAGGCTCCTTTGTCCATGGGATTTTCCAGGCAAGTATACTGGAATGGGTAGCCATTTCTTACTCTAGGGGATCCTCCTGACCCAGGGATCAAACCCTTGTCTCTTGCCTCTCCTGTATCTCTTGCACTGGCAGGCTGATTCTTTCCCACTCTGCCACCTGGGAAGCCCCTTTATTAAAATCCCTTTCATTATCCCTTTCAGCTTGCCACTTTTTTCTAAAACAATTCTCAAAATGATAAGAACAGATTTAAAATTTTGAGAAGTTAAAAATGTGTACTATATCATTTCTTTCATTTAAAAACTATGCATTATATTTTTTAAAAATCTATGCATTATATTTACAGAAATGTAATGCATAGTTTTTTAATGGAAGAAATGGTACAGTACATATTTTTAACCTCTCAGAATTTTAAATATGTTCCTATCATTTTGATAATTGTTTTAGAAAAAAATATGGCAAGCCAAAAGGGGTATTCAAAGGGATTTTAATAAAGGGACCACTGATAAGCTTTTAAGACAGGGGTCCTCAACTGAGGATGATGATTTTTTTTCCCTCAGGAGATATTTGGTAATGTCTGGAGACACTTTTGGTTTTCAGAACATGAGAAGTGCTACTGAAATTTAATGTGTAAAGGCAAAGGGTGGTAGTAAGCATTTTACACCACACAGGACAGTCCCCATGACAAAGAATTATCCAGCCAAAATGTCAATGTGCCAAGGTTGAGAAACCAAAAAAGATGATGAATTCCTCAGGGAATCATAAAATCGAGAAGGGGTTACTATCATTCCTACCCTTGGACTTTCCTGGTGGCTCAGACAGTAAAGAAATTGCATGCAAGGCAGGAGACCAGGGTTCGATCCCTGGGAAGATCCCCTGGAGAAGGGCATGGCAACACACTCCAGTATTCTTGCCTAGAGAATCCCAGAGGAGCCTGGCAGACTACAATCCGTGGGGTCACAAAGAGTCAATAGGACTGAGTGTCTAACACTTATTACCCAAAGGGTCAAGGTGAGAGAGCTATTACCAGATCTCAGTTAGAGCTGTGGTGCAGAAAGGGGCCATGCTTCAGGTTTTACAGGGCTCCAGTTTACATAATTTAAAGTACTCCTTTTTTTGAAAACTTAAGTAAAATTACAAGTATAAGATTAGGAATGAATGTAAATATTTTAAAATTTAAAAAAAGCTCAAATTTTAAAAATCAAATAAATATCACAAACATAGCAAAATCTAGACAATACTTATTTTATTTAACTACCAGAAACAGTTCTGAAACATCTTTTATCTGACTTCTTTTTTTGCACATTCTGATTGCTTCTTCATATAATTTTAAGATCGATTTTTAGAAGGAGAAAATAAGTCAGTATTTTCTCTAACATTATGGATTGAAATTTTTCATCATTGTGAATTTAGAATCAGCTAGTACAATATGTAGCTTCACAGTTCCTATTATTACTGTCATGTAAATTTTTTGTTTTGTATTCAAATTTTGGAAACCATCTATTAACTGTCTGACATATCTAAGCTATAAGATTTCAAGTTTTCTTGTGTAGCAACTAATATTAAATACTATTTGAGTTAACAATAGTCATTAACTAGTTTGTCCTAACTGTCCTCATTATAGGATTTTATTGTGAGTTTTCTATTATCTTTGTTGATGTCTTCATGTCGAAGCATCAGCAACTTTATATCTTTTTCCAATATGTCTGTATGATTCATTTCTCTTTGTTAATTATATTATCAAACAATTCAAGGCAGTTTCATTCTTTCCATTCATAATTTATCTCTTCCTTTTAATGAATTATAGCTTTTAGTAAAATCTAAAAGTAAATTTTATTTTATTTTTCATTATCAGAATAGCTTCTGCTAATTTAATCATTCAATTTATCATTTTTGTTTCATATTTCATTGCTTATCTCTCAGTTTTTTAAATAATATATTTAGAGATGATAAAAGAAAGTATCCTTCATTTATCTTCTAATCAGGAATCTATTTCTTGCTTGGATTTTAAAAATTTATGATGTATTATGGAAATATTCTAAAATTTCGAATATCCTTTTTAATGTCAGAACATTTTTTTTTTCCTTTTAACAAAAACATACAACCATGCAAATATTGTTGAAGCCACTCCCTAGGCCTTGGAAAGAGCCTGAATTTGTGAGTGGTTCTGAAGCTTAAGCTTCATTCATTTCATGGAAATCTTCCTCCAAATGCAGTCACTGCTAAATCTTGGTCCACCATGGAAGAAGCCCAGGAAAACTAATACCTCAACCTCTCTCTACCGCTGGTGCCTCCAATGGGCCAAAGCCAAGTGGAAGGGCAGACCTGGAGGGACAAACAGTATAAGAAGCCTAGCTAATTGTGTTTGAATAATTCCTGTCTTCCAAAACTTCTATTTTACAGTATTTATATCTTATTTTGCCCTTTTGTGCTTGTGTTCCTAAGGAAGGCAAGCAAAATAAAGAATGTGTTTGACATTTGCTCAGAGAAATCACTTCCTCAAGAAGCACTTGCTAGCCTAAGTATGCCTGTGAATGCTGTACAATCTTGGTTCAGCAAAACATATTCATCCCATAATGCATTCACATATCATAATCATTTTGAAAGCTTCAACACATGTCTTCTAATGGTGTCACTCTATATAATGAGATATGCAAATTAGAGTGTTATAGAGAGTCTTAATTGCATTATATCATTCAGAGTTGTAAATGTTCAGCTAGTTACAGCCCAGGTAGAGCAATCAGAAGAAGAAAAGAAAAGAAATAGTCTTTTGGCTGTTTGACCCAAAAATGCAATAGACTTACACTGCCAATAGGCATATTAATATGCTCCTCAGACATCTATAGTAACAGGGGATTAACAGAAATGGCCTTAAGAGCTGTATCAGCCTTTTCTTGTAAATTCTTTATGAACCTTGTCTTCAGTGTTTTGGGGTCCCCAGGCTCTATTTCATATATTATTCTCAAGCTTATTATAAACTGCAAGGAATTAAAAAAGAAAATATGACTTGTCAGGTAAAGAGTGTAGTAGCATATATAATATCTGCTGAAGAAAAAATATGTTCCCCTTCATATAGTTTCCATGTAATTAAATAATGTCCATAATGTTATTTTCCAAACTCTAAATTCTATCATGATTTGGCAAGATAAGCAAATGGAACCTGGGAAACTTTCCCCATCTCAGAGTAGGTGATATCTTTTAGTTGTCATCAACTTCTAAATAAGCAAGGGATCTCTAACAGATTGTTCTACAAGACCACAATCATATGCCACTGATTTTCGTATTTGTTTCTACTGTGCATTATTCTAGGTATCCAAGGTCAGCAAGATTGATTGAGCAGCGAACTACTGAAATAAAGAAAATATACCAGATAGATCCATTCCTCATTTACTAAACCACCACCATCCTTTCCAATATCCACATCCACTCCCTTGTACCATCAAAGCCCTATCATGACCAGGACCATTACACTCTCTGTCACAGAAGACTACTGCGCAGAGCCATGCTTTTTTCAGTTAGCTTTGTCTTGTTCATTTACTGCAGTTATGATGAGCTGTCTGGAATAACTTGCCTTCAAAATCACACAGATATATTTAATCATGTTGGGATAAATAAAATTTAAGGCAGAAAATCACAATTTTCCCTAAGACAATCCAACTCTCTCGTTTGATCCTTGAGAAAAACATATCTTTATTCATTTATTTAGTGAGCAGTAACACTTTAGTATTTCACCATTATCTCACACTGAATACATTCAAATTAGAAGCTTAACTCTCCAAAACAAGATACTTGAATTGAAATTGTGTCAGATTTCTGTCAACAGCATCATTTTCCCATTTATCAAGTCTCTTAATTTGTTGGTTGCTATTTCCTCCCTGTTATTCATCACCAATTAGTTCCCAAGTTACACTGGAGTTTCTCTCTAAACATTTCTCATATTCTATTCCCTTCTCTATCATTCTCTTCCAACATCATTCCCTTCCAAATAGCCAAATAGCTCTGGCTATTTCATGCCTAGTTTATGACATGAGCTCCATAAATAACTTCCAGCCCATATATTCTACAAATTGCTTCCAAACTAATTTTCCAAAAATATAATTCTATCATGTCACCCCTCTGTTGAAAGTCTTTTATGGATAGTCAATAGTAAAAACAATAGTTTAAACTTGCCAGTTTGGAAAATCTTCCATTTCACCAAAATTCAAACCACATAAGTTTCTCTTATTCTCCCAAAAATCCCAGGACTTGTATGAGCTACCTCTACCAGAGGTAAGTCAGAGTAAAATAGAATATACTCAAATTCAGTAAATAGTAGATTCGAAGGGGCAGGAATCAAGGTCAAATATACTAAAATTTAGAGTTTAAGTCAGTGGACATCACTGTAAGTGGATCAGAATCAAGGAACAAAGGAATAAGAACAGTTCCTAAGAAATTCCGTCAAACATAGGATCACCATTTTTGGCCACTGAAAGTTTTCAAATCTTCACTTTCATATACTACTCAATATAAGCTCTCCATAAGTAAGCTTTTTTACTAATGGTTCTCAGACCGTACTGCCCATCTGAAGTATGTATAGAGTTTGTTAAAACAGGTTTCTGGATTCCATCCCCAAAGTTTCTAAGTCAGTAGGTCCAGAGCCAGAAAAGGCATATTTTAACAAGTTCTTAAGTGATGTTAATGAAGCTGGTCTGGGGATCCCACTTTGAGAATCACTTCCCTACGTAAACACATTGATCTTGCTATCTCTGAAATATGAAAGTGAAAGTCACTCAGTCGTGTCCAGCTTTTTGTGAGTCCAAGGAATTCTCCAGGCCAGAACACTGGAGTGGGTAGCCATTCCCTTCTCCAGGGGATCTTCCCAAGCCAGGGACTGAACCCAGGACTCCTGCACTGCAGGTGGATTCTTAACCAGCTGACCCACCAGGGAAGCCCAAAATATAAATCTGTATTCTCAAATCCTACAAACTGGCTAGAATGGTCACTGCACTTCAGTCAACATACAGTCCACTCAGACTGCTGCTGCTAAGTTACTTCAGTTGTGTCCAACTCTGTGCGACCCCAGAGATGGCAGCCCACCAGGCTCCTCCGTCCATGGGATTTTCCAGGTAAGAGTACTGGAGTGGGGTGCCATTGCCTTCTCTGAAAATGGTTACAAACGTTCATTTTTATGTGATCTTTATAAGTCTAATAATAAAATTTCCAAGGTGAAAATGTGGTTTTTAAATGTAACTCCTTCATTTGAGCTCATTGTCAGAAACTACACATTTGGTAGATGATAGATCAGACTCAATTCCCTTTGCGTGATTTCCACCTTCTCAGGTAAAATCTTTTTACTGAAGTTAAAAGATTGCTGACACGATATGAATTGATGTAGATAGGTGAGGAAGGAGGTAATTCAGCAAAGGGGGTGTGGTCGGAGAAACAGGCAACATGTAGGAATTCTTATTCAAAAATATCCATTTCTTCATATCATTATTACAGGGTCATTTTTATGAAGTTTTAAAGTTAGTGTCTCGGAAGTTTACTGAGTGAAAAAAGCTAACCTCAAAGGGTTACATAATACAGGATTCCATTTTATAACATTTTTGAAAAGATAACATTATAGAAATGAAGAACAAATTAGTGGTTGCCAAGAGTTAGGAACACAGGTTGGGGAGAGCGAAGGTTCTATTAAAAGATAGCACAACAGATTCTTGTGTTGAAGCAACTGTTCTCTGTCTTGACTGTGGTTCTAAAAATCTGTACATGTGGTAACACAGCATAGAATAAAATACACACACACACACATACACAAAGGGGTTTATGTAAAACCGGTGAAATCTGAATAAGGTCAATGGATTATATATTCATGTCCATTTCCTAGGTGTGATATTACACCATAGTTATGAAAGATGTTATCAAAGGGGCAAATTGAGTAAAGGATACATGAGATATCTTACTGTTAATTTTTATAACTGCATATGAATCTAGAAATAAACTCAAAGTAAGAAATTTTCCTTTTTTTGAAGCACGGGGTTATTTGTTGGTTTTAGGCTGATTTCCAAACACCTGATGTCCAGTTTAGAAAGAAAATCCTTTTAGGATAGTACCAGAATAGCCCTGAAATATGTTTATAATTCCTGGAAGAGAAGAAAGCTTGTGAAGATACAAAGAAGTGTATCTCCTATATCAGTTTTGCCTACTTTTGACTCTAAATATAAGCGTTAAAGTTGGGAAATCATAGTATTCTTGAACTGCCCTAAGTTTTCACTGGCTTAGACCTTACCAGGTAAATCTGATACATGTCTCATAATTGTCACTCAACAAATATTTATTAAACTCTTACAATATGTCATTATCACTGACTTTACCTTTTTTCCATTTTATACTTACAGTCAAATGAAATAATTTTAAAGGTCCCCTAATCTTTTTGTGACAATCAGATTATATCATGGTCAATGACAATCAAATATTTATAGTTTAGAACTCTTGATATTTAAATTTTTCCCTTATATACGATGGAATGTTTATACATTAATTCATGCTGGAGTTGGTATAGTATATTGATTCAGAGCAAACGCTCTGGGGCCTGGATACCAGGGCTTAAATTCTGGTTCCAATTTGTTGGCTGTATGAGTTTGGGCCGGAGAAGGCAATGGCACCCCACTCCAGCACTCTTGCCTGGAAAATCCCATGGATGGAGGAGCCTGGTGGGCCGCAATCCATGGGGTCGCTAAGAGTCGGACACAACTGAGCAACTTCACTTTCACTTTTCACCTTAATGCATTGGAGAAAGAAATGGCAACCCACTCCAGTGTTCTTGCCTGGAGAATCCCAGGGATTGGGGAGCCTGGTCGGCTGCCGTATCTATGGGGTCGCACAGAGTCGGACACAACTGAAGCGACTTAGCAGCAGCAGGAGCAGCATGAGTTTGGGCAAGTTATTCAACCTCTCATTGCTTCTGATCCCTTTCCAATAAAATGGAGAATATAAGATCCTCTTCACAGGGTTGTTCTGATGATTAAATGAATTACTGAATGTAAAGGATACATAGAAAACACTTCGTCAATGACAGTTGTAAATAATTATTCATTCATTTGTAACTGGCTTGTTCCCAAAAGGTTTAAACAAGCCAACTGAATAAATAAGACATTATATATGTAAACCAATTCCATATTTACGATGTTATTGTTTTAGGAATAATAAACGAAGCAGGTTGCTCCTGAATGAGAAAAGACAGTATTACTCATTCACAACTACTGATTAGTATCACCTCAAATTAGATTTTGAAACAACTCAATACTGAGAAGTAACAACTACCAGTGAAGAAGGAAATGTTCGACAACTAGAAAAACACAACAATGTGAGGTTGACTATCTAGTTATCTATATTTCCCACTAGATTGTATTTTCTGGAGGAGCCAAGACTATGTCTTTCTTTTCCATTTTAATCCCCAGCCCTAGCATATTGCCTGATACAAACTAGGTACTCAATACATTTTTTAATGAATTAACACTAAGACTCTTGAGTAACAGAGCAGATAAATGTATATTTGTCTCAGCAATTTCTTCTGTGGAGGGATTTGTAATACAGTCATTCTATACATCAAATTATATCGAGGCCTAAAATGTTTTAGGCCAACTCAGAACAATGAATGTGTCAAGCTCAGATCAAGTTCACTCGTATAATATTTTTTGTAAGAAAAGCCTTGCACACCTTTGAGAATTTCATACACACACACAAACACTAAAAGTATTTTTAAATAATTTCTATAAGCTTTATGTGTATAGAAAAACTATATACATTCATAGATTTTTTTCATTTCCTAACGACATGAAATAAACATGTGTCCTTGCATTCCTGTGACACAACATGCATACATCTATTCCAGCACTGCTTACTATATAGCATATTTGTTGCTTTTTGTTACTGCTCCATTAGACTAAGCATCTGTGTTTTTCATTTTTACATCCCTCATGTTATCTGGTACTAATAGAAATCTAAGAAGTATTTGCTTAATTAATTAATACCTTATCTTCAATGTGAATTTCTTCTTTAGGCACTTTTGACCCCAGAAAAAAGTCTTCTTTAAAGAAGCCATCATCGGCTAACAAACACATGAAAACATGCTCAACATCACTCATTATCAGAGAGATGCAAATCAAAACCACAATGAGGTACCATTTCACGCCAGACAGAATGGCTGAGATCCAAAAGTCTACAAGCAATAAATGCTGGAGAGGGTGTGGAGAAAAGGGAACCCTCTTACACTGTTGGTGGGAATGCAAACTAGTACAGCCACTATGGAGAACAGTGTGGAGATTCCTTAAAAAACTGGAAATAGAACTGCCTTATGATCCAGCAATCTCCCTGCTGGGCATACACACTGAGGAAACCAGAAGGGAAAGAGACACGTGTACCCCAGTGTTCATCGAAGCACTGTTTATAATAGCCAGGACATGGAAGCAACCTAGATGTCCATCAGCAGATGAATGGATAAGAAAGCTGTGGTACATATACACAATGGAGTTATTACTCAGCCATTAAAAAGAAGACATTTGAATCAGTTCTAATGAGGTGGATGAAACTGGAGCCTATTATACAGAGTGAGGTAAGCCAGAAAGAAAAACACCAATACAGTATACTAACGCATATATATGGAATTTAGAAAGATGGTAAAGATAACCCTGTATGCAAGACAGCAAAAGAGACACAAATGTATAGAACAGTCTTTTGGACTCTGTGGGAGAGGGAGGGGGGGATGATTTGGGAGAATGGCATTGAAACATGTATAATATCATATAAGAAACGAATCGCCAGTCCAGGTTCAATGCAGGATACAGGATGCTTGGGGCTGGTGCACTGGGATGACCCAGAGGGATGGTATGGGGAGGGAGGTGGGAGTGGGGTTCAGGAAGGGGAGCATGTGTACACCCGTGGCGGATTCATGTTGATATATGGCAAAACCAATATAATATTGTAATTAGCCTCCAATTAAAATAAATAAATTTAAATTTTAAAAAATTAATTGAAAAAAAATTTTTTTAATAAAGAAGCCATCATCTTCCAATAAGAATGATAATATCTACTGGTAATTTATGTTGCTGGAGACCCACTGCCCGCAGGATAAGGATAATGCCACTTAAAGATCCTGGATGATCCAGCTCTTGCTTTTGTCTCCAGACCCATATCCTGTCATTCTCTACCTCACAATGTCCCAAGTGAGCTGCATTTTATGAACTGGCTAACCAGGAAATCGTCACAAGGATTAAAAACAAAAACTTCAAGACTGTGTGCTCAGTCACTTCAGTTGTGTCTGACTCTGCAATTCTTTGCAACCCTATGGAGTGTAGCCCACCAGGCTCCTCTGTCCACAGGATTCTCCAGGCAAGAACACTGGAGTGGGTTGCCATGCCCTCCTCCAGGGATCTTCCTGACCCAGGAATGGAACCCACTTCTCATAAGTCTCCCGTTTTGGCAGGTGGGCTCTTTACCACTTAGCACCACCTGGGAAGCCCAAAGTGAAGCCGCTTACCTGTGTCCAGCTGTTTGTGACCCCACGGACTGCAGCCCACCAGCCTGCTCTGTCAATGGAAGTCACCAGGCAAGAACACTGGAGTGGGTTGCCATGCCTAGTTAACCTACAATTGAAAAAAAAACTTATTTTAGGTAAAAATTCTTTGCTTGGTTGGGATCAGTAAAAAAAAAGCACACAGTTCACTCTTCAAGGGCATCTGCAGCGATGGTACTTTTGTCTGATTTTTGATTGTTAAGTTCTAAACATGATAGTATCTTGTCCTTGAGTTATAATTTATTTTGATTACAGATTGAGTCTTTTTTTAGTAAATATTTATAACCTTGAAATAGATATTTGGGAGTACAAGCATGATTTTTTAACAATAGGTAATATCTTTGATTTTTACCCCTAAGTTTTCAGTAAAATATACACAAAATGTAAATAAAATATGAAAGTATGTTTTTCACAGACATAGCTGCATCTTTCTAGCAATACATGGGTGCTTTACACCTCTCCATGAAATTATGATTTATACAGACCTATTGTTTTAAAGGATGAAATCCTTATTTTTGCCAAATCTATTGTATTAATTATTTGTAAAAACAAATGCTCATTTTAATGAGTTGTATTTTCATATGCATCAATATTTGTATACCTTTCCCGTAGCATAAAAGCTCATAACTTAAATGTATAATTTTTGTCTTAGAGCACGTGTATTTTTCTTTTGTTTCAAAAAGATTGAGCATTTACATCACTCTACTTTTAAAGGGAGCTTTGCTGGTGGCTCATTGGTAAAGAATCGCCTGCCAAGCAGGAGAAATGGGTTCAATCTGTAGATGGGGAAGATCCTCTCAGAAGGAAATGACAACCAACTCCAGTATTCTTGTCTGGGAAATCCTATGGACAGAGGAGCCTGCCGGGCTACAGTCCACAGGGTTGCAAAAAGAGTTGGACACAATTTAGCAACTAAACAACAACTCAAACAAGAATGGTATAAAAAAGACATTTCTTGACTTATAAATAAAATATCGTTGGAATAACAATGACTCTTCTCCCCAAATAGTCCACAACCCTGATTTTTTGCTTACCTTTGTAGGAACTTCAAAGAAATAATCACAGCAAAAATTTTTAAAAAGAAGTCATATTCCACAAACATCTGTCCATAGACAAATTCATAGCCTTGGAGTGGACCATGCAACTGATGCTTTGAAATGTGACCTAGACACCCAGAAACTGCCTTTAAAAACAGAACACATCATCACTTGTGATGCTGGGGTTACTCTTTGCATAAGATTTGTCAGCAACAAGATATAAGACAAACCTGACTCTGAACTTAGAGTCTAAAGCTGAGAGGTGATACACGGAACCCCAAATAGGTCTTTTCTTAAGGGAACCAGGAAACATTGTATACTTTCAAAGAACCTAGTGTTATTCACAAATAATTTGCAATGAGAAGAAAGAATATGGGTATATATTTATTTTGCAAAATATTCACACATCAAATAATTATGTTGTACACCTGAAACTAACATAATGTTTAAGACAACAACAAAGAACACCAAGATCCATTAAAATTCTTGTCTTCTTGATACATGTAAGTCACGAAGAACAAGTATTTTTTCCATAACCCATTAAAACAAATTTATACTCTTTGCAGCAGTATACATTTTTAATTTAAATACTGCTCCTCTTTAAATGAACAAATTTTATCCTTAATAAAGTTTTCAAGGATGTTACAAATCTGAAGTATTCATGTGCTATTTATCTTTCTATAGTAGAATTATAATTAAAAAAAATGAGGTCATTCACATGGAAGAAAAAATAGAACCCTCAATTCTAGATTGACTCACATATATGGTAGCAGATTTATTCTTCTTTGCTTCTCTCTTCTCTCTAATGAAAACTAATTATTAGTCATTTCTTGATATTCTCACAGCCAAAGGCTGTTGTGATAATCTTGATAGATGAATTTTTTGGTACTCTATAGATTCTTTAAGAAAAGCAAAAAATGTTATTAAGTAGCAAGTGACAAATATGTCTTTGATAATGTATAAAACAATCAGAAATAAAATACAGCTTGCTAGATGATTATAAAATTATTTCTCAAGTTAAGATAGTCACAACTTTCAAGGTATACATTTCAGTGACAAAAACATTCCAAACCCACAAGAAAACAATGAGGAGTAGGTGCCTTTTGGTTAATTTTATTTGATAGTGAGAAAACTTTATCAATTTTTTTAATTTATAAAACTCACCAATGAGTACATGGCACCTGGGTGGCGGGGGCAGGGGCGGGGGTGGGAATTACCAGTGCAGAAATATGTATAATAAAATGGAAAAAAAATTTTCACCCTCTCTCAACACTATTCATCTCCCCATAAGTAACCACTTTCAAAAGAGTAAGGAGAGTGACACCACCAAGATGGTGACACAGATTCTTCCTGATTTTGCTCCCCCTCACAAGAATGGCTAACATTTGTTCAGGAACAAGACACCACTGAAAGAATTCTAGAATAGAGGAGGGGAGCCTGAATCACCCCTGCACCTCAGAGGACCAAGACAGACTGCCTGCCAGTCTCCTTTGCTGTATTGCCTTAATTCAGAGACCCATCTTTTCTCTAGATATATGCAACATTCTCTATTTCTTAAAGCAACTTCTCACCCTTAGTCCATCCTCCATGTCTAGGCAGAATGATCTTTATGAAAAGTTAATCCAACGATTTCACTTCCCAGTTGAAGTTTCATGGATTGACAATTAGTGAAAGTATAAAATATAAATTCTTTTGTATGGCTTTGCAGAACCCAGGTTCTGATTATCAAATCTAACCGTGTCTGCCAATATATTCTCCTTCAGATTTTATATGCCAGCATTTCCAGAAAACCCTAGGACTTTTCGTATTTCTAGGTCTTTAATCTTACATTTCTTTTGCCTTAGAAGTAAACTCTTACTTTCTCTGCAAGAGGTGCTCCCAGGAATACTTGAGTACTCCATCCCAACACACGGCTTAGAGGTCCCTATTCAGAGCCATTAACACCGTGCTGAAAGTGTTTGTATTCTTGTGCTGTGTGCTGTGCTCAGTCGTGCCACTCTTTGCCACCCTATGGACTGTAGCTCACCAGGCTCTTTTGTCCATGGGATTCTCCAGGCAAGAATATTGAAGTGCGTTGCCATGCCCTCCTCTAGGGGATCTTCCCAACCCAGGGGTCAAACCCACATCTATGTAGGCAGGGAGATTCTTTACTGCTGAGCCACCTGGGAAGCCCTGTTTTCCTGCATGTCCTTCTTATTAAACTGTAAGAGACTTAACAGAAGTGACTATGGAGTTTCTTCTTTGTATTCTCTGTGTTCCTAGAGTAGCAACATAGAGAATTTGCTGTCAAGATTTGTTAATTAAAGAAACACAAAAACGGCCCTTCAGATTGAACAATATTACAAACTACCAAGTACAACTATAAAAAGAATGAGTGAAAGATGAAATTGAAATTAAAATTGCTTATATTCTCAGGGCCTAATGAGATGGTGGCAATAGAAGTAACCATACCTTACTGGGAATTCATCATATGCCAGACTACTTTTTTGTCACAATTACAGAAAAGGAAACTGAGGCATAGATAGGTTAGGTAACTTTGCTCAAAATTAAAACAGCTAGTAGTCTGCAACTTCTCAGCAAACTTAAGTGTTTGGTTAGTTACAACGATTGCTACTTTTATTTCAATGCTCACAGGAAGTGCCAGGAATCTCACTCTATCTTGTACATGAAACAATGCATTAAATTATTGAGTGATGGGATAACAATCATCTGGTATTTAGTCAACTCTCACATTTATATCCAACTGTTCACAACTATTCCCCAGGGTACTCCTAAAGGATCCTAAAGCTATCATTTCATGGGAGCGTGCTTCTTCCCTTTATTTTTCTAAAATAGAGAGCTTTAAACTAAGCAACTAATCTAATTCCTGAAGGGCTCCTGATATCAGCATAATATGGGTTCATTCTTCCCTTAAAAACTCTAAATAGAAATGAATAAGGGGAGCAAGATAGGTACGGATAATCTTATATACACTGACGGAAAATAAAAAGCTCTAAGACAAGGATTGTCCTGTTAAATACGTCAACACTTTCTAGTTCCACAAGGCTCCAGATCCTAGACTCTCAATGGGAGTTCAGTGCACTCAGTACACGAACAGCTGGGCACTGTGCATACGTCTACTAGTTTTATGTTTTGTCTAACTGACCTAGACTGCTTTAAACATGAACTTTGAACCTGTGAAGAAGTAAATTTTACTTTAATGACTACACAAATGTTTTGCTTGCCTTTGGTTAGGTATGCCATTATTTACGCCTTAATTAGTGTCAAAGCAATTGGGTATCTGTATATGTAATAGTATATGTCTACTGCCTCAAGCGTTTCCTCTGCACTGTGCACATCTTTAGAACATAAGTCTTTATTTATAAATCCACAAAGAAAGTGTTAAGCAACAAAGCTTACCATTGTCAGGAACTCTCATGTTCATACCAACTCAAATCTTATTCCTTGGAAAAAAAATCACTGGAAGTTATTCACATATGTTAAAGAATCATCTCAAAAAACTACTTTTTCTATAAATAAATACATTTTGTATAAGTAAGCCAAATGTACATAATGTAATTTAGATACACTTGGCATCCTAAAAACACTTGGGAGAGTATTCACAAAATCATTCACTAAATGCTATAATATTCTGTCACTGTATCATAATATTTTATATGCAAAATATGCCCTTCCTAAAGTGGGCCTAAAAACAGTCATTTCTGAGACGTTTATCTGGAATATAAATGTGTTAATGCACTATGGGGTAAAATACTTGAGTGCCTAAGGATTTTCACTGGGTCCCAGAAATTTATCAAAAGATAAATCTTTCATTGCTTTTAATGGCATATTCAAAGTAGTTAGCATCTAATATTAAAGTGCTCATAAAATTCTTTTTCAAATCCCCATTCCAAGACAAATCCCTATGTGTACTTAGATATAAACTAGAATATTGTCTTTGACATGCAAGGGAAACAGGACAAGATTGGCCCAGAGAAAGGTGACCTTAAATAACCTTGTGGGATCACTTTAAGTTCATTTGATAATTCTATAAAAAGACAAGTGCTTATCTTCCTAAGAAGACAACAAATGTTAATCATCTCAAAAATCAATCTAATTCACAAAATAGACATTATAAATATTGCATGCCATGTCATGGTTAATAATAATGTTCTTGTACCCAAAGAAAATGTATATGCTGTGCAATGATCTAGTGAATTTGCAAGGATCTAGACAACTCATTTATATAGTGTCATTGCCCCTCAGCTTCCTTAACATGACCCCTCTGCCCTGGTTGGACTTATCCTTTGCTTTTAAACGACAGATAGAAAGGAACCACAAACAGCACAGGAAGAAAAAAAATGCAGAGATTTTTCTGGTCACCCAGTGGTTAAGACTTTGCTTTCCAATGCAGGAGGTGAGGGTTCGATCCCTGGTTGGGGAGCTAAGACCCCACATGCCTCATGGCCAAAAAAACAAAACATAAAACAGAAGCAATATTGTAAAAAATTCAATAAAGACTTTAAAAATGGTCCACATCCAGAAACTCTTTAAAAAAAAAGAAAAATGTATGAAGAAAAAGAAAAATTCATGAAGATTTATGGTCAAAAACCTGAGCTCAAAATCATGTAAAAAGTAAACTAAATGAAAGGTTTAGCATGCAAATGGAAGGGTTAGGACTGAGATTCCACTTTGGAGCCATTACAAGATTAAAAAGGAAAAATAAATGATTAATTCATTTAAAAAGAACATTAATAGCACTTAGAACAAATTCTTGGCTATTAAATAAATTAGAATAATAAACAGACTTTGACATTAGTTGTAGAACCTAGGTTAAATAGAATAATCTAAAATTCAACATTCCTATAAATGATCAGAAGAATTAAGAGTATTTGAAATAAGCTTATCACAACACTGAAAATAAAAATCAACCCCTCCTTTATCCACAGTGGTATTTTTAAATGCACAGTTATAGCAGAAATGTTCCTTGTTAGAAAAGTTTATCATTAGTTTTACAAGAAAAGTCAATAATAGCAGCTTTATTTACTTTAATTAATTTTTTGTGCAAAAGTAAGGTCATTTTTTCCATTAAATCATTAGCACAGTAACAAAAGTAAAGCAGTTTAGCAATTATAAATGTTTGCTTACAGCATACTCTACCTGTGTAATCTCTTTTCTATCACTTTTTAAGGCAAAAATGATTAACTTAAGTCTCTGGGCTAAGGAGTTTGCTAAAATAAAAACAGAAATTATGACCACTTACAAAATGAATTTAAAAATATACTGAAATCTTATAGCATCCTCTTCACTTAATAAAACTGTCCAGTAAATATAGTTCATTGACTTTTATTAGGGGAATGTGTTTTTTTTTTAACATTTTAAAACAAATAATAATAAAGAAAAGTAGTTGGGATCCTCTGCGGCAGACTGAGAAGGTACCACATAGACACTTTATATACTATCTTGAAACTAAAATTATGTGGTGAGTTTTGGTATAAAAGATACACTTTAGAAATGTAAAGGTACTCCAGATAAAACCAACCCACTATAATTGACAGTGGATCACGTACTGGATATAAACAACATCTCCAAAAATGTAAAAATAAATGTTGGCTTTTTTTCCCCCCTCCAATCAGCACACTAAATGTACCAGATTTCAGACATCAACATTTACTAGGCAGCTTAAGAGAAAATACCTGTGTGCTCCCAACATGATACCTTAGTGTCAGAAGCTTAGGCATAGAAGAACTATCAGTTCAAATAAAGACAGACTATAAGTCAGTATTATCATGGAATCATATATAGGATCCTATCCAGAAATAATTACACGCAGCCTTCTGCAGCAGGCACGCCCTGGAAGCCTGCATATGTTGGCTTCTCAGCAGCCTGACAGCAGGCAGTTTCAAAGTGCATGGGGAGTGGAGAGCTCATGTTAATGAGATTCTCTTTCTGCATCTCTCTCTACTTCACAGACTGCATCTTTCAGCACAGAAAAATCACTCCCTTCCTATGGCAGGGAAAGCAGGCAATCCTTTTGAGTCTTGAGTTACCTTACTTCTTTTTTTTTTAACTATTAATGTTTTTAGATCTATTTCTACTTCTTACTGATGCTGGAAGAAATATTTTCCTTTCTTGGCTTCTAGAGCAGGATGTTTTGTAGTATTCTCTCCCTCACTTCCTTGCTTATAATTTAAAGTGGCTACTTTATTCCATTCATGCTCTTCCCTTCCAAGCTGCACCAAATTTCAGAGGGACACGCCAGAAAAAATACTAATAAAAGACAAAGAGAGCACTTCTTGCTTCTTTTATGTATCTGTGGGTTTAGTGCGCTGTGTTCCATCAACATTGCTTCCATTATAAGGCGAAACAATTCCATGAAAGGAATATTTTATTAAAATCCTCTTATTCCATCGACCAAGGTAAGATTACCCTAGTCTAGAATATTATAAGAAGAGTAAATCAGCTACTGCTCAGAAGACCTCTGAAAGTAGGAAAGAGTCTATTTTTAGGATAGCTTCATTTAAGATTCACTCTGACCTTTATTCAAATGTGTCATATTTCATTTAAACTACATTTAAAATTCTTCCCATTCTAAATTGAAGTAAACTATTGTTTTTTTCTTCTCATCTCAAAGTTTTCCTAGTAGTGAATAAATGGTCTTTTTGCATTAAAATAATAATAATGCAATACAGTTTACTAATTCCTCAAAATTGGTCTCATCATTTTACAAATAACGCTAAGCAAATAATTTTTCTAAATCCCTCTTTACTTATTTTCTTCCCCTTATCTCAAAGTTATCACCACCTTGGACCAACCTAAACAGTTCATCTTCTACCTTGATATTTATACTCTTCAAATAATCATACATGGTTTTATTGTGTCTCCTCCCCAGTCTACTGCTTGTCTTGTTTGGATAAGCAATACATAATTGGTTCTTTTAATTTTTTCTCTAAAGTCAATTGTTCCAGCCCTTAATCATTTTTGTTGTGGTTCTTTGAAACCTGTCCAATTTGTCAACATCCCTCTGGTGCTGGGAGGTTCAGGACTGCATGCAGGATTTTGGCCTTGCCTCCTTAAAGCTTTCTTCAGGAAAAGATTAGCACCTCTCTTGTTCTGATGGTGAGAAGTCCCTGCACATGCAGCTTTAAAAGCATATATGATTTCTTTTTTTTTGCTCTAATTTTATGTGGACTATTTTTTCCAAATTTTTTATCTAGACTTCGCTCCAAGCATTAGCGTTTTACAAATATTTCCCTTGCACTCATAATCTGTATTTCAAACCCGTTATGCTGAGACATGTAGTGGATATATTTGCTTTTATCTTTCTCAGCTGAGAAGTGCTTCATTTTCTCCGTGTATGTCTGACCTCTCCTTGTGCCTCCGTATTTCTCTGGTCTCACCAAGTTCTCCATTCAGTACATTTGTGACTGTAATTAATGTGATCTTTGCCCATTATAAGGATTATTAATAATAAGGTTAAATAAAAACCTTATAACAGCACCTCCACTGAATCACACCACACAAGTCAGCTTACTGCCAGACAACAGTTCATTTTATTTATGTTCTTTCAGTCAATGTTCAGCACATGTGACAGTGTTCATGTTAATCTGAATAAGCTTTCAAAAAAGATTTTGTGAAATTGTATCACAGGTTTCATGCTCTTTTTAGTCATCAGTTTTGTAATTTGATCATAGGGTTGTTAAGTTTGACGACTGCTGTTCAGTCTTCAATTTTGGAAGTTACCGTTATTAGCTAAAGGAAAAAAATGATTAGGTTATTCATAACAGTGGGAGATTGATTTCTCTAAGTAAAAGCTATAGGAACATAGACTTTTAAAAATAATAAGCATTCATTGCTAAATCATATACGTTTAATAATATGCCTAGTTTCCATATTTATGGTCCTGTTTCACTAAGTTATCATCAAAATTTATGAATATGTCTACATAATGCAAGTATTTGTATTCTAGTTACAGAAAGGAAAAAACGCTTATTTACAGCTTCCTGTTTAAAGTACCTTGCTTTTTCTGTGTCATACATTGCTACTTGCAATCTAATGAGTGGTGCATTTCTCACTCACACCAACTTTCCTATCGTCATCAAATTCCATAACTATTTTATATTATACTACATTGGAATGCTTAATTTGAATACATGTTAAGGGAAATTACCTCAAAGAAAGACAAGCACTTGAGTTTCTTTTTCTTGCTTTTTTTGTTAAGTACATACAAGATATGTAACGAATGAATCAACAATACATATTTTGATGAAAGCAATGTTAAGCATACAAAACACTGCACATTGAAGATGAGCCTTGCATTTTTTTCCTAACTCATAACATTGGAAATGAGATTCACAATCTTGTTAGTGTTAGTCTCTATCATTCACTTTGCTCTACAAGTCAAAATACTATTTTTAAAAGAACAGCATTTCACCTTTCATGTTAAAGTTTTCTGTTGTCTTGTGTTTTATGAGAGAAATTTTCCTCAGAAAAATCCTCAAAAGGATGTGAAAGACCTAAGGCTTTGAGAGTCCTGAGGAGAAACTGGAAGATCCCGATAGATAACATAGTGTGCAAGTTGGTCTCTTGATACTACTTGAGTTGCAAGATGCAACATTAAATACTTGTGCTAACTGAAGGTAAACTTATGGTATTCTTGTCAAACCCCAGGCCACAATTGTTGTGCGTGTCATGGAAGTGATGTGCTAGTCCCCAGGGAGAGGGAACATAGGAAAGTGCACATAAAACTTCCACTCCAAAAGAAAAGCAGCAATGACATCCTGGACAGAGGAAGTTGCCCCTTTGTCCTCCTCCTGGAGGTACAGTGCGGTCCTAGCAGATGACAACAGGTGAAGATTAAGAACAGGAGAAATATCTGGGACAAAAAAATGTCAAAGCCTTAGAGTCAGTAACAGTCTTAAAGAGAATAACATTCAAAGGGAAGTCACATTATTAGCAACACCAGCTTTAGAGGGGGGAAAAGGTAATTCGAGATTTGTTAGTTCAAAATTACAATACTTTGAGCCAAATCCAGCCATCCTCTTCAACAAGTCTGAACAGACATTAGAACAGAGTTTGCGTAGCGCCCATGTTTATCACACAAGGTGAAAAGTGGTAGCAAAAGCTTTTCAAAGTTGTTGCCTTTTCCAACACTCAAAAAAAAAAAAAATTCAAATCTTTTCTTAACATGGTATTCATAAATTTGAAAAATGCCTCGCCAAAGATTAGCTAAGTCTTTTGAACTCATTTACTCAGCTCTACCTGCAGAACTAACATAGAAGATACAAGAGAAAGATGACCATGAGTATCAAACCTATATCTTATTCAGAGAATGTTGTCCAAATCTTTGATTCTCTCTATATTTAAGTATGTAGATTTTTTTTTTAAAGTATACTTACCTAAAGGCCACCTAAATTGCTCAGTTCAGTTGGTAATTCCCTACTAAGAATCCTTTACATTCCTTCCAAAAATAAACAAATAGAGGACAATTTTAAATGCTTCTCAGACAGACTTCAAAACCTCTATTCATTACACCAGATTCTGGCATACAAATTCCTCAGCTTCTGAAAGCATAATCATCCCATAGAATAGCTTTTCCTTATGTTATAATCCAGGACTGTAGCAAATTTGGTATGTTTGACATATATCAAATATATTTTTTCTTTAAAAACTAAAAATCAAATTATCTCTTCTTTATATGGCTCTCTTTTTATGGCCATAATAAAGAAAGTAGTTTTAACCTAATTCATTAAAACATGATTTGCATAAATAATAACAAACCATCCAATAAGAAAACTTATAGATGCCAAATATAAACACCAAGAGCTGCATTTTAGTAGGAAAACATGCATTATTGGGGGAAAAAAATGCAAGACAGACAGAGCAATACACCATACATAAAATGTCAAACATGTCAAAACACTCATGAATACCAAGATCTCCCACCACGCCACGACCAATTTTAAAGGTTATTTAGGGCTAACACATCTGCAAGTGCAGATTTTACAGCAACAGACTTTATTTTTCTCCGATATATTAAAAATAAGTCACTGATCTGTCAAACATTTTTGATGTTTCCACACATGTGGCCCAGGCACATTCTGCCCAGCGCTACTGAGAGTGGGACAGTTACACAGAACACAGATCTGTGGCATCAAATAGATTCATTATGGACTTCTGGAAGCTTGTTTTGAGCTCTATCAATTCACTGTACAGGGTGGATAATTCAGCAAAAGACCAGGAAAGCAAATGTAGCTATCTTCATTCCTCAAATATAAAACCCTCTGTTAGGGTCTCCATAATTCAACTTTTCACAACTTCATTTCAGAAAGGCACTTTCAGAACATGTCACAAGGCTTCCTTGTCCTAAGTCACTGATTGTGAATTATTTCCGGATAGCTTCAGACAGGCAAGTTTTATAAAACAAGAAGCAGAACACATGCAGAACATACTTATCCTATTCCCAGCCCTCAGATAAGCGAAGTTTAAATTAAATGTCAAAGACAAACAAAATCTATTGTATAAGCAAATAGCTGATCTAAATCCACCATATTTTGTTTGTCAAGTGCTATAGTCTAATAAATCGTGTAATAGAATAAGACTGTTTTGGCAGCCCTTTGGCCATGCCAAGTTGGATACAGATAGTCTTCTGGAGAAATATCATGCTACACTGGACACTCTAAGCAAAATCTATTCTTGCCATTTGGTGGACTGTGAGAGAAGCTTTTAAGAAAATGTTCATAACGATTAAACACTGCAGACCACAATACAGGAGAAGTAGGAGAAAAAGTGAATGGCTCGTGTATAGCCCATTTTTACAGAGTGGTCTGCTCCGGGCTGTGGCTGTGGTGAGCTTACTGATGTGCAATTTGGTTTTTCTGAGAGGAAACGTAGAAGCCGGCTAAAAATCAAATGACTAATAAAAGGAAATTCAAACAACTTGAGGAGCAAAAGCATTTTTCCTCTTTACTACCTTTAATATGACTTTCTCAGTGACATAAACAAATACAGCAATCATTCCCATTCTTTTCATGGGCAGCAAAGCAAGCAACTCAAAACTCCTTCACACATTAACTATGAAAACCTAGTCAGAATAATCGGAATTATTCTCGTAAATAAGAAAGAAGAGCAATGCACTATTATCACTACCCCACTATGATTTAGTCAGTTCTCCCCTGTAGAAGTCTAAATACAATATCTTCAACTCTCAGCAGAAATTCATAGTTTTGTTTAAAGTTGCTGAGGGAAACGGTACAGTCCTTCTCCCCAGGTAGCACAAGAGCAAGGCAGTTGGGAATACAGTCTTGGTTCTGAGTTCAAATTCCAGCTATTCCAAGTACTTAGAAGTCAAGATACTTAACAATATCTTTGAGCCTTATCTCATTTGTAAAATGGAAGCAACAATTTGAACCTCACAGGTTGGAGTTGAGAGGATTACATGAGCTGAGACCTAGCCTTGCAGCAAGACAAGCAGTTATGCATTGTGATTGAGGAAACTCAGTAACCGTGGAAGTTACTCGTCTGCCATTTGGTTCTCTGCCTTTCACGTTGGCCTGAATCTTCAAAGGAATCCATATCCCCTCAGCCTGGAGATGGCAGCACCCCTTTGGAAACAACCCTGCCTTCGAAGCTCCTTAGAATGAAATAACAGGGCAAGTACTTTTCTATGCCAATGTTTTGTTGTTTTTTTTTTCCCCTCTTTTAATTTCTTTCTGACATAACTTGAAACTGCTGTGTGGTCCCCATTAACCCAAGGTTTCCCACACCTAAAGCCACCCTCCCCTTACATAATCCTTTTATTATGGCTTCAACATTCAACTTTCCTTAGATCTGCCCACCCCACCCCACCCCAGCCTCCTTTATGTGCCCTTTCTGTTTGCTCTTATTTATCATTTCTTTTTTCTCCAAGCCCATTCACAATTATTGTTGGCTCCCTGGCATCCCGCATTTCTAGGGCATTCTAGTCCTCTCCTTCCCATCTCTACTGGCCTTCAGTTCTAGCACTCTGATTAAATAAATCCTCAAACTTTCCTTCTTCTTCCATCCCCTCAGTCCCCGCTTATCTGATCTTTCTCAGTATTTTCACTATCTTTACCCATCCCTGTCTCTACCTATTTCCCTCAAAAGCTTTGCTTCTTTCCTAGTGTTGGGCAATAAATGAAAAGCCCAGGCACATGGTGAATGGACAATGTGAGGGTCACTCCCCTACCCTCTCTCTGGCTTCCCCCAGGAAACTTCTTCATTGTTCACTCTCTTCCCAGGTGCTAAATGACAGAGGGAAAGGAAAAGGGAGTGGCTTTGTGGGCCTGTCTCCTGGTCCTTACAATGCCCAAACGGGGCTCCAAGCACTTATCAAGCCAGGGGATAAAGAAATGTGGAATCTTGGTGCAGTTGGGGAGGAGATGGGGTACAAAAAATAAAATATACAGAGAAGTGAAGACTAACCACAAAACCACAGTGCTGAAATTTCCTTATCAGCATCTCTCAGTAAAGGCAACACCCCTCCTTCACTTCCGGCATAGACGGGTCCCTCAGCAGCGGCTCTCAGACTTTTTGCCTGAGACCCACATTCATAAATACAGTCTATACTTGTGGCCTATCCAAAGTTTCAGCCAACAGTGCTTAGACATTTTACCCTTCGGCTACATTCTGTGCAAAGCACTCGTGGTTGCTTGTCTGTTATTATATTCCTTTGAAAGAAAATTCTGATCGCAACCCATTGATTGTATTGATTTTACAAACCACTAATGGGTCAGGACCCTCAGTTTGCAAAACACTGACCTACTTGTAGCTTACTGAGATCCTCTCTACCTCTACCTCTTAGCCTTTTCAAAGGTCTGAAAATCTGAGCTCTTTAACACTACCTTTTTAGCAGGAGTAGTCCCTATAGAAGCTCTTCTAGCGTCAGATGGAGTTCCCACACGCGCAGCTGCCCCTCGACGGGGAATCTGTATCAGAAACTCTGACACTGTTTGTTAGGACAGGTGGGACGTACCCTGGAAATTCTAGTTGCTCTAAAAACAAGTTTAGATAGGAATATAGAGAAACAAGAGTAAGAGATCAACCCGGGGAAGAAGAAACGCGGCGGAGAGCGTGGAGGCCAATCTCTCCAAATATCCGGGTCCCTGCTCGGCTCTATGTCAGGTCCAGCTGAGCACGACAGAGCTCGGCTAAACCGAGCAGAGGGCAGCTCGCACCCGGCAGTCGCCGTCTTCAGGGGAGGAAGAAGGGCTCCTGCCGCAGGCAGACAGGCGGACCGGCTACCCTGAGGCCCCTTCAGGCGCCGCAATCCTCTGGCCACCTGACGACTCGCATCCCCCAGCGCGCGGGCCAAAGGCTCATAACCTGTGGTGCCAGGAGACCTGTAAGCAGAGCCGGATGCGCACGATCACTCTTCCGAGCTTCGGAATTGAGAGCACACGTGCGGGGCACACGTGTGCTGCGGGTGCGGGGCGGGGGAGGGGGACGTTCCCCGATCCTGTGGCTCGCAGCGCGGATGCGCCTCTGACTGGATCCTCTGCCACGCCTATTTGTGCGCTCCACAACTAGGTGAAAAGGTTTTCCCCAGTGTGAGGGTGAATGAACGCTCCAGCCCCGCTCACAACTAGGGAGACCCAAGGCTGACCACTGATCTGTGGGAGTAGAGAAAGCCGGGGGGGCACGCTCGGCCGCACGTGCTCTCGCCCGATCGCACTGGACCTGGCCACGCGGCGACTGGAACCTGTTGCGGTCTCCGGCCCTGGGGGAACACGGAACAGCTGGGAAAGAAGCTGGGAGCAGCTGGGGAGGGCAGGCCAGGAAACGGAGGAAGCAGAGTTAACCCGGGCGAGTTCGTTCTAATTGGTCCAGGGCTCCCCGGACAAAGTCTCCTGATGCAACCGGCGGAGTCAAATCCTGTCTCCAAAATGCAGCGGGCAGAGCTGGAGCGCGTGCCTACCCACATTCGCATCCCCGAACCACAGACAGACACGCATCTCTCCAGTAATCCTGGGACCTCAAAATCAGACCACGCTGGCAGGGGGGCCTAGTGAGAAGGCGTGGGGTGGGGAGTAAGCGGCTGGAATCTCGTTCTTCGGAGTTCTCCCGCCTCTTGTCTGTTAGGCAGGGAACGCACATCGCGGCTAGGAGATAGGGGTGCAGCCACTTCCTTACGCCTCTGGCGTGGGGTGGGGCCCCGCTGTCATGCTCCGCGAAGCGCCCTCGGACGGAAGCGGGAATTTCCCTAAAGAAGAGCCAAATTAAAGTCGGAGCAAAGATCCTTCGAGCCCCAGCTGTCGTCTCCAGCCGTGCTCAGGAAACGGAAAGACCGAGTGAAAATGGATTTAAATGACAGCCTCACCATTCTAAATGGTTCTGCGTAATATCCAATTTGGGATTTCTGGTAAAATTTAAAAGTAAAAATGAAAAGCGGGTTTGCATGTGCTTGTTTTATTATTAAAAACGAATTACCAGAAAATGACGGCCCTGTTTCAAATTCTTATCTAGCCTCACTATAAAGTCAGCCAGTACCGACTGAACTGACTGAACCCAAAAAAACGCAGCTTCGCAAAATGAGATCCCCTGGTTGAGTTCTGCCCGATGCACAGAGCTAGGCAGAACTTTTCCTCGAAGACTGTTGCAACCGGATGCGCTCCTTTTAGTCCTGGCTGAGACCCATTTCGGGGTGGGGGGATGGGTCGGTTGAATGGGCATTGGCTGGGACCCCAAACTCCATCCCTCCCCCGTGGGACTCTAAAACCGAGTCAAGTCCCACTCGTGGTGTGTACAGGAGACTTAGACGGCTGAGAAATTTCCAGGCGCGCCCACTCAGTGACAGTTCCTATTCCCGAATGAATAGCGGGCACAGGTGTGGCTGGAGGAAGCTTTAAAACCCCTTTCGGAGGAGAATGTTTGCGATACTTACTCCCAGACCTCTTGTTCAGCAGACAAAATAATACTGGGGGGAAAAAAAGTTTTTAGATCCTCAGGACTAGATACCTTCTCTCCCCTCCCCCCCAACCTTAACAGAACCTGTCTCCATTTTTGAGGTGACGGCGGGCAACACGGCTTGGAGACAGCAACAAGCACCTCTCTCACACCGAGAAGCAAGGCCGGCCGGGGAGACCCGAGCCCTCACTCTCCGCGCGCTACCGCGCCGCGGATAAAAAAGGAAACCCACGCAATACGGAGTTAAGCGTGGAGATGGTGGCGCACAGATGCGCAACTCTGGAGAAGCTTGGAAGTGTCCTGGTATCGCTATCCGGGATAGGGCCTAGGGGGATGGATGTATACCTTTAACTGGAAAACTCTGACCAAAATATTACAATGAAATGAAAGTTTTCCTTCACAGACTTTGTATCTTGAAAGTATTCATTGCCGATGCCTAGGTTTAAAATACAATTAGATAATTGACTATTAGCGTTGAAGCGCAAATAAAGCCAAAAGTCTCATAGCAAAGTGAAATTGAACCTTCAAGCGACATTCTTAAGTTGGCAGGAATATCTGCTTCTCCTTGGCCGGCTCCTTGCACTCTGAGAACCAGTGTCCAATAAGACTTATGGTAAGTTTTTTTGGGGGGAGGGGGCACATCGACTCTCGAGGGACGGAGTGGAGCAGCAAAAAGAAATACACAGGATAAGGTCGTTGGGTGCCGCTGTCACTGCAGGGTGCTATGAGCTTCCGGGACCAGGCTATCTCTCTTGTTAGAATCAGGACCAGAAATTCAAACACTCTTTCCCTCTCTTGATCCCTTTCCGAAAGCGCAAGGTCGGATAGAGAGACTTCGGCAGTCGCCTGGACGGTAAAGAAGCGGAGCCCACCAAGTAACAGGCTGTTGCACTGCTCATCCGTGTTTGGTATTAAGGGCTGCTGCTGCTGCTGCTGCTGCTGCTAAGTCGCTTCAGTCGTGTCCGACTCTGTGCGACCCCATAGACGGCAGCCCACCAGGCTTCCCGTTCCTGGGATTCTCCAGGCAAGAACACTGGAGTGGGTTGCCATTTCCTTCTCCAATGCATGAAAGTGAAAGGGAAGTCGCTCAGTCCTGTCCGACTCTAGCGGCCCCACGGACTGCAGCCTACCAGGCTCCTCCGTCCATGGGATTTTCAATTCAGGGCGTTCTAAGCAACCCCTCACCGTGGGTCTAGAAACTGTGAAGACTAAGAAATTAGACCTTCTTTCAGAACTGAGAAGGGTCTGGTCATGTCTTCTAACAATGATAAAACATGTTTCATTGCTGAAACGACACAAACAACTGAAATTCTTAAGGGGACTTGGGAAGGGGAGGGGAATACGAAGCCCCCAGTATAAAGTTTTCATCTCTTTCTAGAGAAGTTCCACACAAAGTCTGTCTCTGGCAAAACAGCGTGTCTGTTGATTTTCCTGGCCTTTACTCCTAGAAAGACCAAGACAAGCAAAGTCCTCAACCTCACAGATCCCGGAAGCAGCAGGCGAGATATCTCCGAGGCTCGCCCGCACACCCCGGTGCGCTGCGGGGAGTTGGAAACGGACTCGGTAACTGTGAAGCAGAAAAAGCGCTAGCCACTTTTCAGTTTAGGAATTACAACTAAATATACGCGGAGCCGGTTCAGTCTGCAAGCGGACACGGGAGAGAGTCACCCCTCCCTCCTTTCACCCCAAATTCTCGGGAGGCGCACTACCTGATACCCCATTGGCCTCGGGTGATGCGCAACCGCTGCCTTAAGGGAGAACCTGCAACAGAGTTCGTTTCTGGGTTCAACTCTAGAGGATTCCGAGTCGGGATGTAATTGTCTCCGGGCTGCAGACACCTGGGAGAAGACTGCTGACGGCTCTGCAGACTCCAACATTTCTAAAGAGCTTTCTCTTTCTCTCAGCTTATTAGTGGGCAGAAGTTGTGAAAAATAAAAGGAAATGGCAAGCCTCATCTTTTCAAGAAAGCAAGGGCGTCAAACATTCCGCTTATTTTTTAATCTCTTTATGTGGCCACCAACTTTTGCCTCTCAGAGTTACCTGTAGAGAAGCGCATCACATGAAAATAACCTCAAATTACCACCGAGACCTGCCTTCTCTCTGTTGCTCGACCCACAAAACATGTCTTAAAAAAAAAAAGTAAGCAAAGGTAAACTAAAAATAAAACCTGAGAACTCTCCTGGCAATTTACTAACTCTGCATTTAAAAAAATAATTACTCTTTTTGTCAATTTCAGTGACCAGGAGTCCATCTGTAACTCACTAGGATCAAGGAAGAAAATCATCCCCATCCTACACGTCCCAGAATTTACGACTAGCTGGACCAGGTCACTGAGAGGAAGCTGAGACCAAAAGTGACTTTACTACTTTTTTTGCCAAAAGTTAGTACTGAGTGGAAGCCTAGATACTGTGATATAGTTTGTTTGTACCTAAAAAGAACCAGAGCCTGACAAATTGATATTTTATTCTTTATCCGAGAAACTTTTAAGACAGCTATATTATTCTAAGACAGCAAATTGAACCTCATCACTATTCACTGAAGGAGGAAAACATTTGTAAGAAATGTCTTTAACTGAGTTCTGTTCTATGCCAAAGACCACTGACCCAAAGGGACCAAAATGCTTGACTCTTCCTCCAAGACCCTTTACAAGGAATTGGAAAAAATCAGAGATTATATACAATACACCTCAAATCTGTGTAGACAGAGTCTTAAAAAGATACTTTCTAAACATCATGCAAGACAAAAAACCCAACAGGACTTCAAAACTGGAAAAGTTCAAATGCTATTGGGTCTTCTGAACTTCTCCTATGAAAGTTGCACTTAGCTTTCAGAGCAAAGTCAATAGAAGAGTTGAGATATTCTCACCTGATTCTGATAAATGCATGCTGCCACACTGGAAAGTTCTGGTTAAGGAAAAATGTTGTTCTGAATTCTCTGGATAATTAGTTCAATTTTCCAGTTCCTTTTGCCAGAATAAGTCTAGGCTGTCAGTTTGAAACTCAAATGTTGAATAAATGACTTATCCCAAATCAATCTCCAACTCTGTCTATTGTATATTGCTGTTTAGTAATCATTTTTACCTAACCCAGAAAGAAGACAAAATTCTGTTCATTTACATAGTTTATTGTTGTAAACATTAAAATTGTCTTTCTCAAAGAAAGAATTTATCAGGAAAAAAAAATCAGCATCTCTAACTGTCATACACCATAGAAAAAAAGGCAGTGATTCCTATCATGTGCCATACTGGAAATATACAAAGAAAAATACTACAGAATATGGCAATATTAAAATTCTTACTCAAACATAAAATAATATATTAACTGACAATCTTAGACGTTAAAAAAAAATTCAAAGTGCTCAGTAATTTCCAGGGAGTTATGTATATTATAAGCACTCTGGAAATGGTCAAAAGCTGCTGCATGCAAGTTTTGTTTAGCTTTAGACAACAAAATAATCCAGATATAAACTTTCTTTTATCAACATCAACGGTACATACAACACTTACAAACAAGGAATGTTGGACGGTGTTACAAACACTATGTGTCCCTTTTGTCAGGATTTTCTGATGTGTAATACTTGTGCCCACCTATTTTACAATTGAGAAAATGTTTAAGCTCAGGTAACTACCAATCTTTATAAAATCTAACAGACTACATAGTGTCTGAAATACTATTTATATAATATAGACATTACTGAAGTAGCAAGTGCCTATAACATTTTCAACCTAGAATCAACATGCTTGTCCCTTTTTTGAGTAGTTATTTCTTTTTTTTTTTTTTTTGCAAACACACTTATCTTTTAGAATTTGTAATATTTATTCATAAATAGGCACAAAATAATTTAAAAAGCCAAACTGCATTGGATAAATTTACAAGCCTTTGCCTTCTTCAACTCATGCCACCCACGTAACATTTAGTTTTACTATATATTACAGCTTTCTTTACAGCAGAAAACTTTGAAATCTTTTAAAGGGCAATACTTGTGGGTCCTCTTACAATGTGTATGTGTGTGTGTGTGTATGTGTATTACATTTATTTTAACTGCAACAACCAAATGTGGCCAAATGTTTTCCATCATACATTAGCAATCTTCCTTCTGAACAATAAAATGATTTTTAAACTGATAATAAAAAGTTTATACCACAGTACTGTGTGTAGTCCGTGTTCTAAATCCAAGATGCCCCGGAGCCAAAATGCCCTTTCAGGTTCTGCCTGCAGGTTAGGAAATAGCAACAGTTTTTTGTTTTTTTGTTTCTGTTTTTTTCTTTAGGGATCAATGGTCAGGGTGTAT
Organism: Bos javanicus; assembly: GCF_032452875.1. Taxonomy (NCBI): domain Eukaryota; kingdom Metazoa; phylum Chordata; class Mammalia; order Artiodactyla; family Bovidae; genus Bos; species Bos javanicus. The sequence continues at coordinate 39,985,948 of NC_083869.1, read as the reverse complement.
GGAAGGGGAGGGGGCTGACTAGAGCTGAGACAGCTCAGGGGGATCTCTCTGCCCTTGTCACTTGCCCCCTCTGGACAGTTTTAGGTTTCTTTCCAGTTTCTCTGAAGTGCATGGAAGGAGGTCTTAGAAAGGTAAAGTGTCCAGGAAAAGTTTGTCAATTATTGCTGGTGGTGGTACCAAATCTTCCAGTTTCAGGTAGAAAATGCGCTGTAGCCCCTGTGTGCAAAGTGTACGGAGTTCTGGGAGCTTCCCCAACAGTTTGGACAAATAGTTGGGGCGGTTCAAACCCCCATTATTGAAAGTCACATGGTCTTTGAGACAATTTACAATCTTGTTTTGCAGCTCCTCCACTCTCTTGGGTTCCTTGAGACCGTGTCTCTCTGCAGAAAACACAATCAGAAACAAAAGAGGAATGCACTAAGCAGTTAGCTAGCTGACAGGACCAGGGAGTATCGGTGGGAAAGGAAAGTTCAGGAGGAGAAATGCCCTGTGCCTGTGGTACTGACCTGTGACCATAGCCAGGGCAGCGATGCAGGAGAAGGCAGAAATGTCGATGTTCATATTCTGCAAGTTGGAGGAGAATTCAACAATGGAATCAATCCATTCCCCAAAGCCACGAACACATTGCAACCTGTGCAAGACCACCCCATTGCAAAAGATGAGTTTACCCTCCACTGGGTTGGACCTGCAATTAATACCAAAGAGAGAGAGGGGAGAAAAAGAGAGAGAGAGAGAGAAAAAAAAAAAAGGCTAAACAACTAATTACTTGAAGAGCAATAAATGAGGGATTTAAGAGGCACCTAATTACCCAAGAGTTAATAAAACGTAGACCAGTGGACCTTGAAAGGGTCTAATTTCATAACAATCAAGAACGCCCCCTATCCCACCTCCATTCTATTCATACAAGGCTTCTATGCTCACTGCTTCCCTTCTCTTCCTTTTATCTATTCCCCTTTCCTTCCTATCTTCTCTTTTATTTCACATCTGTTCTCCTCTCTTTCTCCCTCCACCCTTTTCCCCCTTTTCCTCTTTCTTTTCCTTGATTCCTCTCTTCCTTCATTCCCAGCCTTCCATTACCTGTAGGCTAATCGCAGCACAAATAGTTCTAAGAAAGCCGATTCGAAAAGCAGGTCTTGGTCGGCTTTGGGCAGGTCAGCGAAGCCCGGGATCTTCTCTGCCCAGCCCCTGATGATCTCCATGGAGCCAGTCAGGAGATCATAGAATTGCTGGATATGCTGGGTGTCATCTCCACTCATCTGATAGTCAGGGTTCGCCTGGAACTGGAATTTCATTTTAAAAAGCACTTAATGAGGTTCTCTAAAATATATAACCCGTGAAATTGCTAACCTCATTTCTAGTAGGGGAGCCAGGTTTTTATAACAATTAAACCTCTCTCTGACCAGTAAGGAAATTAGATGTTCCGGGGCAATTAATTCAATTAGGGATGGTGCTATGAGGTCGCTGCTTTAAATATGTAAATTACCATTTTCATACAGACTAAATACAGTGCCAACCAGCCCTGGGAAATGTTCACTCTTATCTCCACAAAACAATTGACACGTTAGTATTCATGCCAGTGCCGGAGTGGGTCTTGAGCAGAGTCACCCTTTGCAAATCTTCATAAAATTGCAGTGCCGTCTAGGTTGCCTGACATACTTCCTCCAATTAAAGTCCACACATTCCTCATAGCTGGGGTAAAAGAGGAATCTGACCACTTGATTCCCCCACCCACTGCCATTCCTGACACCTCCTCGCTTCCCCTTCCCCAACCCCAAGCAGCTGTCCCTCTCCCTGACAGCACCAGAGAAGGTGGGGGTTAAAGCTTCTCCTTGGAGGACTGGGGTAGAACCCAAGTGGGGGCTTTTGCATGCCTCTGGTTTGGGCATCAGAGGCATTGGTGTGCTGAGTATTGGTGTGCACCCAGGTACTGGGAAGGGGCCTTAAAGAGATCTGACCACTGTGGCTCATCTTCTTTTCCTTCCCCTGCCCTGTCCTCATGTCCACACCCCCAGCAACACCATCCGTCTTCTGTGGCCCTGCCCAGAGCAGTGAAGCCAGACCCTTGCATGCCTCCTCTGTCCCTTGGGCCTGAGGGGTTACTGACAGGTGTGGGGAAGGGGTCCTGCCCATCTGTCGCTTTGTCCAAATGAAACCCCCTCCAGCTTCTTACCCTGGAATAGTCCAGGCTGGTCATAGCCGGGTTGGAGTCGACATGGGCCCTGACGAGGGCACTGATCAGACTCACCGGGGGCGAAGGGGGAGAGGGCTCCTGCGGGCTCTTCGGTTTGGAAGGTAAACGACCTCTCCGGCCTTTTAAACTGTCGGTTCGAACCACTGCAAAGAAACAGTCGGTTGAGCGCGGCTCTCCCAAGCGGGACCCAGCTGCCGCCTAGACCCCTCCCCAGGGAAGGCCACAGCCGCCGGGGGCGCCCCTGCATCGGGCAGCGCCCGGGCCCCACTGCTTGTAAAGCCTTTACTGACGAGAAGCATAAAAAATGCGGGGTTGTTTTATGTCTTCTTCCAAATGGGTCGTATAGTTAAAGGCGAGGAGGGCCTGGCGGCTTTCTCTTGGGCAGAATGGGCTGGCATGCAGCTGCCTGGTCATAGAGGCCAGAGGCGGGTGGGAGAAAGCCGGAGACACCCTCCACTTCCCCTCGCCCGGCTCTGGGAAGTAGAAAGCGGGGTTAGGATAGGGGCAGCAGTTTCCCAAAGGCGAAGACTGGGGAGTGGGCTGTTGTCCCAACCTACCTTCTTTGACCATCCCAACAGCCAGGCACTTCTGAAACCGGCAGTACTGACAGCGATTCCTGCGCCGCTTGTCCACTGGGCAGTTTTTATTTGCTAAACACACGTATTTCGCGTTTTTTTGCACCGTGCGCTGCAAAAGGAGACAATATAGGCCGGGAAAAAATTTTTTTTTCTCTTGAAAATCCAACAATTCAGGGAATCCAGGGACAATTTCTGAGAGGACAGGGTCCACACTCCCTCACCATAAACAAACACATACACAACTCCTTTTTATTTTTTCCTTTTTCCTTTCTCTCTCTTTTCTTTCCCCTCCCCCAGGGCATTTAACAGAAGAAAATTGATAGCGTTAACATTTGAGCTAACCTTCCGCTCCTTGCTGTGTTTTATATGCCAAGAGAAGGAGAAGGAGACGCTCAGTAAATACAAATTCGTGGGCATTCATATTATTTACATTCCTTAGAGACCTTCTCTATTTAAAATGATAAGATTATTCAATCAGGATGGCGAAATAAAGAGATCACTTAATTTGACCACAGGGAATTCTGTTCCACTTGGTTAGCTCAGACACGGTTCTCTGTCCTAACCAATTTCAATCTGAACCAAGAAGACAGCTCCTAGCACATGTAAATGACCCTCTTCCACCTCAGCTCCAGCAACTTCAGGCGGGGGGTGGCCAGCGTCGGCCTGTGAGGAGATGCGACCCCGGGTCTCCCCGCCTTCCTACTTGCCTTTCTCAGGCACCCAGAAACCCCCGCCACAGCCCAGGGGCGGCGGCAAGGCAGCTTCCAGGGACCCGGGGAGTCGCTGGAGACCAGTTAGAGTCCGAAGCCTGCGCCCCAGCGGAGCAAGCACTCTGAGGCTCTGGGCAGTAGGGGGCCCCTAGCTGCCTCCTCCGCCCCCGACCTGGCTCACCTTAAAGAACCCTTTGCAGCCCTCACAGGTGCGCACGCCGTAGTGCTGGCAGGCCGCGTTGTCGCCGCACACAGCGCACAGCCCTTCATTGGAGGGGGAGCCCCGCGACGGCGGGGAGGGCACCTGCGTATCGAGCAGCTGCGACGCGTGGCCGATCTGCAGGCCAGGGAAGCCCATGGACGCGGGCTTTCGGATGGGGTTGGGCACGGCGAAGGTCTGCCCGTCCACCACGTGGTGGCTGCCCGCTGGCTCCGGGTTCATGGGGACGTGCAGGGGCCCATCGAAGCGCATCTGGCAGCTAGACACGGGGGTTCCGGGGGGCGACTGCTTAAAGGAGAAGAGGGAAAGGCGGGAGACCGGCGTTTTCCTCTGTTCGATCATGTGGGTAGTGGCCACGTAGTTCTGGTGGAAGTTGTGGAGGGAGCCTGGGTCGTCCCACATGGGGCTGTGCTGCACCTGGAAGCCCGGGGTGGTGGGCGTCGGGGGCGAGGAGGGCTTGTAGTAAACGGACCCGGAGTGCGGCATCATCTCCTCGGACTGTGGGGGCAGGTGGCTGTGTTGCTGGTAGTTGTGCATCTGAATGTCTTCTACCTTAATGGAGGACTGCTGTCCGGACAGGGGCATTTGGTACAAGCAAGGTGGCTTGACGTCGTAGCCTGTGCTGTAGTTGTCCATAAAGGTACTGAAGCTGGGGAGAGAAGTGGTGGCAGTGATTTCAGTGTTGGTGAGGTCCATGCTAAACTTGACAAACTCTGGAGTTAAGAAATCGGAGCTGTATTCTCCCGAAGAGTGGTAACTGTAGCTCTGAGAAGCGGGGCTGGCTCCTTGAGGCGAGGACCCATACTGCGCCTGAACACAAGGCATGGCTGGAAATGAAACAGGGTAATATACACTCAGCCTGGTCAAGTGAACACTTTCTCCCGGGCTCGGGTACACCTGGAGCTACACCGGCAGCCCGCAGCGGTCAGAGAGCAAGAAGGGGCGCGAGAGGAACGGCGGAGAGCGCGATTACTGCGGATCGGAACAGTGCGGAGCAAGGAAAGGCTGACCCAATAAAGACCCTGAACTGGAAAGTTATTAGGGTCTCCATTCCCGGATATTTCCAACGCCTCCCCCTTCACCCTTTTCAGGAGCATTCCCGTTCCCATGAGCCTTTCCTCTGAAGCTCGGGTTCAGCAAGCTCAATCCAGAAATGAAGTTGAATTGCACAATGAGAAACTTGTTCCCGAAGGCGATGGGTTGGGGAAAAACTTAAGTTACAGGGTTTGCGGGGAAAGATCGCTCGCATTGCCCTGTTTCTTGACGTTTAAGGAACTCAAGGGAGGGGGGGAAATGAAGTGGCACTAACCTTCAGCCGAGTTACAGGCGTTTTGGAGAAAATTAAAGGTGGACAGTGTCGTAATTCAATGAAGGACAAAGTTTCCAAGATTTTTAGAAGAGCAGTGGAGAGCCCAGCCTGTCAGATCGCCTCCCTGAAATGAAGACACAGGAAGCCTTAGGGTGAATTTCTGGACTGATTTGGCTGGACATCTGTATCACTAGGCAGGCCCCTCTGTGCCCTTCTTGATTGTTTAATTAGAAATTAGTGTGTAGCCTTTATCAAACTTAGCAGTTAAAATGGATGTGTAGAAGAGATGGCTGGAAACAGAAATTTCACCCATGGACTGTATCAGTCTTGGCAGAGAGAAGATTCTAAAGGAGGAAAGTTATTCCATGTACTTAGTTAATACTTATGATGAAATAAACTAGCCCCTTTGCTGCGTATGTGTGGGACAGTGGGAGGGAGTGTCATTTCCATTTTAGTTTAATTCAGAACTAAATAAGAAGAAACTAGGATTTAATAAAATACAGCATTGGAACCTTCTCCTGATTTTTTTCCCCCTGTGGTGAAATTGGCTTTTCATCTAGTACAGGGTAAGGAAAATAGAAGTCAAGAATATAAAATGTAAAAACAGTCTCTCCCTCCACACCTAGGAAGGTACAAAATGTTAGTAAGGCCTGGGGAGCCCTGAAGGCAATCTGAATGGAAGCATCTGGATTTCCTAAGAGCTTCTGACTGAGCACTGGGTTTGGGGATACAGGTGAATTGACATTCACTTTTCCAGGAAATGTCTTTCATCTTTAATGGCCAAGGAGCGGAAAGAGGGGACCATATTTTGTCAAGAGCATCTTAGGTGAGTTGCAGAGAGAGGGAAATACTGCTTATCCAATATTGGCACCAGTGGTAGAAGTACCTCTCAGCATAACAAGCTGAGCACCTTCCCTATCCAGCCTTGCACAATCTGCCTACTTGCTGGAACAAGGCATTCTTCTGTCCTAGTAATTTTCAGATGTTCCCACTTGGAAGGCATTCTAGAGCATAGACAATTTTATTACTAATGAAACAGAAAGCCAAACATCCAAGTCTCTTTTCCTCCCCCACCCCCCACCCCAGTCACAGTCTTGCTTCATGGAGGGAGGGTAACCAAAAAAAGTAGAAAGAAGGGACTCTTGACCACCCCCAACTCCCAGCCCTTGACAGATATGCCTGTACTGGATATTAACCCTCTGGTAACTCTGCAGCTTCACAACTACTCTAAATATTCTGTCTCTCTCTCTCTGTCAAACTCACAAACAAGCGCGGCACACGTGAAAACCAGAAATTTTCAAGCAACTTAGTAACAGGTCACTCTACCAACCACCTCTCCTCACTCAACAATACCCAGGAAACTCGGGCACGCTGTCCAGCCGCGGTGACACAGTTCCCAAGCAACACATAAACTGAAGAACTTTCTCTCTTCCTGTCACTTTCTGGGCCGCGTCCAGGCCCCTCTTATACACAGGACTTGGAGTCTACGTGTCCAAAGACCTAAATCAATTCCGCACTAAGAGCAAACTTTGCGCACATTTCCGCGGGCAAGTCCGCAGCTCCCCAAACTGTGCAAGCTCCCTTCCACGTCCACCAATGAGGAGCCAGGAAGCCTCTGCGGGGTGGCAAAGCAGGAGTTTCGACAAAATGCCCTCTGGAGCTGCGCACACCTACTCCCCATCCTTCGGCCCCACTCGCGCTCCGCGCCTCCGGCGCCCAATTCCAGAGAACCTGCACCAGACAAACGGAAAGAAGAGACGTGCAAAAGAAGAAAGAAGGATAAAAGAATGCGAGCTGTGTCAGCCGCACCTACTCACTTAGGAGTTCTCTGCGTCTCTCTTCATTCATTCAACTCGGCCGAAGTGTAGTTCCCTCCGGGAGTCTGGGTGGCAGGGCCGGGGAGGGGTGGGCGAGAGGGGCGAAGGGAATCGCGGCACCGAGAGCGGGTAGGGAGCAGGGGAAGGCGGCCGGCTGGGCAGGCGAGCGGGACCGCGGAGCCTAGCGCGAGCCACCGGGCGGACTGGCCCTGGCCGCCAATGTGCCTTTGTTTATGTGGCTCGCGCTGCCGCTGCCAACATTCACCTAAAGTCTCCGCGCGTCAGCGCGCGTCAGCGGCCCGCCGCCCAATCGCCGCGCGGCCGCTCTCCCCAGACTCCTGGCCAGCGCTCGCTTTGGTATATTTCCGACCTGACGTCACGAGCAGGGCCGATTTTAAGGTGGGAACTGTTCAGGGTTCACCTTGGTAGCCAGCTAGGTTTTTTTCTTTTTCCGAAAGAGGTGTGACCTCTCCACTCAGGTCCGCGCAACCCGCAGCGCCTCGACATCTCACCTCACCTTCCCCCCACCAAACCCCCGCGCCACCGCTGCCGCCCAGCAGCTCACACGTGGGAGAAGGTGCAACAAAAGCCCGGCGGAAGGGAACCCAAGCGTAGGCCAGGTACCAGCACCTGGAATTGCACGAGATGGGGCGTGCCTGGCAGCGCCCTAACCTCATCCACCCACGACTGCCACCCCCGTTAGCGGAAGCGAGTGCAGATGTCCCATGACACGAGACGCTCAGAGGGCTCCTACAATTGGCATGGGATTTCCCTAGTCCAGTGCATCCCCCTTTTCTCTCTTTTCCTGTCCCTGGCCTTCTCCTCTGGCATATCCCACCCCCGCGCCCCAACACACACACTCTCCAAAGTGGAAGAGAGTAAGGAGGGCCTATTTTCTGTGTTTCCTTCTTTCCTCGCAGGGCTCACGTGCGAGGGAGGACGTGGTGCGTGGGGAGGGGAGGGAAAAGGAAAGGGTAGCCGTGACCCAGCCCTTCAGGGACCCCAAAAGTCAGAGTGAGGCGTCGCCCTCTTTCCTTTCGCAGACAATGCAGCCGAGCAACGGGCAACAGGTGTGTTCTGCAAAAAGGTGCTTTAGTCTCACCTTTTACCAACTCTCATACTTCGACACTCCTGGATGCCCATCAACTCGTTCCTTTTCACGAGTTTTAGGAAAATAAATCGACCCTCCCCTGAAGCACCAGGGCTCTGGAAGCCACAATCTGAGAGCCAAGGGGGCAAGACTAAACCCAGGGACACAGAGGACGGAGCTGGCTGGATCTCTCCGAAGCGCACTGTGTGTGGGTTCAGCTCTCCCAGGAGAGGGCCCGGAGGGCGGCCGGAGCTCGCCGCACCCCCGCGGTCGCCCTAGCTTCGGCCGACTGCAATTCGCAAGGCAATCCACCCTCCAGACTGAGGGCACAAGGCGCTCTCCAGCAAAGAAACAAGCTTCTCCCGGGAGTGAGCTCGCTTCCTGGTTCCTGGACCAGAGCTGGCCGGGCTTTGGGACTTCTCCAGTGGAGCGGGGGGAGTCACCCGGGGAGGGAGGGGGCGTCCCCTTCCTCCGCCTGCGAAGATTTGCAGCCGCCCCTCCCTCTTGGTGTGGCTGACTTCCAGGCTGCGGGACCCCTTTGGACCCCTCATCCTGAGGTTCCCAGTACAGGCGGGCCGAGAGTGCCTGGGAGCTCTCCAAGTCCAGGAGCCGCTCAGTCCTAATCTGCACCCCCAGCCCCCGCCTTTGCCCGCTCCCGCCGCCTCCTGCTCCTCGGCGGCCGGAGAGGCATTGCCATCAGTGCCCCGAGGCTGCCCCGAGAAGCCACAGGCTCTTCCACGCTGCAGCCTCGGGAAAACCTACGTGACCACCTTAAGTTTCCCCCAGATGTTGCGACTGCCGCTGCTGCCGCCGTAGCGGCTCGGCGGTGCCCTAGCGGGCAAGAGAAAAAATAAAACCAGGAAGTGTGTGCGAATGTGTGTGTGTGTCTGTTGGAGGGGGCGTGTTGTGGTGGCGGGTGAGGGTGTGCAAGTAGGGGGATGAGGGGAGGAGGGGGAAGAATAGCTTATTAGCATGAGCTGGGTAGCGTCAGCGCCCTGTGGGCAGAAGCGATTCCACGCGAACGAAAGGGAAAAAGTGAGAGTTTGGAGAGCCGGGGAGAAGGAAAGGGGTGGGGGTGGCGGTGACGCAGGGGCGCAGGCATTGACGCACCCGCCCAGCTGGGCCCAAAATAGCAGCAGCGCTAGCTCTGTGGCGCCCTCCCGGGTTCCCTTCCCCTTCCGCAAGGGAGCAGGGCGCGGCCTGAGGGTGCTTTCCTTGATCCCAGCGGTGGGCCAGGCTCCCAGCAGCTATTTTCAGGCAGTCGGAAACTCAAGCGCAGCCATGCTGGGGTGGCAGTTATTATTTTTTAATATATTTCTAGGAAGGCGGGGGCCAGGAGAACTTTAAGGTTGTAACCACCACTCTCCAAACACAAATATGCAGATCTTAAGGAGGTGCATTCCCTCAACACGCCCCTCCTCCCTTAAACCATTTTAAAAAACATTTGGCTTTAGCCCGGGGTGAGTCTGGGGACAGTTTGAAAATTCTCTCCCAGTGAATGGAAAAGGTGTGCTGGAGTTCTTAAAGTGAACTCCAAGAAGACAAACACTGTAATATGAAGCATTATTCTGTCACAGCAACCTGTCGAGTCTGGCTTCTTGGTAACAGAGCCTTCGTTCAAGTCTTTTATGCACCCAACATCGAAACGCAGTTTTCACAGGAGCTTATTGTTAACAATTATTAGCAACTGGGAATGAATCGGATATAACATCAACATGCGAGGGGAAAGAAGTGGCTTTTTGGCCTTCTTTTCTACAATCCATACGAGTTCTCTCTTCCTCAAATCTCTATTCTACAATAGCTGCTAGGAAGTGTGTCTTCTTATTAAGACACATCAGAATCAAAGACCGATAGACTCTTAAACCAATTATTGGGTAAGCTGTTTTTTGGGTTGGCGTTTTTGGTAGGGCTCACATGTGCTCCGGGTGGAAAGGATCCGGTAGACATTAGAAAGTGTAAAAAAGAACCACCACGCTCAAAACACCAGACTCTTGTGTCCCCAACAGATTCTCATGAAAGGCAGGTCTCAGTAGAAGGGCCAATGTCTGTAATTGACTGATGCTGTCAGTAGGGGGCCTGACTCCACAACATTCAGGATGATCCATCACACAAATACATGCACAAGCACACACACACCATCACACAAACACACACAAGCACACACCGTCATACAAATACACGCACAAGCGCGCGCGCGCGCACACACACACACACACACACACACACACACACACACACCCCTAGCTATTTACTACTTGGGTAAAGCTCCAGGAGATCTTGCAGCAGGCCCAGACATTCATATTCTGCTGGAATTCATAAATAACTACAAATCTTTGATTCTCTTCTATTTTTCTCAAAAAGGGAAACAGTTTAACACTGAAATTAGGTTCACAATAGGTTTTCTTTATTTCCGCCCACCCATATTTAACTGTCAGGTCACAGAGGAAAAAAAAATCAAAATGGTAATAAAATCTTTCATTTTATCACCAAGCAGTTCAAATTGGCATATAGTTTGGAAAAATGAAAGCATGTTTTAAAATCCTATGATTACATGTTTAAATAAATTATAGTTTATAAGAGGATTCCTGTGGGTGTATTTGCTAGTACATAAGAGAATGCTTTTGTGCACAGAGGTTTAATTACACATATAATGGAATCAAAATGTAGAATTGAACAACCTTTTAGAAAATGTTCAAATGATGCTCTAGGCTAAAAGAAACTGAAATTCTGCATTTATATGACTGCAATCCTGTAAGATTCTTGAACGTAAATAGATTCTTGAATATAAACTACTTTATAACTCAATTAAAATGACAATAATGTTTCTTTCAGGGCCCAGAATCTGATATAACTTTAAATTACTGCTATGTATAAATACATAAAGTTACCCCAAATGAAGGTCAGTATTTTTAACAATTTAAAATAAATGGGAATAAAAACTGATCCTACCTGTAAGAGCTCCTTTTTTTGAAACCAACTAAAATTACAATATTATTATTTCTGTCAATATACAGTATTAGATGACCTCAGAAAAAGCACATAGGAAAATAATATTATCTTTTATGATATTAGCCAGTATGAAGCAGAACATATTGGTGTGTGTGTGTGTATATATATATATATAACATTTTCATAAAAAACAATGTAAATAATACATACTCAAATCTAAATCTAAGCATTTTATTTTATGCAAGGCTAAGCAGATTATACTTAATAAAATTGAGATTTTTGGTATGATTTAGAAAGCAAATATGGATTTAATTCTTAATTCTATGGAATCCTTAATTCCATAAGGATTTTCTATCATAATGCATGGGAAAGGGATCTTCAGGGATTTATTTCACTATTCCCCCCAAATGTACTCAGAGTAGCCCTTAGCTCTCACAGTTAAAATATAGTAAACAAACACAACTGTTATTCTATAAGAATCAAGGTAACTTGAAGAAATTTCATAACATTAGTTAATGGAATCTATGTTAAGCATAAAAATGAAATTTATTTTAGGTTATATTTGGACAAATTTCATGTAATTTATTGTCATTCAGTTTTATATTAGTGATAGAAATTTTCACTTTGAAAAAAATCTCAGTTTCTGAAAATACATAATCATTTTTTAATATGGATGGTTTCCAGTTATTTACTTTGCCATTTCACTTGCATTAAAAAGATATTAATCAACCAATCATTTTTTCCTTTTCTATGAGATGCCTAGAGAATAAGTAAAATGCTTAGCTGGTAATTTACATTTTGGGTAGTTGTGGCTTTTACTCAGTTTTACCCAGCCCGTTTTTCATCCCAAATCACTTAATCCAAAGATTTTAAAAATTGTTTCTTTGATACAGAACTCAGTTCTAGAAATGTGTAAAGATGTGCAGAAGAAAACAGCTCTCATTTTTTCTAGAAGCATCTACTTGTAAATTAAAATTATAAAACTGAACATATGGTAAAACCTCATGCCACTCAAAAAGTATTTTGCATAATAAAAATCCTTCATCTTTTCTCTAGTTCTTGACTCTCAGTAACTATCTCCTAAATACTTTTAAATTAACCACTTAATACTTTTTTTTGTTACTGTGGTAAAACACACATAAAAATTACCATCTTACAATTTTAAATGTACAGTTTAATCGTGTTAAATACAGTCATCCTGTTGTGCACCCATCACCACTACTTACCCCCGTAACTCTTAATCTTATAAAACTCTAACTCTGTAACCATTTAATAATTCTCCATTCTCCCCTCCTCCCACACCTAGCAATCTTCAATATTTTCTTATGTAAGACTTCTTTTTGATTAAGCAAGGAAGGGTTACTTTGGTTTTAGATTTTATTGCTAATTTCACTAAACATGGGAGTCATTAAAAAGTACAAAGTCCTGAAAAATGCTTTAAAGGTTCTGAGAATAAGGTGCTATATGCTAAGAAAACACCAAGGGCATTTGAAATTGTAAAAGTAGCTAATAACATCAGTAACCATCATAGTACTATGTAGGATTTTCTTTTAGTAGATAAAATACATACACTTTGCAAGAGTCTTCATTATATATAACAGCTAGCTAGTTTTTAATTTTACCTTTAATGATAAAATAACCACTTTTTTTCACCAACTTTTCAATTTAATAAAAACTGAAGACATGTTATTGATATATTACGACAAAGACATATATGCCCTCTTTTTCAACATAATTCTGCAATTAACAAGTCTACAATTTTAACATTACAAAAGTTAACTTATAGCAAGGACCCTTATAGTGATAAGTAATAAATCTAATTACCATATTCTTTGAATAGATGTAATATAAATTTCATTGCTCACTTAAAAGTTCTAAAGTTAACAGCATAAACTTGAAGTTGAGTAATTAAGTAATCCTTATATAGACACTTATTAAAGTATTTATACATATTATCTTAAATCTACATCTATCATTTTGCCAATTAAAATTAGGACTTTAATTGCAATTAAGTAATTTAATTGCCAATTGAACAGCAAAATTGCTAAGTGACTAATTTTAATGCCTATTTTAATTACCAATCATGACTGGGGAGGGAGCTAATCAAGTTACATCAAGCAGTACCAGAGTAATGATGTGAAGAAAAAAAAAAAAAAGTAGAACAAACATTCAAGGCTACATGCTTTAAAAAAATAAATAAATAAATAAATGCAAACACAATCTTATAAATGTATAAAAATACTGTATTTCAATATCTGAATACAGAACATGGAATAGAACAAGATTAACTAAAGAAGCCTCTGTCAATCTTCAAAGTAAGGAAAACCAAATCAAATTTTTATGTATTTGCATGCCCCTCACACTAACCCAGATAAAAACAAAGCTGCATATAGTTGAGAATAAAAGACTGTTTCCTGCTTGGCTGGTTAAATATTTACAGATTGACAGTTTAAAAAAAAAAATTAAATGAAAGGTTATAAAAGAGAAACAAGTTTCCAACACAGCAATATGGGTTTTAAATTTGAAAAGCAAACAGGGCCAGTGCAGTGGGCCTGTATACTCTTTCCTGAGGGCTCTCCTCCCCACCCCCACCCACTCGAATGACGTGTTCTAATAGAGGCCTAATGCCTATCCATAACTTGTCCCATATTACCTTGAGAAAGGCGTAAATCTGTCCTATCTTAAATAATTTAAAATACATTCATAAGTAAAAAAGATAAGAAAGCACCAAGGATTACATCACAATTAAAATTACTCAGAGCATGGGGAATATACCTTGTCCTGATAGTATTTCTTCACTTTCAATTAAAAACATACTTGCCAGCTCAAGATAAACCAGCAGGCAACCAGAAATACTGATGAAAATCTTGGCCAAAACAAACACATTTTCAAAAGTTTTCACATTCAAACAAATTCTCAGATTAGCAGTATGGAAGGGCCATATTGAAAGAGGGAGGTGAAGTTGGGAGCTTAAAAATTAGAAAGTGATTCCCTGATAGACAATAACAATGCCAGTACTTTCAAAGCTAGAGGGATTGCCTTGGCAGCCAGCCACCTCATCTAGAGTAACAATGGACATCCATCAAATCTTCACTTCAAATAAGTCATGATGCAAGACGCATATCTTGTTTTTGTTATTATATATGTATACCAAATACACACATAGTTTTTGTCCATGAATGGGCCTGAAATTATGAACGATGTACGTAATACTTTAACTTGAGAAAAGGCAAATATTGCTGCTTAGGATTTTACGTACTAATGGACTTGAATTGTGAAATAAAGCACAGCAGGACTTTCAGCCTGGCTTTTGAAGAACGAAAACGTTAATAATCACCGGGCTTGACAAAAGCCTGCAGTATCTGCTCATGACAATAACAGCTTTATAAGGCGAGTTCTGTGTGACTGATTAAAGGACACACTCACAACCTATTCAGAAGTCATGGAGATGTAGTCATGATTAACAGCCTCACTACAGATCAAGGTTAAAACTCATTGAATGCTGATGCTACAGAGAAATACAATTTCAGCCATTAAAAGATTACCCAAAAACAGTCTCCAGTAAGGGTTGTCATAACTCAGATATATCTTATTTTGTTCTGTATAAAATTTTCTATTTACATACACAAAAGATCTTGTATTATTTCATAATTATCAAAATCATTGCCCGGACTCAAGCACTAGGTAAAAAATCATCTATTACAAAAAGAAAAAAAGGAGACGTTATCTTGTAATTTAAAAATGAATTATGAAACTTTTATGACTGAAAATGTTTTCAGGTCTATTTTGTGTATTACCCTAGTTTATCAGTTCACATGAATTAATGTGGTTTATGTATTGTTGGAAGCAAAATCTTTTAAAAGATAGTACGCCCACAGCTTTCATATATCCCTTAATAGGAAAAAGTTTTTAAAAAGTTGTAGTATTTTACTGTTTTTACACTTAAGTTTCTTGTCTTGCAATGTTGCATCTCTGTATTAGTGAAGGAAAAAGGAGGGATACAGCAAAAGACAACCATGTTTATAATCTGAAATTAGAGCCAGTCAAACATTTTATTAATCACCAGGATATTTTTAAAAAGACCTGGGAAATATTACAGGATCATTCTACTAGGATCTAACAGTGACTTCAGTATGCTGTCACTGACATGTTCCAAAGAAAAAAAAAAACAAACCACCAGTACCACCACATACAGAATTCAAGTTCAGGTGAGTTGCCGAGGGAAGAGAAACTATTTTGCTAAGGAGGTCCTTATATTTCATATTTCTGAGTACATTTTTGTAAGTTACTTTCCTAAGAATGAAGTATTAAAAAAACAAAATTTCAAAGAGTTAATAAATGGATTTTAGGAGTTATAGTGAAACGATTCACAAAATAGATTTTTCTTGGGAGTCCTTTAATTTGGGGAGTTCTTAAAGTATGGTGTTCCTGATGATCGGTCTTAAGTCACTAGCTCTGGAAATCGTATTTTCTATTTCTCCATACTCTCTTCAATTAGTATTTGGTCAGCTGATTGGCAATTACCAAGACAACAGTTTCGCTAAACTTTTATAACTATAAGCCAGAGGTTGGGGGTGGGGGGTGGGGAGGGGAAGAAGGACAATACAGAAAGGGATTTTTCAGCCAGAGTGGTTTGACAGGGCCCCTCACACTACAAATAGATGTTATAAAATTTGAAATGTAGCTCTGAAGTTCAGTTCATACCACAGAAACTGTGGGATGCTATCTTCCTGTTGTTATAACGTATCAGGTCAAGGGATATAAATTGTACCAGGTAATTCATTTTGCCGTTCAGAGAGTCATTAAGTTCCTCCCAGAATATATGTGATTGATATCCCTGGAGGTGAAAGGCTAACGGAACCATATGGCAACATGTTGCATTCCGTATGCTATCTGCCCATCCGTGCTTAAGATGCCATTAGCAACATCTGTACCTAACGGAAATCCAGCTGCGCCGACGCCGGCTGACGGAATTGTACTTGGGGGGAAATCTAGCTTAGCGCCATTAACTTGAGACTCAGAGTCTATCTACCAGGACGGATGGAAGCTTTCACAATTAGACGAGACGACACAAATGCTTTATTAAAGTTTAATTTTGAACTCCCAATTAGCGAAACTGCATTACAAATCGATTGCAATTTCCTAGAAGGCACAGCAAGTTCTCTGCCTGCCTGCCACGTGCGAGAGGCTCCAGAGCTAGCTTGCCCAGCTTCCGACAGCTGAAAGGGGATGGTTCAGAGCCGGTCTCCGTGTCCCAGGAAGTCCCTAAAATCCTCGCCAGTCCCTCCTTCCGCGGGGCGGGGGCGGGCGAAGGGAGGGCTCCAAAGTCCCCGGCGAGGAGAGTGAGCGGGAGGGGGAGGGGCGGCGGCGGCGGCGGCGGCGGGGAGGGGGTGGGGGCCTCTAGCGTCCTGGCCTCTCGAAGGAGCCTCAGCTAGTCACGCAGAAGTTTCTCTTTCGCTTCTCGCGCCACACACTCAGGTTGGCTTCCTGCGCGCCGGCCCGCGGGGCGGAGAGCGGGGAGTGGAGGGGAGACAGGAGTCCCAGAAGGGCTGCCCGGCGTCCACACCCACCCCAGGTCCCCTCCCTTCCCCCGACCCAAACAAAGCCCCAGCTCCTGGTCCAGGATACGTTACCTGCCCGGCGCTCCCGGCCCCTCGGTCACCGCGTCCCCCGCTGGGCGCGCCTTGGGCGGGTCCCGCTCCCCGCGACGCACAAAGCGGTCGCCCCCGGCCGGCTAAAGCCCCCTGTCTCGTCATGTTGGGGGGCCAGAAGGGAAAGCGGGGGAGATGGAAGCGGTTGGGGCGAGGGAAACTTAACTGATTAAATTTTTTAAAAAGAAAAGAAAAAAGCAGCTGGCGGGGCCCGGCCAGGGGCAGAAGAGGCCGGTTACCTTTCGGGGGGTCGCGGGCGAGAGGAAGGGGGGTCGGGGAGCGGCTGCCCGCCCCCCTCCCCCGGCCCCCAGCGGCGACGGCAGCTGCACACACAGAACCCCATTGTCGCCGGCGCCCGGCGCGCAGCCCCGCGGACTCGGCCCCGCGGCCAAGCGCGTCAGCGGCCCCGTCAGTCGGGCCGGGCTCCGTGACGCGCGCGCAGCCCGCGCTATAAATAACCCGCCGCCGGGCGGCCCGGGCTGCTTTCCAGTGACGCCGGGGCGAGGCGCGGGAGGAGGAGGGCGAAAGGAAACAATAAAACCGCCCGCCGCCCTCCCTGACCGCCCTCGGCCCTTCCCTCAGTACTCTCTTGTCCCCGCCCCGGCCTGCCCTGTTCGGAGCGGCGCACGGGAGTGGGAAGGACCTAGCAGAGCCGGCGGGAAGACCCGGGGTCGAGACCCATGCCTCTCCTCCGGGGCAAGAGGGGGCCTCCTTCCACCTAGGAAGGGGCTGGCGCCGAGAACTTGGCAACGAGTTAACAGGTCGCTGAGTTACTCCCACATTGATTTACACAACTTGATGCTTGCTCCGCTTTCTCACACCCCTTTCTAGTTCAGGTCCGGTGTGTTTAGGGCAATAAATCCTTTATTCAAAACAAAAACTTACCCGTTAAACGTCCTCATCTAGCATATTTTAAAGTATACGCGTATGTTTGCATCTTATTGAGTTCTGCCTACATCCTATCTGGACAGTATGCTTTTTTCCGTAAATTCCACAGGGATTACTTAAATATGTTTTTATGGGGCCAGGCCTGTGTTACTGTTTTGATTTGGGTAGTTGTATAAAGTGTGCAGTAGAATCAGCGTGGGCGTGAATTCCATGACTCACGCATTTAGTCCTAGAGCCTTTGTACGTGTTTTTTTGGCCTGAATATACCATAGGCCTTGAACATAGAACATTTGAATTTTCCAAAGTCTATAATCTTTCAATGTCCTAGCTTTCATCAGTGCTGCCATTTAAAGGGGGCTTTCTCTATAAGTAATTTTTTTTTTTTGCCCTCGGGACTTTCTGTTCTAGCTACCATATTTAGGCCATTCTGTCCCACATCCGGACACTCCTTTCTATTATGGTGCCCAGATACAACTGGAGGCAGTCTGTTTGTTCCAGGAACCACCATTTAATAGACTAGTAAGAACAGTAGTTCTTCTTGAGCAAAAGATCTCAGGTGTATGAACTCCACATTTTCTGGGATGCTGATATGTAATTTGCAGAAGTCAGCAAAGTTTTTAAGTGACCAGGCATGGATAGAGTGAATTAAAGGGGCTGAGAAAGTGGTTCTTGGCTCACAATCAGGACCAAATATTATAGTGAAGAATTGCCTGGGCCGGTTTTCAGGTTTTAATTATATTTTCATTGTTTCTCTCTATGCCTTCTTGCAGAAATTAGTCTGTCTCTGCTTCAGATTCCTCATCTCCAAAATGAAGGACAAGTGGTTTCTAAGCCCCTTTCAACACTAGCATTGTAGGATTCTAAAGGCTATAACTGGGTTCAGGTGTAAAGTTACTAATGTGTCTTATGGAAACAAGGTAACCAAATATAGAATTATTCAGTCTTCTGTAGTTTATTATTTTGTACATTTTTCAGAAAATATATTAGGACTACTAAATAAAAAGAATGAATTCATCTCTACCACTAAAACTATATTAAGAGGAAAAAATAGTTGTCACTATTTGCTTTGTTCAAATGACAGCAAACACAGTTAAGGTCTGATGATGTCTTAGGCCCAACACCACGTGAGCGAATAAATTATGAGTAGCAAATATTCAAGGACCGCTTTCTCCAATTTTGCCCTCAAACCTGGGTTGTATGGTCTTTAGGAGGAAGTTTTCAGTTGAAAGACACTAAATTGTTTATCTATCAGCAGTGTTTATGAGATAAGCAAAAGTTATCTCATTGACTACCCGAGAGTCAAAATTTACCTCATTCTCCTGTCTCCAGGTTGGTGAAGGCAGAAAACATAAAAGCAGAAGAAACAAGTTTAGAGCCAAAGCATTTGCTTCACATAGACACCACCAAAGTGTGATCACAACTAAAAGTTAACCAGTATTTTCCCGGTTCCAAAAGCACATCTGTCTCCCATTTCCATAAAATGTTCTGTATCTCTGATTTAATTCCATCTTAAAGTTCTTTCTTCTGGAGCTTATAAAGAGGTATTTTTCTTTCACTGCTACTTTTCTGAAACTTCCAATTTCTCACATAGTTTTAAACTCTCTTGCTTATTTCTTATCCTTTTTTCATGCAGCCATGGAATGGAACTTAAACTTTTAGAGTAAGAGAATAGATTAGGGGGGGTGGGAAGATGGGACAAATTAAGAGAGTAGCGTTGAAACATACATCTTACATTCAGTTCAGTTCAGTCGCTCAGTCGTGTCTGACTCTTTGCGACCCCATGAATTGCAGCACGCCAGGCCTCCCTGTCCATCATCAACTCCCGGAATTTACCCAAACTCATGTCTATCGAGTCGGTAATGCAATCCAGCCATCTTATCCTCTGTCCCCTTCTCCTCCTCTGTCATCCCCTTCTCCTCCTGCCCCCAGTCCCTCCCAGCATCAGGGTCTTTTCCAATGAGGAGTTTCAGCTTCAGCATCAGTCCTTCCAATGAACACCCGGGACTGATCTCCTTTAGGATGGACTGGTTGGATCTCCTTGCAGTCCAAGGGACTCTAGAGTCTTCTCCAACACCACAGTTCAAAAGCATCAATTCTTCGGTGCTCAGCTTTCTTTATAGTCCAACTCTCACATCCATACATGACCATTGGAAAAACCATAGCCTTGACTAGACAGACCTTTGTTAGCAAAGTAATGTCTCTGCTTTTGAATATGCTATCTAGGTTGGTCATAACTTTCCTTCCAAGGAGTAAGCGTCTTTTAATTTCATGGCTGCAGTCACCATCTGCAGTGATTTTGGAGCCCCCCAAAATAAAGTCTGACACTGTTTCCACTGTTTCCCCATCTATTTCCCATGAAGTGATGGGACCAGATGCCATGATCTTACATTACCTCCTGTAAAATTAGATAGCCAGTGGAAATTTGCAGTGTGATGCAGGGAGCTCAAACCTCGTGCTCTGTGACAACCTTAAGGGGTGGGATGGGGTGGGAGGTTGGATGGGGTGGGAGGTGGGAGGGAGCTTCAAGAGGGAGGGGTCATGCCTATATCTATGGCTGATTCATGTTGATATATGGCAGAAACCAACACAATATTGTAAAGCAGTTATCCTCCAATTAAAAATAAATAAATTATAACTTTAAAAAAAGTTTAACAGACTGAGAATTAGAGTATCCAGACTAAAACAGAAACATGCCCAATTTTAGAGAGGTGAAAAAAAGCTTAGTTCTAGGACCGGTAGAAGTACAAGTGAAACAATCAGTTTTCTCAAAGTAAAAGCAAAAAAAAACCCAGAACCATCATGCTGAAATTTGTAAAAATAAAAGTAGGAGACTGAAAATTTGACACCATAAAGCTTGTTACAGTTTTTTAAAACTGAATGTTTTAGCATGTGGACATTTCTCAATATTTCCAAAATTTCTGTGTACCTGAAATTAAATCCTTTGAAAAGACTTCTCTAAGGTAACAATATTAAAGAATTTATTAGAGAAACTATTGTGCAGTCTTGCCTTATTACTCAGTTAATCCTGATCTATGTTTAGAGAGGCGTGCCAGCCAGGTTGAGGCTTCAAAGAAATGAGCACAACATTTGCTGTTTCCCGTGCGGTAGTGCAGTAGAGATAGAAAATAGTTTGGGTGATAGAAAATTCATTTTGGACACTATCATTGAAGTCCTAGTATAAGCAAATGCAGTAACCTTTAAATGGATAAACAGAAGCCTAACAATAAAAAGCTACTGGATTCTCAGTATTCCAAATGAAAGGGGCAAGCAAGGTTATAGATCTAGGAGCTTTCTGCGTTTAAAAAGCCAAAAAATAAAGGTAGGTGGTGTTCTTAAAAGAAGGTTGACTAAATTCAGCAAAATTAACAGGGCTTCCAACGTCAGTTCAAAATATGAACATACATATATAACTGGTTCTTTTTTTTTTTCTTCTGATTTCAATGATTTATCCCCAAGTTGTAGAGCCTTTGGTAACTCCTTGATGGGACCCATTATAGACAACTTTGTTTTTCCTGGATAAATTTGATAGAATATAAATTATATCAAACCTGGATTTGTTAACAGTGAATTTTTAAAAATTCTTAGTGGAGGCTTCAGGGTCCCTGGCCTGTGTGCTCTCTGATTCATTCCTGGTTCTTCTTTCCCCGTCTCTGGTCTGTAATCACAGAGGAGCTGATCCTGCAAGCAGCAAGCAGCACTGCCTTGCCTTCCCTGAGGAACTAGTGCCAGCTGGGTGTGACCAGTGGGAAGCAGGAAAGGAGACAGCTGAAGGATGGGGCAAGCATAATATTCCTCATCTGCCCCCTGCTCTGAAAAGTGAAAGTGTTAGTTGCTCAGTCCTGTCTGAATCTGTGACCCCATGGACTGTAGCCCACCAGGCTCCTCTGTCCCATGGAATTCTCCAGGCAAGAATACTGGAATGGGTAGCCATTCCCTTCTCCAGGGGATCTTCCTCACCCAGGTATCAGGCAGATTCTTTACTCTCTGGGCCACCAGGGAAGCCCAAATGCCTTGTGACCCTTGACCCTGGGCTCCAGTAACATCGCCTTTTCCCTTTATTCCTCCCACTTAAGGATTATAGTTGTTTTATCCTATTTTTTAGGATAGTTGTTTTATCCTAGAGTCACTGCCTTCTTTGGGGGCTCTCTTCTCCCTTTCATCACCTATTTTTACAAATTCCTTAAGTTAAATTCTCCCTGTGTTGACTTCTTAGAGCAGTTTCTGTTTGGAGCCTGACTCTACATCCTGTTGAAAGGCATCAATGATACACATGAAAAACTCTGTTACTCCTTGATTTTCTTTTGCTGGAAATTCTTTATTTTAAATGTGCTATTTAAAAGTAGTAATGAAGGATTCAGTCCTCAAAAAAGCAGAAACCCCACACATTAAAAAAAATCAATTTTCCGTGGTCACAATATTCAAAACTATAAACACAAAATATTATAAGCTTATATAAGTCAGATCGGAGCTATACTTAGCTGAGACTGATATATAAATCCCATCCTAAAAAGAAAAGTAGCATGTGATACCTGTCAGGACAATTACATCACACATTCTATATAAGGGCTACTCATTTACCAGCTTATTTGCCAGTGGTCTGTCATCAGAGAGAAAGGAAGGGGAGAGAAGGAAAGGAAAAAACCCAGAACTTTCTGTACTACCAATTGGAAATGCCATGTGAGTGAGTCCTTGGGATAATATTTTGAAATCTAAATTATGTTTACACTTTTTTTCCTCCTTGTATTTTCTGCTATTGCTTCTCTCCTCCCTTCCCACGTCTGTAAGCAGGTCTCCTGCTAAACGTTCACTGTCCCAAGACATGGAAAAAAGAAAGGCAAAACAAAATAATCTATTCATGCTTCCAGCTTTGTTTTATAGAATCCTAAATTCTCAGGGAAAAGGGTTTCCGGACAGAACTAAATATCCTGAAGGAGCTTCAGAGGGGGGCTAGTGTTTCCCTGAAAGTAGGAAGAGGATACCCACAGGCACATAGAAGGGGAGAGAGAAACAGCGTGATGGATGTCTCCTGAGGAAGAGACAAGGAGCTGGGAGCTGATACTGGAGGAGTTGTGGAAGTATGGAATCCAGGGTAGGTGGCAAACGAGTCCCCTGAGGTCATGGTTCTAGTATCCAGATGTGTCGTGGCAGATGAATCATCACACAAATACCACCTGGACCTCATTCATCTGTACCAGTGCTTACCTTAGTTATTCCCTATGTTGACCAATCGGCACCCCAAGTAGCCACAAGGACAGTCAGGATATGTGTGGGAGCCACCAGGAATGATCTCTTCCTTTTTTTTGTTCTTAGCACTTCAGCATGAAAAGATGAAAACTGCCACAAATGCAGCAATGCTACAATGCCACAAAACTGCTAGCAATGCAGCTGACACAGAGAAAATGGATCCAAGAGATGGAGGGGAATTGGGAGTTCAAGACTTGAGCCTGGATCAAGCTGTTCCTGAAGCTCATGAGACCTATCAGATTCTCATGTGAGTAAATCAGTTCTCTTTTAGCTACAGTCAATTGGGACTGAATTTTCTGCCATTTGAATTGGAAGAGAGATACTTGTCTCTAATACCTACCTGTTCAAGGCCTTAGTGCTGGGACAGAAGTGCACATACAGAACTTACCCGATGACTAATATTGATGAATACACATAGGATAGAATTTATTATGTTACTGTTACAGGGCAGGGGGGAGGGAGCATTTCATATTGTCACATAGGGAGTGGCATGTCAAAATCAAATAGGAATGCCCATTTTGGGTTAAACCTCTTTCCCTGGGGAGCAGAAGGTAAAGAATCTGCCTGCAATGCAGGAGACATTGGGTTCAATCCCTGGGTGAGGAAGATCCCCTGGAGAAGGGAATGGCTACCCACTCCACTATTCTTGCCTGGAAAATTCCATAGACAGAGGAGCCTGGCGGGCTAGAGTCCATGGGGTCACAAAGAGTCATACATGACTGAGCGACTAACTCCAGGGAGGATGAGACTCTTCTTGTCACAGAGACATTAAACCCTTCTACCATCACAACAGAGAGTATAGTGGTAAAACCTGGAGACAGGAAACACAGCAACCTTTTTGTTCCCTGTGTATCTCCCATCTTTTTACTTGTTGATGCACCCAGCCTCAGCTCCCTTTCCTAGTCAATGAAGACTGGTTCCCCAAGTTGCCTGTGTTGCTTCATGTATTAGTACCTTTGCACAAGCTCTTTCCTCAGGCTGGAATGAACTTCCCATACTGTCTACCCTTCAGTACTCAGATCAGGGGCTTTAGCTTCTGTGAAATTTTGCCTGACACCAACACTGCCATGCTCCCTACACCTCCCACCTATACACTCTAAAATTGATCAGTTACTTGTCATACTCTGTACATCTTTCTGTTGTGACCCGTATTCAATTTTTTGTTTATTTCTCTATCTCCCCTCTTAAACTTACCTCTATAAGGGCAAAAATTCTCTCTAAATTATCTTGAAATTTTTAGGACCTGCCCATTAGGCTATCTACAGTTATTTGTAAATAGTGGAAATCATAGACTACATTAAATAAACGAATATGGAAGCAGAAATAGTCATACATTTTTACAGCTGAGATCTTAGAGTCCACCTTATCCTTGTGAATGAAAACATTTACCATAGTAACAAGAATAGCAAAGAAATAAATTCTAAGAGACTGAAAGGTTTAATTTTATTGGAACCCATCACATGATAGCATTCTTTATTCTTGAGCAAATGGTAACCATATATTACAAAGTTTAAGAATTCTCACTTTTTAAACTTTGGCTAAGTTGCTTCTCTTTTTAAAATTTAAGACGTTCTTTTCCTTTAAGTATTTTATACCTGTAAGTATTTTATACTCCAGGGTATAAAATTGCTCCCTAGAACTATGCAATATTTGTGATTATAGAATATTTTAGTATAGCCAAGAACCAAAACATTAGTTCAAATAGCAAATGAAATCAGATACTTAAAAGAGCCAAGTTAATTATACCTGGAAAAAGACCCTCCCTCACTTTGCACACACACACACACACACACACACATGCACACACACAAACACATGACATTTATATCTATACTCTTTAATAATTCCATGATTTCAACATCTTTGTGTAGGAAGGGAGTTGCTGTCACTTGAAAAGGTTACTGTGATGCATCCTGTTTCTTACAGACCTATAGGAATCTGGGCATAGTTAGAAGCAGGAGGATGAACAAAGTGAGAATCAACATAACTGAATAAAAATGTAGCCAGTTATCTCCATTTAAGGTAGACTCGGTGCAGATTATGTTATATTTAGGGAAATTTTTCTCTTCCTTAATATGAATTGTCTTTGATAATTATTTTTTGCCTTTGGGAGATATGCTTGTGTAGAATTGAGTGGATAACCAAGAAGAATAAGGTGGCAAATCTTCACTGCTACCAGTGGGCACAAGTTGAAATGCAAACTCTACAAGGAACTGTGCTGTTAGAGACCCTCTATAGTGTTATTTCATAATGCTTAACTCAGGCTTGGGAAAGGTGTTGCTGCAAATATGCAAATATAATAATATCCTGTGGGTTGCATTGATTGGAAAGAGGGCTGGATCTTTCATGAAATTAAACTACCATGAGTAAGGCAAACCATGGTAAAGATGTGTAGTATAGAGACCTGAAGACAGGCACTCCCCAGCGGTTTGGTGGTAAAGAATCCGCCTGCAAGGCAGGAGACACAGGAGGTGTGGGTTTGACCCCTAAGTCAGGAAGATGGAAACCCACTCCTATTCTTGCTTGGTGAATCCCCTGGACAGAGGAGCCTGGCGGGCTATAGTCCAAAGGGTCACAAAGAGTCGGACACAACTAAGCACCAGCACATTTTCTAAGAGCTGAGTCAATTACCATGGGACTTGAGGCTAGGAATCAGGGTGTGCTCTTAAAGGGATCTCTGTAAGTGGTAAGGTTTTTATTGCTCTTTTCCTTTAAACTGTTGGAAAGTTTTATTTCATGGACAGTTTATAATCTATCCTTTGTGTTGTAATTTCTTTCATTTGTTTCTCACCTTCAGTCAGTATTAACATCTGCACAGACTTGAGTGGTGGTGGGCGTAGGGGGGAGTATGGGACAATCAAAGCAAAGAAGAGCACCGCAAATTATAACCTTCTGCACATCACACTTCCCTGAGGCCAGGATTGTTATCCCAACGTCTGGCAAGTAGCAAGCAAGTGAATGGTGGCCTCTGAAGGCAGAAGAGAAGAACAAGGCCCTGAAAGAGCTGTAGATGCACAGATAACTCAGGAGAGGGGGGCAGAAACTTTCTTTGCCAAAGCTGTCAGAGCTTCTTGTCCATTCTAACTCCAAACATTGTATCCCCTCACCCATATTTCCTTCCCCTCAAAATCTGACTATCTCCTCCCTCTTCCTTCACTTTTTATCATTTTTTACTTGAATTCTGACAACAGCTGCCTATATTGTTTCCTACCACTAGTGCTTCCTTGCCCTAGTCAGGTTCTGCTCCACAAGACTGCCATGGGACTGCCATGGTTGTCTTTCTAAAGAGTGTTGGCCCTTGACCTTCCCCAGTGCTTGGCCAATACCTCCAATAAAAACCTTCTTTCTGCTTGTTTACTGTCCTTGGGATTTCTATTGAAAGTTGCACTTTTCTTTCAGAGACATAGGTTTTTCAAGCTGGTAGCCATTTGTTCATTAAGAGATGCCATTAGAGTCATTTGTCATGCTAAGAGGATTTCATTTAAAGATTTACCCACTTAAAGATCACTCAAGTTTTCAGTATTGAGACAGATGGCAACACAGTAGAAGCTTGATGTGATGTCTTGGAAAATCTGTCAGTTTTGTTTGGGAAAGTAAATGTTCATATAGTCAAAGGTTTTTTAGATAATTCCATAATCTCACCAAATATTTTTGGTCCTAGATAAATCTATAGATGGTAATGTGGGCGTGCTAGAGACCATGGTGGGGTCTTTGAACACAGATTTTGAATACAAATAGACCAATTTGGGGGCTCAAGGATCCTTATCACTACATCTTGTCTTTATCACATTACATCTGGGGCTTTATTATACACAAAGCTCACTTAATTTCCTGGAAGTTAGTTATTTATAGCATTTTCAAAAGTCTTCTATGAAGTTAAATTCATACCCACATTTCTAATATGTGTGATGGTTTATAAAAACATGGAAGAGGAAGAAGGAAACAGAAAATATGCTCCTCTATCCCAATAAGTCATACTATTGAAAAGGGACCCAGACATAGCTTTGAAATCCAGTCTGGAGCTCCCATTATCCCTCTCTTTTCCTATCTTTGGTCTTTTTTTTTTTTTTTTTTAATATGCTGGGTCTTTGTTGAAATACTCTAACTTTGCATAGGCACTGGAGAGCTCAGGCTAGATAGTTGCCCCATGGCATGTGAGATCTTAGCTCCCTGACAAGGGATCGAACCTGTGTCCCTGCCTTGGAAGGTGGATTCCTAACCACTGGACCACCAGCAAAGTCCCTTTGGTCTATCTTGAATGATCTATCTATATCTTAGAGAAGTACATCACTGATGTCTTCATACGTGACATTGGTAAAAATTTCTCCTATATTAACAATGTTGTTATAATACATTCAGCTTTGATATTTAGTTTATGTGCCTTAAATCCAAAAGCTCTTCTTCGCCCACTGCTGCCCACGTATGCTGACAACTCTTCTGATCCCAGCAGGAGTAACAGATTTCATTTCTTAAACATTGCAGAACTACAACCAGAGTGTTATTATTAGATGAAAGATCTCATACTGGCTTTGCAATAGGGAAAAAAGAAAGAATCGAGATGAAAAGAATCTAGGCTATTTAAAAATGCCCCACATTTTCAAAACCGTAATTCCATTTGGTTTTCAAAGGTAACATATTCAAATGGCTCAAAATTCAAAAGGTAAAATTACATCCAGAGAATAATTTCCATCATATCCCTGTTCCCCTGCCATGAAGTTCAGGCTAAACCAATGTTTTAAAATGTTTGTGTTTTCTCCCAGAGATAGTCTACATGTACACAACCAAATGTGAGTTTGCACATTTGTTTAAGTATGTTTCTTATCTGTTTTCCCTTAATAGCTTATTTGGGAGATAGTATTGTATCAGTACATAAAGGGCTTTTACTTTTTCCTGGTTGCATACTATTCCCTTGCAGGAATATACATAATTTATTTTATCAGTACCTAGTAAATGAATATGTAAGCTGTTTCTAAAGTTTTGCTAACACAAAGAAATCCCTGCACCTACATCATTTGCTTTAAGGATAGAGATTTCTTTAGTATAAACTCCTAGACATTGAATTTCTTGCTTAAAACTATAAATTTTTAAAGAATGTAATTTATTCATTTTTTTGAATTGTGATAAAAATTCAAAAGGAACAAAAGGATAAATCTTGAAAAGTAAGTCTTCCTCATGCCCCCTTTGCCCAACCCCACACTTCCTTTCCCCAGAAACAAATATGTCATCAGCTTCTTGTATATCCCTTCAGAGACTTACTCACACACCTAGCACACACATGTAAGACTCCTATGCAGGAGAATGTCCACCTGAGAGAATTTAATGTATTTAGGAAAATACGTATTTTCTTCAAAATTGTAGTCTGCAGAGATCATAAGACTCTTGCTAATATGGCT
Organism: Bos javanicus; assembly: GCF_032452875.1. Classification (NCBI taxonomy): domain Eukaryota; kingdom Metazoa; phylum Chordata; class Mammalia; order Artiodactyla; family Bovidae; genus Bos; species Bos javanicus. The sequence continues at coordinate 39,957,908 of NC_083869.1, read as the reverse complement.
GACAGCATTCAGTGTAACCATTTAAGTCAGGGACATATTCTTTTATTGCCTCATGCACCATCAGCATTTAGAGTAATTCTACCACTTTTATCTGTGCACAGCTGTTCTGTGTGGAGGGAAGGAAGCATATGGAATAAAGAGCCTTGCACTGTCCTCAGCCAAAAACTGTCTAAGGAGATCTGGTATGGAGTTTGACTTGTGCGAATGGTGAGCCATAGTTACCCTGTAATCCTGTACTCGTATCTAGGGCTTCTCTGCCCCTTTTTCTGTGTTAGATTCTCTGTTCTCTCTGCCCATGTACTTCTCTTTTTCTTAGTGTTCTCCCCCAAATTCTCCTCCCTGCCAACATACATTTTCTTTCTCTCAGAGTATATCTTCCAGTAGACTCAGAGCAAGAGTGTCCAGGAGGTAGATTTTTAAAGATCCTACATTTCTGACAATCTCTTTATTCTTTCTTATAACCTAATTAACAGTTTGGCTGATAATACAGTTTTAGGTGGGAAATACTTTTTTTTCAGAAATTTAAACTCGTTGCTCCAGTCCCAGTCTTACTGTTAAGAAACGCAACACTATTGTGATTCTTGACCTGATATTTTCCTCTCTAGAAACTTTGGTGATCTTTCCTTTGTCTTCATTATTCTAAAATTTTCCAGTGTTAACGCTTTGATGTGATTCTGTTTTCATCCATCATATTGAACACTGAATAGGGCTTTCAATTTGGAAATTAATGTCTTACAGTTATGGGGAATTTTCTTGGATTATTTCACTAATGATTTCCTCTTGTATGTTTTCTTTTTTCTCCATTTCTGGAAATATCTTAATTATATATTATACATTAGATCTTCTGGTCTAGTGCTTTAATTTCTTATCACTTTTATACTTGTTTTTATTTAATTTTGTTTCTGTTATATTTTTAAAGAAATTCCACACCTGTATTTTCCAATTGACAGTCTCATAAACTTAATTTTTAATTTATTTTTATGGTTGCAAAATATATATAACATATTTACCATTTTAACCAATATTAGGTGTATGGTGCAGTGGCATTAAGTAAGTTCACATTGTTGTGCAACCATCACTACCATTCACCTCCAGAACTTTCTCATCTTCCTAAACTAAAACTCTGTACCCATTAAATTACAACTCCTATTCCTTCCTTCCCCATTCCTCTGCATTAGAGATTTTCTCAGATGTCTTATAATCCTAGATTTTCTGCTTCCAGTTAAGAATGAAAGACTAAAAGCTGATTGGGAGCTCTGAATGCATACACCCATATGGAACTCACTGATCATGAGCTTTATTGCAAGGTGATCTGGAAAGACTATTTGTTGGATATCCTGGTTAGCTATAGTTTTAGATCTTTCCAGGTGGAATGGCCAGGTATTAGTCCACCTTTCTGGTTTGTGGAGGGTCAAGATTTGGCTGCCAGTGTCCTGGGAGCTGAGCGGAAAAGGGGCTTGAAGGGATGTTTTCAATGGAATATTAGGTCTTCAACTGTGCCTGGCCTCTATAAGTCCAAAATAACACGAGGGACTTATTCCAAAGTGGGGAGAGTCAATCTTCCTTCGGCATCAGTTTGAAAAGGAATTCACAGAGAGAACTGCTCCTTGGTCAGCTTTCACCCAGTCCTCCAGGAGACCGTCCCTCCTTCATTTTCAGTTTCAGAATTCCCTAGGGCTGTCATTTCTTGGAAGATTCTGTTGTGTTAATGGGAGTGTTTCTCAGCTTTCTCCCTAACTAACTTAGTTTCCTCTCTTTGAGATCTGCTAAGTCTGTCAGATTTCATTCACCTATTTTCCAGTTTTCAAAAGTATGTTGCTGTCACCTCTCTTCCTCCTTGTTTTTTTTTTCTAAGCTTTTTATTTTGCATTTCGGTATATAGCCAATTGACAATGTTGTAATAGTTTCAGGAGAAGGGACTCAGCCCTACACATATATGTATCCATTCTCACCCTACACCCCCTCCCATCCAGGTTGCCACTTAACGTTGAGCAGAGTTCCCTGTGCTGTACGGTAGGTCCTTGTTGGTTATCCATTTTAAATACAGCAGAGTGTACATGCCAATCCCAAACTCCCTAACTATCCCTTCCCCCTATCCTTGTGTGTGTGTCTTTAAAAAGATTTCTTTCACCGGATTTCCTGAAGTGTTGGCAGTTAATGTGTGTGTTCAGTCCTTCCTTCTACCCCACACTGGCACAGCATATTTAATGCTTGCCTGGAAAAAGAGGATAAGGATCTCCTTGATTCAACAAGCTTTCAATAAATTCAGGGATTTGGAAATAAGTTTTATGCCATTAACTTAATATTGCCTCATTGAAAATTCTCTCACTTCCTCATTTTAAGGAAATATTTAGAAATTGGTTTATTTCTCCACCACTAAGTTACTCACCTTGGACCTAAATCATGAAGTGCCTATTCTACTAAGGCAGTTGACATGTCAGGAAATAAAATCTCCTTTTTGAAGGTGTAATCAGTCCATAGACACTCTATTAGGAGGAATAATCATTAAGAGAATTATATTTACTTATGGTGGATTTTAAATTATAAATTATTTGTGTAATTTGGTTCCCATTTATCAATAAAGGGGGTCCTCTAGTTTTTTTTTTTTTTAAGATTCACATATTTTCTTTGAGGTCATTGCAGTTTGTCAAAGTAGTGTTGCACCTAATGGAAGTGAAATAAACTTAAAAATAAAAATAGCACCTGTTTATTACTCAGATATATCTGTTCCCTCTGCTTCATTTTAGTCATAGCTATTTAATTTCCTGAAACAAAAAACAAACAGATTTTTCACTAATGTCAGTACTGCAGAGCTAGCATGGGACAGAAGAGCCAGCTGTACTCGATTTCATCTTATGCATCATCAACAAAATTGGCAGCTAGGTTCTGATTTCAGAGCCTTTATGGTTAATGATGATGTACAAGCTGTGCTTGATTTTCAGATATAAGCCTAGTCTTTGCTGACAGAAAAATCTATTTTTGATTTGTAAATTGAGCAAATCTGATGCAAAATTATTGATGTAGGATAAACGCAGATCATGAGGATAGCATTTTTAGACTTACATTTCTAACCCTAAAACCACTCCAGTTCATTGTTATTATCATCACTCTCATCCTTACAAATATTAGCATTACAATGATGGTAACTAAGTATTTAACTAAAACTGCAGTTAAGTTTTGTGAGTCATATATTGACGAGTATACTAACTTAAGAATATGACTGCAATGAAAAGAAGCAACAGAACTAATCAGCAATCAATTCTCTTAGCATCCCTATTCTGTGTATAAGACTAATTCAGAATCATGTTGCAAGAGATTATGGGTAACATCTTATATTATGTAAAGAATGGTGGAGCAAATAGGTGTGAAAGAGGGAAAAAATGTTCTTTGATTGTAAGCTCTTTGACAATAGCAATTATAACTCAGTCATTGCTTCAAGCAACTACTATACTTTTTGAATTCATGCAACTCAATTTTATCATACTTGCTAATGTAATGCTGTGGAATTTTTTAATAGAAGCAGCAATATTGGCGTAGTACAAATTATGGAGCTATGAAATCTTGTCTTAGATGTTCTCTTCTCTTGTCCCTAGTTAGGAGCCCCACAACACACACACCACCATCCACCCCCACCCTCCTGTTCTTTTATGCTTCCCTGTTTCCTGGTGGTACTGCTCCCAAACCCCTGCTCAGGCTTGCTCCTCCCTTATTCCATACCTGTCACTCCTCAACCTTATCAAAACTTCTCTGCCCTTTGTCCCATTCTTTAAGATTTTGCAAGGACACACATGTTAAGAGCTTAAAAATATTTATTTTCTTACCATGTTATCCTTCTAGGAGTACAGATTTGCATTTTTAAGAGGAACTCTTGAAGACCTATTGCCAGCAGTAGAAATGTCACATTTTTCTGTCTGTCAAGAGTGGCAAAAATCCATATCCTACAATAACCGGCTTTTACTTATTGATTCTACCCAGCCTAAAATGTGTGTTTTTGAAGCATAATGAGATACAGATTAAGAGCAAGGGCTTTGCAGTCAAATGGATCTAATTTTGAAACTAAGCTCTGACACTTATTAGCTGTTGGTCATAATTTACTTGTCTTTAAGATGGGATACCAATAGCTACCCCTTAGGGTTGTAGTGAGATGTAAGTAAATGAATGTAAGTGAGATGTAAATGAATGTAAATGTAAATGAGAAGTAAGTAAATGAATGCATATAAAATTATTACTATAATGTTGAGAAATAGTGGAAGTTCAGTAATTGGGAACTGCTATTATTTGCATAATTCATTTATTAATATATAACATATTCTTCTAAATTGTTGATTTTTCTTAATCTCAAATACTGGTTATATATAAATATAACTAAATAAACCAAGAATATGTAAGGCTTTGTTTCTTTAAGACTTTGCATATAATAATCACTATGCTATGCTATGCTATGCTAAGTCACTTCAGTCGTGTCCGACTCTGTGTGACCCCACAGACGGCAGCCCACCAGGCTCCCCGTCCCTGGGATTCTCCAGGCAAGAATACTGGAGTGGGTTGCCATTTCCTTCTCCAATGCATGAAAGTGAAAAATCAAAGTAAAGTCGCTCAGTCGTGTCCGACTCTCAGCGACCTCATGGACCGAAGCCTACCAGGCTCCTCCGTCCATGGGATTTTCCAGGCAAGAGTACTGGAGTGGGGTGCCATTGCCTTCTCCTAATTGGCTATATCCCAATATAAAATAAAAAGTTCAAAATAAAATATAAAAGAAATGGTTTAAATAAAGAAAAAGATAGGTTTTCACACCAATGTACTTTAATTGAACCAAACCATTTTTTATGGTTTTCTTCACTAAGATCAAGTGAAATATGCACCATCTCTTTTGTTATCAGTAAAACAGAAACCTTACAAGTTATAAGCAATAAACCAGTATCCTAGGGCCCAATTTACTACTGCTGCTGCTGCTGCTGCTGCTGCTGCTAAGTCGCTTCAGTTGTGTCCAACTCTGTTCGACCCCATAGACGGTGGCCCACTAGGCTCCTCTGTCCCTGGGATTCTCCAGGCAAGAATACTGGAGTGGGTTGCCATTTCCTTCTCCAATGCATGAAAGTGAAAAGTGAAAGTGAAGTCGCTTAGTCATGCCTGACTCTCAGCGACCGCATGGACTGCACCCTACCAGGCTCCTCTGTCCATGGGATTCTCCGGGCAAGAGTACTGGAGTGGGTTGCCATTGCCTCCTAGATATTCTTGCCTGGAGAATCCCAGTGACGGCTATAGTACGGGGGGGGTCGAGAAGAGTCAGACACGACTGATCGACTTCACTTCCACTTTTCACTTTCATGCTTGGAGAAGGAAATGGCAACCCACTCCAGTGTTCTTGCCTGGAGAATCCCAGGGACGGTGGAGCCTGGTGGGCTGCCGTCTATGGGGTTGCACAGAGTCAGATACGACTGAAGCGACTTAGCAGCAGCAGCAGCAGCAGATTACTAGCAAGGTACAACATATTACACTCTGGGGTCCTAAAGAGTTAATTTATCCTTATGAAGTGCAACCTGGCTTATTATCAGGAAATAATTTAAACATACCAGGACCCAGTGACCCCACAGAGACTGGGCCAGAATTGTATTTGAGTATCTCCTGCAAAGGTATGGGTCAGCAGTGGCCTGGTGCAGGGGCAGGGGCTCTGGGTGCAGCAGACCTGGGTATGGCATAAGCCCTCTTGGAGGAGGTCACCATTAACTCTACCATAGAGCCGCCAAAACTTACACAGGACTGGGAAACAGACTCTGGGAGGGCACAGACAGAACCTGGTGCACACCGGGACCCAGGAGAAATGAGCAGTGACTCCACAAGAGACTTACCTAGACTTGCCCATGAGTGTCCAGGAGTCGTGAGTGTCCAGGAGTCTCCAGCGGAGATGTGGGTCAATGGTGGCCTGCTGCAGGGTCGGGGGCACTGAGTGCAGCAGTGAATGCCTGGGACCTTTTGAAGGAGGTCGCCATTATCTTCATTACCTCCACCATAGTTTGGCCTCAGGTCAAATAACAGGGAGGGAACACAGCCCCACCCATCAACATAAAATTGGATTGAAGAGTTACCGAGCATGGCCCCACCCATCAGAACAAGACCCAGTTTCCCTCTCAGTCAGTCTCTCCTATCCAGAAGCTTCCATAAGCCTCTTATCCTTATCCATCAGAGGGCAGACAGAATGAAAACTACAATCACAGAAAACTAACCAAACTGATCACATGGACCATAGCCTTGTCTAACTCAATGAAACTGAGCCATGCCCTGTGGGGCCATCCAGGACGGGTGGGTCATGGTGGAGAGGTCTGACAAAATGTGGTCCACTGGAAAAGGGAATGGCAAACCCCTTCAGTATTCTTGACTTGAGAACCCCATGAATTGCATGAAAAGGCAAAAAGATAGGACACTGAAAGATGAACTCCCCAGGTCGGTAGGTGCCCAATATGCTATGGGATATCAGTGGAGAAATAACTCCAGAAAGACTGAAGAGATAGAGCCAAAGCAAAAACAACACCCAGTTGTGGATGTGTCCGGTGATGAAAGTAAAGTCTGATGCTGTAAAGAGCAATATTGCATAGGAATATGGAATTTTAGGTCCATGAATCAAGGCAAATTGGAAGTGGGTCAAACAGGAGATGGCAAGAGTGAACATTGACATTTTAGGAATCAGTGAACTAAAATGGACTGGAATCAGTGAATTTAAATCAGGTAACCATTATATCTACTAGATATAATCCCTTAGAAGAATTCAAGAATCCCTTAGAAGAAATGGAGCAGCTTTCATAGTCAACAAAAGAGTCCAAAATGCAGTACTTGATGAAATCTCAAAAATAAAAGAATAATCTCTGTTCATTTCCAAGGCAAATCATTCAATATCACAGTAATCCAAGTCTATGCCCTGACCAGTAATGCTGAAGAAGCTGAACGGTTCTATGAACTCCTATAAGACCTTCTAGAACTAATATCCAAAAAAGATGTCCTTTTCATTATGGGGGACTGGAATGCAAAAGTAGGAAGTCAAGAAACACCTGGAATAACAGGTAAATTTGGCCTTGGAGTACAGAATGAAGCAGGGCAAAGGCTAACAGAGTTTTGCCAAGAGAACGCACTGGTCATAGCAAACACCCTCTTCCAACAACACAACAGAAGACTCTATACATGGACATCACCAGATGGTCAATACTGAAATCAGATTGATTATATTCTTTGCAGCTGAAGATGGAGAAGCTCTATACAGTCAGCAAAAACAAGACTGGGAGCTGACTGTGGCTCAGATCATGAACTCCTTATTGCCAAATTCAGACTGAAATTGAAGAAAGTAGGGAAAACCACTAGACCATTCAGGTATGACCTAAATCAAATCCCTTATGATTATACAGTGGAAGTGACAAATAGATTCAAGGGATTAGATCTGATAGAGTGCCTGAAGAACTATGGACGGAGTTTTATGACAATGTACAAGAGGCAGCGATCAAGACCATCCCCAAAAAAAAGAAATGCAAAAGGCAAAATGGTTGTCTCAGGAGGCCTTAAAAACAGCTGAGAAGAGAAGCGAAAGACAAAGGACAAAAGGAAGTTCAGTTCAGTTTCTCAGTCGTCTCCGACTCTTTGCGACCCCATGACTGCAGCACGTCAGGCCTCCCTGTCCATCACCAACTCCTGGAGTTTACTGAAACTCATATCTGTTGAGTCGAAGATGCCATCCAACCATCTCATCCTCTGTCATCCCCTTCTCCTCCTGCCTTCAATCTTTCCCAGCATCAGGGTCTTTTCCATTGAGTCAGTTCTTTGCATCAGGTGGTGAAAGGACTGGAGTTTCAGCTTCAGCATCAGTCCTTCCAATGAATATTCAGGATTGATTTCCTTTAGGATAGACTGGTTGGATCTCCTTGCAGTCCAAGGGACTCTCAAGAGTCTTCTCCAACACCACAGTTCAAAAGCATCAATTCTTCAGTGCTCAGCTTTCTTTATAGTTCAACTCTCACATCCATTCATAACTACTGGAAAAAACATAGCCTTAATTAGACTAGGACCTTTGTTGGCAAAGTAATGTCTCTGTTTTTTAATATGCTGTCTTTTCTTCCAAGGAGTAAACATCTTTTAATTTCATGGCTGCAGTCATCATCTGCAGTGATTTTGAAGCTCAAAAAAATAAAGTCTGCCACTGTTTCCACTTTTTCCCCATCTATTTGCCATGAAGTGATGGGACCAGATACCCATTTGAATTCAGAGTTCCAAAGAATAGCAAGGAGAGATAAGAAAGCCTTCCTCAGTGATCAATTGAAAGAAATAGTGGAAAATAATAGAATGGGAAAGATTAGAGATTTCTTCAAGAAAATCAGAGATAACAAGGGAGCATTTCATGCAAAGATGAGCACAATAAAGGACAGAAATGGTATGGACCTAACAAAAGCAGAAGATATTAAGAAGAGGTGGCAAAAATACACAGAAGAACTATACAAAAAAGATCTTCATGACCCAGATAATCACGATAGTTTTATCACTCACTTTGAGCCAGACATCCTGGAATGCAGAGTCATCACTAGGAACAAATCTAGTGGAGTTGATAGAATTCCAGTTGAGCTATTTCAAATCCTGAAAGATGATGCTGTGAAAGTGCTGCACTCAATATGCCAGAAAATTTGGAAAACTCAGCAATGGCCACAGGACTGGAAAAGGTCAGTTTTCATTCCAATCCCAAAGAAAGGCAATGCCAAAGAATGCTCAAACTACTGCACAATTGCACTCATCTCACATGCTAGCAAAGTAATGCTCAATATTCTCCAAGCCAGGCTTCAGCAGTACATGAACTGTGAAATTCCAGATGTTCAAGCAGGATTTAGAAAAGGCAGAGGAACCAGAGATCAAATTGCCAACATCCACTGGATCATCAAAAGAGCAAGAAAATTTCGGGAAAACATCAACTTCTGCTTTATTGACTACGACAGAGCCTTTGACTGTGTGGATCACAACAAACTGTGGAAATTTCTTAGAAATGGGAATACCAGACCACCTGACCTGCCTCCTGAGAAATCTGTATGCAGGTCAAGAAGCAACAGTTAGAACTGGATATGGAACAACAGACTGGTTCCAAATAGGAAAAAGAGTATGTCAAGGCTATATATTGTCACCCTGCTTGTTTAACTTATATGCAGAGTACCTCATGTGAAATGCCAGGCTGGATGAAGCACAAGTTGAAATCAAGATTGCTGGGAGAAATATCAATAACCTCAGATATGCAGATGACACCACCCTTATGGCAGAAAGTGAAGAGGAGCTAAAGAGCCTCTTGATGGAAGTGCGAGAGGAGAGTGAAAAAGTTGGCTTAAAACTCAACATTAAGGAAACTAAAATCATTGCAAATAGATGGGGAAACAATGGAAACAGCAAGAGACTTTATTTTCTTGGGCTCTAAAATCACTGCAGATGGTGACAGCAGCCATGAAATTAAAACATGCTTGCTCCTTGGAAGAAAAGCTATGACCAACCTAGACAATATATTAAAGAGCAGAGACATTACTTTGTCTACAAAGATTCATCTAGTCAAAGCTATGATTTTTCCAGTAGTCATGTATGGATGTGAGAGTTGGACTATAAAGAAAGCTGAGCACCGAAGAATTGATGCTTTTGAACTGTGGTATTGGAGAAGACTCTTGAGAGTCCCTTGGACTGCAAGGAGATTCAACCAGTGAATCCTAAAGGAAATCAGTCCTGAATATTCATTAGAAGGATTGATGCTGAAGCTGAAACTCCAATACTTTGGCCACCTGATGCGAAGAACTGACTCATTTGAAAAGACCCTAATGCTGGGAAAGATTGAAGGCAGGAGGAGAAGGGGATGACAGAGGATGAGATGATTGGATGGCATCTTCAACTCCATGGACGTGAGTTTGAGTAAGCTCCAAGAGTTGGTGATGGACAGGGAGGCCTGATGTGCTGCAGTCCATGGGGTCGCAAAGAGTCAGACACGACTGAGTGACTGAACTGAATTTAAACATTTGGAGAATCTATTTTAATAACCAATAAAATAACAACAGCATCAATAATGTTTGGTCCGGTTCTATAGGGTACAGTTAGTGAGCTGGGAGTTTTAGAAAATCTTTTAGAAATGAGGGTGAAGACCTGTTGTTCAAGAATCATTAGAAATGATCATCCAAGCAACCATTTCTAGGTAAAGTATACTTGTTATTTGCAGTGAACTTCAGTCCTGGGAATTTTTTAAAAGTATAGCTGAGTTATAATACTGTACTAGTTTCAGGGGTATAATAAAGTAAGTCAGTATCTATACATATAATATTCTTTTCAGATTCTTTTCCATTACAGTTGTTATATTTATACAGTTCCCTGTGAAAAGTGAAAGTGAATGTCAGTCGTGTCCAACTCTTTGTGATCCTGGACTTTTCCAGGCCAGAATACTGGAGTGGGCAACTGTTCCCTTCTCTAGGAGATATTCACAACCCAGGATTGAACCAGGTGTCCTGCACTGCAGGCGGATTCTTTACCAGCTGAACCACTAGGGAAGCCCAGTAGTTCCCTGTGCTATACAGTAAATCCTTGTTGATTGTATATTTTTTATATATAGTAGTTCTATTTGTTAATCCTGTACTCCTAACTTATCCCTCCCCCTTTCCCTTGTAGTAACTAATTTTGTTTTCTATTCTGTGAGTCTGTTTCTGTCTTGTAAATAAATTCATTTGTACTATATTTTAGATTCCTCATGTAAATGACATTATATAGTATTAGTCTTGTCCTGTCTTGCTTACTTCACTTAGTATGATAATCTCTGAAAGTGAAATGAAGTTAGTCACACAGTCGTGTCTGACTTTGCAATTCCGTGGACTGCAGCCTGTCCCGCTCCTCTGTCCATGGAATTCTCCAGGCAAGAGTACAGAAGTGGGTTGCCATTTCCTTCTCTAGGGGATTTTCCCAACCTGGGAATCAAACACAGGTCTCCCACATTGCAGGCAGATTCTTTACCAGCTGAATCAGAAGGGAAGCTCATGATGATCTCTAGGTCCATCCATATTCCTTCAAATGACATTTCTTTTTTCATCAGGCCAGGTATCTTTTAAAATTGTTTCTATAGATTGAGTTCAAAATGCTGTCATAGTGAGTGACTGATTAGTAACTCTAAATGAGTCTGATGCAAAATACCAGGCCCTCAAAAATACAATTTGATGTCTAACAAAATCTAAAAGCCTGCCTGTTTGGAAGCTGCTGGATTATCTTTAAGCAGTGAAGAACCCAAGTTAACCTACTTAGTGACTGTGTTGGGGATACAGACATGAATGGAGTAAGAAAACCTTGCCCATCCCCATATTTACCAATGATTGTATCTTCTTTCTTTAAAAACTCAGTGTGTTTCTACCCATATGAAGCCTTGCCTTGCGCTTTCTCTTTGAATTGGAGTCAGCTCATTGGAGTCCACAGCACAGAGCATACTGGAGAAGAGGTAGTCTCCAGCTTCTAGCTCCAAATGAGATCCATTCACCATCCTGGATTATACTGAGGTCACTCAAAAGCAGTTTCCCTACCAAAACTAATGCTTCTTTCCTATCTCAGCAGTTCCATGACAACTTCTCTTATCCCTGGCTGACACACCTGGGAGCTGCGTAGCTTCACAGCTCCCATCTTAAAGTATCCTCCTTCTGTAGGAAGGTGTCCAACACCTATTCTGACCCATATTTTTACCTCTTACCTCAAACATCATCAGGAGCTCAAGCTCACTTTATTACTTATTCCTTTTATTATCCATGGGCCAAATCCAGCCTGCTGCCTATTTTTGTGAATGGTTTTATTGGACTACAACAGTGTCCATTTCTTTACAGATTGTTTATGGCTGCTTTCACATGAAAAAGGCAGAGCTGAGTAGTTGTGAGAGAAGGCTTCCGGCCTGCAAAGCTTAAAATATTTACTAGAAGGCTCCTTAAGAAAAATCTTCTGACCCCTAGCCTAGACCATCCTCATCTGACTGTACATCCACTCATCCTGCTCTTTCAACTTCTGCTGCCGTCATATCTATTCTGCCACTTGGAGCTAACAGTTTATATCAGCAGGCTTGTCTGCACCCTCAGCTTCCATCTCTTTGCTTCCCCCCTACCCGCCCCTAAAGATTTATTTATTTATTTATTTTGGCTGTGGTGGATCTTCATTGCTGCATGCTTACATTCATAATACGTTGATGGTGTGTGTTTACTGTTTTCCTCCCCCCAGTATTACATAAGCTCTGTGAAAGCAGGCATTTTCTCTGTCCTTTCACCTTCATATTATCAGTACATAGGACAGACAGAGAAGCTCCTCAACAATGATTTCTCAAATAATTGAAATGAATGAACTATTTCTTTTTTTTTTGTCTGTTGCTAGACCATAAGATTCTCAGGGGCAAGGACTTTGTCTTTATATATGTCTTTGTAATTTATTTCATAAACACTTGTTGAATGAGTGAGTGAATCATTGATATAAATGAGCAATAACCTAAAGATAAAAGTTATTAACATAATGTTCTACTTTTAAAATTTGCATTGGCATTTTTACTTAAAAAAATCAGAATGATTTCTTTTAGGTTTATACTAATTCCTTTAAAACTAGTGCTAATTTGTGTGGCTTACCCATATGCATCTAAATTAATTTTTCTAACTTTAACTAAGACTTATAAATAAATAAGTGTACATATATGTATGTAGATGAATGGCTATATATACACCTACCCACACATATATAAAACATATGTTAGTCCTGTTCTAAGAATCTGCCAAACTTTCTTGGTAAGACTTGCCAATTGCAATCATGTGACAGGATGACAGTTCTCTTCTCTGGGAGAAGTCCAGACTTCCAGTGTCTGGGACAGAAATAATATAGACCAAGAAACATATATAGCTGATGATGGATGATTTTTGGCTCCCGTAATGTGAGGTTTGGTCTTCTTATTGTGAGACTTTGAAAATCATTAGACGAGAATTTTTTTTTTTAATTTCTACTCAGCTAAAAATTTTCTTCCTTGTATTTCTGTATGCAGGCATACTGCAGAGATAATTTGCCTGGTCACTTTGGGTTTATATTAAATTCTACCACTTAATGAAAGCATGAATCTTTTTTGCCAGTGTAGCTGCTGTATTTTTATTGGCATTGTAAGTATGTGTCTGGGCTTCTCTGATGGCTCAGTGCTAAAGAATCCACCTGCAATGCAGGAGACATGGGTTTGATCCCTGGGTCAGGAAGATCCCCAGGTGAAGGAAATGGCAACTTACTCCAGTATTCTTGCTTGGGAAATCCCATGAACACAGGAACCTGGCGGGCTACAGTCCATGGGGTCGCAAAAGAGTCAGACATGACTTAGCGACTACACAACAAAAAAATGTGTCCAAACATACTCAGTGACAGATGCTTTCCTGTCATCACTGATAGAGTACTACTATAGTGACTGTTTTCACTCTCAGGTAGAACTGATTCTAAGGAGATGATGGGGTCACTTCATGGATCACATGTATACACACAGAGAAGGTAGCAGTTAAGGATGCTCTCAGATGCAGGCAACAGAAGAACCAACTAGCAGTGGCTTCAACAAATTTTGGCTCAGTAGTTCTATGACATTAAGGCTGCTATCTCTGCAATGTTACTGACCTTCCTTTCAATGTCAAATGATGGCAGCAGCATAAAAGTGTTCTGGCATCCTTGTCCCAGCAAAGCATGTTTCAAATGCAGGAGGCAGGAGGTGTATGGGCAAGTGACTTTCTCCTTGGATATTGTCTTCTGATAAAGGAGAAGAAACCCTTCAACAGATTTTTCTTTACATCAGCTTGCTCCAAATTGGTCCCACAATAGTCCTTGACCTGCTGCTGAAGCCTCATTTCCTAAGAACTAGAGATTGTGACCTGATTTCTGAACAAATTTGGGGCTCCATTTGAAAGAATAAAAAGAAGAATCACCTTTTTCTTGGCAAGGAATAGTGTCTCCTGCAGAAGCTACCCAAGAATACTCATGAGGCTTCGTGGAGATCATGTTTGTGTTGAATATGGAATTCTAGTAGAAGTTGGCCAAGTGAATTAAGTTGGAAAGGTTAAAAAGGCAGAAAAAATTGCATCTGCAAGCGTATGGAACAATCAGGTAACTGCAAATAATTAGAGCTGCACATTCTATATATGAGGAAGAGTGAGAGAAGAGGCTGCAGAGGTTGGCAGGAGTCATGTCATGAAGGCAGCTTGAAAGCAGGGACACCTTCAGGCATCCATTCTGAAAGTGAAAGTGAAAGACAGTCATGTCTTGACTCTGCGACCCCATGGACTATACAGTTCACGGAATTCTCCAGGCCAGAATACTGGAGTGGGTAGTGTTTCCCTTCTCCAGGGGGTCTTCCCAACACAGGAATTGAACCCAGGTCCTCCGCATTGCAGGCAGATTCCTTAACAGCTGAGCCTGGAGGGAAATCCAAGAATACTGGAGTGGGTAGCCTATCCCTTCTCCAGGGGATATTCCCAACCCAGGAATCGAACCAGGGTCTCCTGCATTACAGGCAGATTCTTTACTAACTGAGCTATCAGGGAAGCCCTTATCCATTCTGAGGTTGTTAAATTTGCAAATAAATACCTGTCTGAGCTTCCCCCAACTCGCATGTGGTTGAGAAGATCTAGATGGTACTGTCATTTCCCTGTTGCAAAGAAGAAAGATAGAGCAGTCATTGCACAAGATTACTTGCTCTCTCTCTTTCTGTCCTTAGCCAAATCTTGCTTGGGGATTTTTCAGATGTTTGTTAAGCCAGACTACTCAGTGAATTATGGAGCCTCAGAGGATTTGCCAGCTATAGTTCCTGTGCTAAAACCTTTGGAGAAAAGAAGCTGAGTGCTTAGAATGAAACCAGTCCTTGCTAGCGTGATCATTATTGAATAAACCAAGGGATCAGTCAAAAGCTGACCCAAAAGTTCCCCAACAGGAATGTACATTATTAGGTAATGAGAGGTAACATAATCACATCTCCTCACTTTGGGAAGATTAACAGCATGAGGGACGAATGCCAGAAATATCAGTAGCAGAGGCAGGGTGCAGAGAAGGGAGGAGAGAGAAAAAGGGCTAGAGAGAGAATAAGGGAAAGGGAATAATAGCTGAACTCTAGAAATGAACATAAGTCTTCATCTTGGAAACTGGCAGAAAAGGAACATGAAAGTGTCAACTATTGAACAGTTATTTAGGGAGCTGAATTGTGTTATCACCAGATAAGTATATTCCTAAATATACTTATCATGAGAATCACTGAATCTGTTTTCAAAATGCAATGTAATCCCATCCTTCCAAAGAATATGATATATCCAGATAAAATTATTGATTAAGGTTGTAATCATAAGTTATTTTGGACCAGGTTGAACTGATATTCACCTTTCAGGGTAAGTATCTAACGTGTGAAGTCTCAGAAAATAGCCATGCCACTATTTCCTTTCTGTGAGTTTGTGATTAATGGTTTATAGAGGTTCATCAATGGTTCTTACATCCTTTCTTTCCTGAGTAGTTCTGAATAAGAAAACAATCATCAAAATGGAACCAGGTAATCTCTGAGGCAACAAGAAAAAGAGAAATGATGTTAGTTATTAGAAACTAAGGGCCAGAGGAGACCTGATTCATGGATCTGCCAGGCTGAGGAATATAGCTTGAAGTGCAAATAGAAGCAGATTGGAGAACAGGAAAAATACCTGTGGGGAAAGCAGGCAAATTCTCGTTAAAAAATAGCCTTCCCAGGTGGCACTAGTGGTAAAGAACCTGTCTGCCAATTCAGGAGACGTAAGAGATGTGGATTCGATCCCTGGGTTGGGAAGATCCCCTGGAGGAGAGCATGGCAACCCATTCCACTGGGTTTTCTTGTCTGGAGAGTCCCATGGACAGAGGAGTATGGTGGGCTACAGTCCATAGAGTAGCAAGAAATAGGACATGACTGAAGTGACTTGGCATGCACACTCTAGTTGAAGAATACCAATGTCTCCCAGAATAGAAACTCTCCACCAAGACTAGTCACAGAATTACCAGGGGTACTCTGGTACTCTGAGCCATCAGGGAAGGGCTCAGATGGTAAAGAATCTGCCTGCAATGTAGGGGACCTGGTTTGATACCTGGGTCAGGAAGATCCCCTGGAGAAGGGAATGGCAACCCACTGCAGTGTTCCTGCCTGGCAGGGTCACAAAGAGTTGGACATGATTGAGCGACGAAGCATGCATGCATGTACAGTTGAAAAATCCCATTTCCAGACCTATGACATTTTATGCAACTGGTCCAGAACCCACCCATGCTGAAGATTTAACCTGCTGCAGTGAAAATATTCATGTCATGATGACAACAGCCCTTTCTTGAGAAAGACTGTCATTTGTTTTCAGACCATTGGCTATCTTAATTTTTACTGGGATGTTCTTCCTTTTATGAAATTATAATAAAACATGGCACTTTAAAACAATGTACTTAGCAAAATTAAAATGAGCAAAACTATTGCTGGATGTTGACCTTGGATAATCTACCAAATTCCAGTCCTAAGGAGATTGGACCACCCCTGAGCTAGTGACTATCACCAGGGAATGCCATGCATTGACTGGCTCAGCCGTGATTCGTCTGTTCCTGAACCAATGCCATTGCTAAGGGAAATGGGATTATCCTAATCAATTTAACACACAAAGATCAGTCCCTGAAGCTGGAGATGCTGCAAATACCATTAAAACCAACAGGCTGCCAGGCAATGTGCTGGAGGAGAATTGAAGTTGGAGGAATTAACCTAAGTCCCTCCATAGGGTTATTCCTAAATATACTTACTATTGGCCACTTGCATACAGCAGTTGCCTAGACTTACCCTTACCGCTTGGATTAAAGTAGTTTGGGTTAAAATGAAAAAATCTTCCAGCATTGAATGTTATTTGTGTTATTTACTTAATACTGGAAGTAGTATAAAATGTTGTTACTGAAGGTTTAAAAATATAGAAAATTAGAAGAGAGAAAAGACTCATTTCTCCAGCAAAGATAATTGTCCCTAAAATTTAGTGTTATCAACATTCTCTTTCTCTTATGTGTGTGTATATTATGTTATATACAGAATTTTGTATATTATTTTAAATTGAATTTTAAACTAATATATGCCTTTCTTGATTACAAGAGAAGTATCTAGTTATGTTTTTAAAATGGGAAAATACAGAAATGTAAAATAAAAAAGAAGGATGGATGGAAGGAAGGAAGAAAAAAATAGAAATCTCATTAAATACATTCTCTAAGTTTTAGTATGCATCAAATATTTGTTTTATATAGTTGAGGTAAAGCTATTTATTCTTGTGTTTTAAGCATAATTAACAAAGAAATGCTCATTTGTCTTAGATGATGGATAATATTTACCACTGGATGGATTATTAGTCTTTCCCAATTAAAAAAAAAGTGGCTCAGGTAATCAATATGAGTTTTAAAGATGTGGAAACTCATAACTCAAGTTTCCTAGCAATAAAAATGATCACTCTTGCTCTATGTAGCTCTATTTTATGGAAGGGGCTTACGTATAATTCTCTCAATGTGTGGCTCACAATTTAGTAAATAGTTTAGCCATTTTTTATTTCAATTTTTAAAATCAAAGTAGTATATGCATATAATTGTAAAAGATAAATACAAGCACAGAAGTTTTCTGCTCTGATTTCCTAGTAGATCCACTCCTAGTGCATCTCCCTAGAGATGACCACTCTCATTTCTTTTTGCTGTGCCTTCCGGACTCTCCTGTTATGTGTCTCAGTGCTTTTAATGCCATTTGTAGTTATGGTATTAAACATGAATTATTACCTCTCAACTCTGAAATATGAGTATTTAGCAATCTGCCACTCTCCTTCTCATCCTCCAAATATTACTATATCACAATTTTTTGTTAAATCAGCATAAATTGTTTGTATTTGTGTGTCCATATAAATATTGTTTGTAGATGAATATGTAATTTATTTGGATTACACTTCCTTTCTTCTATAACTTTGCCTTCCAGAGTTAATTACTGTCTGATTTGTTTGTTGTTATTACAAGTTTTCTTTATTTTCTATACACCTAACATTATTTAACAGCCCCAAATTTTTAATATTAATTTTTAAAAATCAAACGCTTACTGACGTGAAAAACACATCAACAGAGGCAAACACATCAAGCTGCTTGCTGGATTGCTTGCTTGCTTCTGTTCCAGGGACACAGACTGACTGCTCTTCAGGGCCTCTGCATAGCTGTCGTTCTGGGATTCTCCTCACCACTCTGTGTTGACCATTTTCTGAAAAATTTTCCCTCTTTCACTGTACTTACTCATTTGGTAGAGCAAATCAGGCATTGGAAGGCCATTTTTTGAGAACTTGCTTGTCTGACAAACATTAATTCACTCACATTCATTTGATAGTTTGGGTGGGTAGATAACTCAAAGCTAAACATTTTCTCTCGGAATAATAGAGGCATTGCTCCACTCTTCTGTCTTCCTGGGTTTGCAGTTCCCTTTACTTGAATGTGGTCTCCGCCTTCTCTCTGGAAGCTCTTACCTCTGTCTCAGGTGTTCTGAAATCGTATCATGAGCTTTGATGTCTGTCTCTTTTCATTCATTGTACCAATAACTCTACAGAAACATGTTCTTCAGTAACAGGATATTTTCTTATACTGTTTCATCGACCATTTCCTTTTATCAATATGCCCTTCTCCCCTTCCCTTCTCAAATTCTTACTGTTCTGATTTTGTATTTCCTGTGTTGGCATGCTTGATTTTCTTACTTTTCCTCTCCTATAGCTCATCTTTTTGCCTTTTAAATTATTTTCTTGGTATGTTCTAAGCACTCTACTAATTAAAAACTATATTTTGTTATTTCTTTATTTATTTGACTGTGTGGAGTTTTAGTTGTGGCGCTCAGGATACTTAGTTGGCGGCTTTTGAACCCTTAGTTGCAGCATGTGGGATCTGGCTCCCCAACCAAAGATCAAACCAGAGTCCCCTGCATTAGGAGTTTGGAGTCCTAGCCACTGGACCACCAGGGAAGTGCTTAAACACTCTACTAATTTTCAAAAATTCTGCTGACTTGTTTTATAATTTCTATGTACTTTAAATTTTTTCATTCTTCCTCTCCACTACTTTTTCTTCGATAACACTCTTGTTGATTTATAGATACAGTGCTACGTGTCTTTCTGATTATATAAATTATACACTTTAAACACATTTTTTCTGTCCTCCACATTTCTGTTTCCTCAGCATTCGATTTTATTTTTTAAAAATATTTATTCTTATTTTGCATTTTGGAGGTTGCATTCACATTCCTGGGGATAGTGGGCTGTCTCTCAGGTTCTAGATGGAAGCTCTATATGCTAATTCGAGGCTCTGTGCATGTATATGCAGGGGCAGAGGACAGTGTGCAGTGAGAAGGTTGCAGCTGCTTTGAGGCTTCACTGCTGCAGGGTGAAAGGAAAGGGACCAAGCTGTCCAAATGTCAGTGTTGTTCACCTTTTATTTGGGCCAGACCCTCTTATTAGCTTTCTATGACTGCTGTAGCAAATTACCACAAACAATGACTTAAACCAACATAAATTTATCTTATAGTTCTATAGTTCAGAACTCTTATTAAACAGGTCTCACTAGGCTAAAATCAGGGCTGTGTTTTTTTGTAGAGGGTCTACAGGAAGTTGGTTTTCTTGCCTTTTACACTTTCTAGTGGCTGACCACATTTCTTTCCTCATGGCCCCCTTCAATGTTCAAAACCACCAACGGCAGCTGAAGTCTTTCTCACATCTTATAACTCTGACTCTGACTTCAACTTTTCTACCTCCCTCTTCCGCATTTAAAAGACACTCTATTTTGGGCCACTCAAATAATCCAGGATATTCTTCTTACTTTAAGGTCAGCTGATTAGCGACCTTCATTTCATCTGCAACCTTAATTCCCCCTAGCCATGTAACATAACATATTCACAAAATTAGAGGATTAGGAGATGGCCATCTTTGGGCGGTGGTCACTATTCTGCCTACCCCACGTTCCAGTTTCCTATCTAATGATCTCTCCTAGTTACAGAACAGGGAATAGAACTGAGATTTCTTGATATTTTATAGGAATTTCATATATTCCCTGTGCTTTCTGTTTTCTGCAGGAGTTCATTCCCCATTCTCTGATGTCTTAGTGTGGGTTCCCTATAATTTAATTTGTCTGGAAAATGATTCACTGACTCATGCCAAATATAGAAAGAAATCCATCCATAAGCCAGGAACCTGCCTGAGAAGGTAATAGTTCCTTGAATGGGGTGGTCATGTGTGTGGTAGCTATGTTGCTGGGTAGTGTGGCATGAAGATGTGAGAGGCTAATGGCTCTTTTTTCTATTTTCAATTCCAGCCACTACTCTCATCAGTTTAGGTATCTGGTGTAATCTTAAGCCTTCTCAGCATTCATCCATCTGCATTCTTTCTTTCAAATTTGTCGACATCCTCTTTTCGCTAATTTCTTCTCACATTATTTTTCCTCCTGTGAGTTTTTTTTGTTGTTGTTGTTCCTTTATGTTTATTTTACTGAGATTTTTAGAAGGATCAGAGATAAACAAATATAATCATTAATCACAAGTTGTTTATCATTTTTAAACAAGTTATAAAACTAGAGAACAACATATTTTAGATTATCACTAAACATGGAAAGAGGTTCATTATAAATTGAGAGGTACAGATTTGCAAATAAACATTTCTGTTCATGTAGTTGGAAAAGAGAAAGGAAAAACAGGAAAGACCAGGTTAAAGCATCACTGAAGATTAAGGTTGTTTCAAAACTTCAGAATTCATCTGATATCACATTTTCAACGGGATTAATGAAAGAAAGCCACACTAAGTAAGAAGAACTATGCAAGTTCTTTCATATCACTACTGCATTTTGAATATCTTAATCTTGAATCATCTCTCAGTTCTCCAGAATATAACTGCAGGACATGATATTTTGTGAGACAGTGTGTTCCTAAGAATCTCTCCATTTTCCCTCATGCCTGAAAGACAACTTTCCAAGTGTAAATATTTTTAGTTATTTTTTTCTTTAAATCTCTTCAGATGTTTCTCCATTGTCTTGGGAGGGTGGTGGTGTAAGGCACATGAAGATGTGTTTTTTGTTCCTTTCTATAGCCTGCCTAGATGCTTCTGAGAGTCTACTTTTTAGTTTTTAAAATGATAAATGTATACAAATTTGGATTATATGCCACTGACTGTCTAAATAAACAGTGAAAGGTACTTAAGCGTATTGACACATTTCTGAGATTAAGGTAAAATATGGAACAAGGGTTCTTTGAATGGAATACAGATGGTCTTACTTAATGATCTGTCCTAATTAAATGCTGTATTAATTTTTAAATCAGATTTTGCATGGATCCATGAGTGGGATTATAAATTAAAGGCCAGTAAAAATCTGAGTCACTTAATTATCTGGAAATTTCTTACTTTAAGATCTGTGTAAATCTATATAACTACTTTTACCCTCCTTATTTCAGAATGTCAAAGCAATAAAGGCTAGTGTTTACCCTTTCTGTAGGAGCTGACATATATGTAGAGCTTTAGTTTTTATTACATAGTGGACTTGGTCATTTTATAGGCAAAAAACTATTTCAGCCGATTTAATTGGCATTTAATTGTGGCTAATCTGGTGGGGAATCTGCCTGCAATGCTGAAGGCCTAGGTTAGATCCCTGGGTTGGGAAGATCCCCTGGAGAGGAGAAAGGCTACCCACTCCGGTGTTCTGGCCTAGAGAATTCCATGGACTGTATAGTCCGTGGGATCACAAAAAGTCAGACATGACTGAGTGACTTTCACTTCATTTCATTTAGTTTTTACTACATAATGGACTTGGTCATTTTATAGGCAAAAAACTTTCAGCTGATTTAATTGTCCTTTCACCTTGGCCCCCCTTTTTTTCTTTTTTTTCACTTCGACAATAGACATCCTCTAGATGACAATTGTCATCCTGAAATGACAAGTGCTGTTTTGTTTCTTTCTAACCCTGTTGTCTCAGAATGTCTCAGAATAGTTTTTTGGGCTACTCCATCCTAAAAGGTAGTGTCAGATACATCTGTTTCTATGTTTGCAGGGCCAAGCCCAACAATTAGCTTGAAGGATGCAGAGTGCTGGTGAAGTGCAGGTTGTGCATTTGCACTAGAGTGTATGTTTAAGCGGGGAGTCACAATGGCCTTCCTCTTATCACTGCATAGTGCTCTGGGCCTCCCAGAGCAGATAGTCTGCCCTCTGGCCTTAGTTGTGAACCTCCTCTCTGGAGGCATAGATTGTAGTTGAACATACACAGGATGTTTGCCTTTGGGAGGTCTGTTGCCCATGCCACCCATGGTACTGCCAACAGCCTTTCTGACGACATCTGAGAGGTTGAATGGAGGCTAGGATACCTGTTGTAAAGCTGTACTACAGTTAAATGAACAGCCTCATATAGGGCAAGTGTTGAAGGAGATGAGAAAGAAATGCAAGTCCTGAAACCTGCTCAGGAAGGTAAGGTTTACCTGGATGGCAGAGCTGGAGAACAGAAGACAGCAAATGAAGAATAGCTGAATTCCTGGGCACAGACCGTAAAGAATTTGAATTCATATATCCCAAATGAGTCTTCATCATTACTTAGGCACTGAATTTTTAGGGACATCACTATTCTCTTCATATTCACAGGCAAATACATCTGTATAGTAAATATTTTACCCGCACCAAAGAGTTAAATCTATTTAATCTCCGTTCTCTAATGAATTCTTAAATCATGGTCTCTGACCATTTCTTTAATGAGCAAGTGAAGACTTGTGAATAGCTTGAGTAGTTCAACAATGGTCAAGTAAGCTTTATAAGCACAAGTTTCTATGCAATGGCTGGATCATTGCCTTTATCTAACCAAAACAAGGTAAATCAAGAATTAATCATCCTAGGTTATACTCTAAATATTTGTTTCAGCTTCCAGCCTTCCCACACGTCTATGGAGATCTGGTTAGTGTTTATGGATGACCTTCCTGATGGGTGAGAGCAAGCAGCCTTCCTGCCCTCTGTCCCCTGCAGACTTTCCAGTCTTTTCTGGTACCTTTGTTATAGAAGAATTCCAAAATCATAATGGCTCAGATTAGTCACAATCATTTGGAAAGGGTTGCATTCAGATCCTAACCCTATCATGAAATGGATATCAAAATGGAATATGATCACAGTAATAGCCATAAAGGACTGAGTCCTTAAATACAGCCTCTCATTATTTCTTTATGAGGCAAGTTTAAATCCAAGGAAATAAGTAATATTCCTCAAGGCGATAAATAAATAAAACAATAAAGTAAAAATTCAAACCATTTAGTAAAAAATAAGGAACTTCTCACAAATTCCTCCCAGAATTTTCCTATTTATGTATCCCAGGGATCTTGTGTGTCCTCCAAATTCTATGGTTCCTGTATTCCTGGTAAATGATCTCTGAATTTTATCCTATTTAATTCAGTTATATAAAAATGGCTAATATTTATTACTTCTCTGTGGCAAGTGGACTTCTAAGAGATCTGCATGTATTTACTACTCAGTTACCACTTAGCTTTTGTTATTCCTTTTAGAAACTGAGGCACAGGAAGGTTAGCAACTGTCTCAAGGTTTTTCATATAGCAAGTAAGAGAACCAAGTTTCAGTCCCAGGCAATCTGATTCCAGCATCAGAGTGCTTAATCACACACAATACCACCTCTCTAAAATTCTTACTTTGTTACACATATTTATCAAATCTTCATTTCAAATAGACTTTTCTGAGTGGAAAGAGGAAGCAAAGGAGAGCTGCTCAAAAATGTTAGAAGCAAATATCCTGTTGTGTTCACTAAAAAAAATTTTTCACTGCCTTCACAAGTACAAAGAAATGTGTCCCCATTCAAATGTAACACCAAACTGGGTGTTCCAGAAATGGATTTCAACTCAGAATCTTCGATTGATCATAGAAAAAAGACTTGGGAGAGCCTAACTGTAAAAGGTCCGTTTTCATTCCAATCCCAAAGACAGACAATGCCAAAGAATGCTCAAACTACCGCACAATTGCATTCATCTCACACACTAGTAAAGTAATGCTCAAAATTCTCCAAGCCAGGCTTCAGCAATACGTGAACCGTGAACTTCCAGATGTTCAAGCTGATTTTAGAAAAGGCAGAAGAACCAGAGATCAAATTGCCAACATCTGCTGGATCATCGAAGAAGCAAGAGAGTTTCAGAAAAACATCTATTTCTGCTTTATTGACTATGCCAAAGCCTTTGACTGCATGGATCACAATAAACTGTGGAAAATTCTGAAAGAGATGGGAATACCAGATCACCTGATGTGCTTCTTGAGAAACCTGTATGCTGGTCAAGAAGCAATAGTTAGAACTGGCCATGGAACAACAGACTGGTTCCAAATAGGAAAAGGAGTACATCAAGGCTGTATATTGTCACCCTGCTTATTTAACTTATATGCAGAGTACATCATGAGAAACGCTGGGCTGGAGGAAGCACAAGCTGGAATCAAGATTGCCGGGAGAAATATCAATAACCTCAGATATGCAGATGACACCACCCTTATGGCAGAAAGTGAAGAACTAAAGAGCCTCTTGATGAAAATGAAAGAGGAGAGTGAAAAAGTTGGCTTAAAGCTCAACATTCAGAAAACTAAGATCATGGCATCTGGTCCCATCATTTCATGGCAAATAGATGGGGAAACTGGGGAAGGCAATGGTGACCCAATCCAGTACTCTCACCTGGAGAATCCCATGGATGGAGGAGCCTGGTAGGCTGCAGTCCATGGGGTCGCTGAATCGGACACGACTGAGCAACTTCACTTTCACTTTTCACTTTCATGCACTGGAGAAGGAAATGGCTACTCACTCAGTGTTCTTGCCTGGAGAATCCCAGGGACGGGGGAGCCTGGTGGGCTTCCATCTATGGGGTCACGCAGAGTCGGACACGACTGAAGCAATTCAGCAGCAGATGGGGAAACAGTGGAAACAGTGGCTGACTTTATTTTTGGGGGCTCCAGAATCACTGCAGATGGTGATTGCAGCCATGAAATTAAAAGACCCTTGTTCCTTCTAAGAGAAGCTATGACCAACCTAGACAGCATATGCAAAAGCAGAGACATTACTTTGTCAACAAAGGTTGACAAGGTTATGGTTTTTCCAGTAGTTATGTATGGATGTGAGAGTTGGATTATAAAGAAAGCTGAGCGCCTAAGAATTGATGCTTTTGAACTGTGGTGTTGGAGAAGGCTCTTGGGAATCCCTTGGACTGCAAGGAGATCCTACCAGTCCATCCTAAAGGAGATCAGTCCTGGGTGTTCATTGGAAGGACTGAGGTTGAAGCTGAAACTCCAATATTTTGGCCACCTAATGCAAAGAGCTGACTCATTGGAAAAGACCCTGATACTGGGAAAGATTGAGAGCAGGAGGAGAAGGGGACGACAGAGGATGAGATGGTTGGGTGGCATCACCGACTCAATGGACATGAGTTTGTGTAAACTCCGGGAGTTGATGATGGACAGGGAGGCCTGGCATGCTGCGGTTCATGGGGTCGCAAAGAGTGGGACGCAACTGAGTGACTGAACTGAACTGAACTGAATTTAAACAAATGGATTTGAGCTAAACACAAAGCTCAAATTAATGGTACAACCTAGAAACGCTCGCTGAAAGGCTAAATCTTTGGATTTTTATACTATTTGGAAGAGGAGTGGGTTCTGTTAATAGGACAGACTTTGTGCAACATATGTTAAGAAAAAATTTGGAAGCACTTAAAAAATACAAGTTGGAAGCTCGATCCTGTGAAAAAAAAAAGAGGGGGGAAAAATCCTTAAAATATTTTGAAGCTTTTAGGAGAGTCAATATTAAAATTAGTACGAATATAGAGAAAGGGCTTTCTGAGTCGAGTGGCTGTTGTTTTCCTAAATGTCAGCATGGAAACCCAAACAGACAGAGGTGAGTTAGGTCCCTGGAAAGACTGACTGGGAAAGCTGAGTGTTTGTGATGTGGCTGATGGCAACCAAAAATTGTCAAATGCATGATGACAAAGTGTTTCCTGGAACTAGGGGCTGCTTCAAGGCATATAAACAAGGGTAATGTTGTGGGGGCCCATGCTTTAAATCAAGACAGGATCTATATGTGGCAATATCACCAGCTGTTTGAACAATGTTCCCAGAGAGGTTTCTGGAATTTAGAAACCATTCATAGATAGTTTGAGCTGAGCTTTATACTGAATTGACAGTCTGCATATAGCAGAGGAAAATACCCAACTTTAAGATATAACTTACTCTCTGCTTTTATTTTGACATAATGGAAGATAACCAATTTTAAAACATAACTTCCACTCTGCTTTCATTTTAATGTCATAATCTTGAAAATATAATACTTGGCTCTTAACAGAGAGTAGGACTTAACTTCATGACAGCTTTTAGAATTTACTCTGAAAATCATATTTCATTGAGCTCTTAACTTTAATTCAAGATAATTCCCTCTAGAGGTATGACCACCCACTCCAAGGAAAGCAGAAAAGTGAATTTGAGTTCAAAGTTATCGTCTGATCTGACCCTTGGTTGTCTCATCTATAAAAAGGAATGTTTGGTCTAAACCCCCTGTAAGTTTGTGGGGTTTTTTGGTTTTTAATCTTCATAATCAAATTCAGATGTTGTTGATATGACCTCCCTAGAGTGACTATCAGTTTCAACAAAAGAGAAGAGAAGCCTAGGGGGATAAGAAAAGATTATGTGTGTGTATCAGACACACCTACCCATATAATACTTTTTTTTGGTAAAGCAGTATTTTATTATTCTTTTAAAAAATATTTATTTAGGTGGCTGCAGTGTGTAATAGATTCGGCATGTGGGATCTTTAGCTGTGGCATGTGAGCTCTTAGTTGTGGCACATGGGATTCCCCAACCAGGGACAGAACCCTGGCCCCCTGCATTGGGAGTGCAGAGTCTTAGCCACTGGACCATTGGGGAAGTCTCTATAATGCTCTTAAGTGAATATGATGCTCAAGAAATTTACAGCCCTGTAAACTAAATAAGAAGACCTCTCTGTAAAAACCAGAAAAGAAACTTACCTAGCTTTCCAAAGATGCTTCTCTAGAACATTATTCTCCCCATAGAGTAAGAAAAGCACTTTGCAGACTTCCTAAAACATCAGCCTAACTAGAGTTGTGGCTTCTTCTAAAGTCTTGAGTATTTATGGCTCACACGTCACTGTTTAGGTTACCATTTACCAGAACAATGAAGTGTTTTTGTTTAAAAGTCTTTCCCCTCAAATTAAACAGAGATGAAACTGAATCAACAATGGAGTTCTAGAAGCTGACAAACTGAAAATATCAATAAGCTATTAACAACATGCTCTGTCTAAGGATACTAGGAAGTTGCATCGATCCTGAATTCTTAAGAGAAAAAGACCTTTAGATCAGAATGCAGGCCTTAAGAGGGCCTGAGAGATCTGCCCTCTTAGCACAGTAGGCACCACGTCAGTCTCATAATCTGAAGAGGGGCTGAGAAGAACCTTAGCCTAATCGTGTTTTTTTCCCCTTACAAACGCCTTCTGATCACGCTCAGCAACTTGGCCGTGCAACAGTTGCATGTTGTCTGTACACTATCTCCTAACCCTTTTGTAAAATGGAAATTTGTTTAGCAAGGGGCACTAGTGCTCAGAAAGCAGACCAGCAGAGAGGTCTGATGGCATGCAAAAATTCTTTTATTTGTCATTATACTGGGGTTAGGGGAGGGCTCTTTATATTTGGGCCCACAGAACAGCCACCTCCATGAAACTTTTAACTAACCCAATAGACTTTAGATTTTATGGTGATGATTGTGCAACTTTGTGAATATACAAAAAAAACAGTGAATTGTACACCATAAATGGATAAACTGTGTCTCAACAAAGTTGTTCTAAAATGTTTTATAGTGTGTAGAGTCACACTTGAATACAGGTTCTTGAATCTTAGCCCAAAGGGCCGAATCTCTGGATGTTGAGTTCAGGCAACTCTGCTTTAAACATATATTTCAGGTGACTTGGATGAGATGACTCAAGGGCCACACTTTGACGGAAATCTAAAAGAAGTGATGTATTTTGGTATTTCCTCTAAACAAGAAAAGAAATCCCACAAAAGTTCAGAATGATCAATAATCAGTAAACAAGTAGTATAACCATCCTTAAGCAATTGTAAATTTGACTCAGTTCATAACTCCCCATTATGAATATGAATATTATCAGTACTGTAGTGACTGTGATAAATTTTTATTGGAACTAGGTCAAGATAACTTATATGAGCATTTGTCAAGTCACAGAAGAATTTTCAGTACATTTTCTTACTGAATCCTCACAAAGACCCTATTGAGTTGTAGGAGCTATAAAAGCCATCTGTCTTCTACAGATGAGAAGGTGGAGATTCAACAAAGTTAAATGTTTTGCCCCAGACACCTAACTGATAACTGACCAATCTGCTTGGATACCAGGTCTTCTTTTTTTTAATTAATTTTTATTGGAGTATAGTTGCTTTACAATGTTGTGTTAGTTTCTGCTGTACAGCAAAGTGAATCAGCTATATGTATACATATATCCCCTCTTTTTTGGATTTCCTTCCTATTTAGGTCTCCACAGAGCATTGAGTAGAGTTGCCTGTGCTATACAGTAGGTTCTTGTTAGTTATCTATTTTATACATAGTGGTGTATAAAGTCAATCCCAATCTCCCAATTCATCCCACCCTCCCTTGCCCACTTTGGGGATACCAGGTCTTCTGACTCCTGTTCAGCACTCTTTTCAGTATAAAAATCTGTCTAAAGATGCTTCTTCAGCATCTACCAGCATGGCCTGCATCTAACCTTTAGAAGCTATTTTTTGAGCACATTTATGAAGTTTCTATTGTTAATGATTTTAAGAAACAGTATATCATTTTTTTCTATTTGTATCACTAAAAGAAATTGCACAATTTAACACATTTACCTCCAATTTCTGTAACTGTGCTATGCTTAGTTGTATCTGGCTCTTTGTGACCCCATGGATTGCCGCCCACAGGCTCCTCTGTCCATGGGGATTCTCCAAGCAAGACTGCTAGAGTACGTTGCCATGCCCTCCTTCAGGGGATATTCCCAATTTCTGTAACATTTTTATCTAAAAAACTGGATTAATGTATATCTGTAGTGGGGAGCATATGTAAATGTGTATGTGTGTTTATGTGTGTGTGTGTGTTGAAAGAGAGAGAGAAAAGGGGTAGATATTTATTGTGTTTTCATATGTTTGTGGAAAGAAACATGAAATATTCTAATGTGAATTAGAATAAAATTAGAATTATTTTACAAATACAAAATAGAATTATTACTTTGTATGTGAACTGTTTAGAGAAACTAATATTTATTGGATAACTACTATGCTATAAATCTACTTCCTTCCCATCACCAACCCCCATCCCCCAACCCCTTGTTCATTTATTTTATTTAATAGTTATTTATTTGACCAGACTGTGGCATACTGGATCTTTGATCTTCATTGTGGCCTTTGAACTCTTAGTTGTGGCATGGGGGATCTAGTTCCCTAACAGGGATTAAACCTGGGCCCCCTGCATTGAGAACTCAGATCTTAGCCGCTGGACCACCAGGAAATCCCTCCATTTCTTAAAGATATGCATTGGGCTCACTGCCTACTCCACCCAGGCCTCAACCTTCTTCTTGAGGTGAATTAATGTCCCTGTGGAAGCCCAAATATTTCAAGTTTTTCAGTTTCTTAAACATCTCATCTTTATTAACCACTCTTCACTCTTTCATATCTTTGTTGTCTCCCTCTCTTCTGACTCCATATTTTCACTCAAACATACTGAAACCTCTTCTACCTTAAAATAAAAAATAAAACAAACTTTCTTATCCTCGATTCTCTTTAGTCTATCATTCTTTCATTTAGTTGCTCAAGTCAGAAACTTTGGAATCATTTATTTCTTTCTTTTCCTTATCCCTCTTGTCCAATTGATTATGAAAGTTCTGCCAAACCCACTTCCTCAATATCTCTTCATTAATTCAGTTTTCTCCTTCTCTATTTCCAATACAAAGTCTCAGAATCAGTGTTGTCCAATAGAACTACTAATGACAAAAAGTAAAAAGAAAGTAAAATTAATTTTAATGATCTATTTTACTTAATCCAGTATATAAAAATATTTTCAACATGTAGTCATCATGAAAAAAACTTCTAAAAAAAAAAGAAAAAAACTTCTAATGAGATATTTTACCTTCTCAATTTGCATTAGCCATATTTCAACAGACATATGTTGCTAGTAGCTACTATATTGTAGAATGCAACTCTAGATCATCATTTCTTGCCTGAGTCTATTATTCCATTGCTTGAGAGCAGAAGGAAGCTTCCAGTGGTTTCCTGCTGGGACCCACTCCATATGCTCTATAATCTAAGGCCAGAATGCTTTTTCTAAAAATAAAACTCGTGTGTTTTCTCTCTGTAGAACTCTGCATGTTTTCTCACAGCTCTCCATGGTCCTAGGATATTTACAAGACTCTGTGTAAAGTAGACCTTGTCTACTTTCCAGCTTCCTTCTTGTCATGTTCCACAACATAGCACACACACCCCGCTAAATATATTCCATTCCTGAAAGGTTTATGATCCTCTTGGCTTCGAGGTCATTTTGTACTCTGTTCCTCCTACTTAGTTTGTTCTTCATCTTCCTTATCCCCCCACCCCCCATCCTCACTAGGCTAACCGCTACTCATACTTAAAGTCTGAGTAGCTTTAAGTATGAAATCTTCCCTGATCCCCTGGTCTGGATTGTGTGTTCCTCTTTTGTGCTCACATTAGTTCCTTCTACCATAGCCTTTATTGTATAATCAATGCTTTCTTTATGTTTGCTGCTTCCTCAATTATTACCTCTAAGTATAGTTAGCTTGGGGGCATTGCTAACTTTGTCACTTTTTTAGCTTCAGTTCCAGGCATAGTGCCTGACATATGGTATGTGATCAATAGATGCCCACTGAGTCAATGAATACGTAAATGAGTAAATGTGATCTTTTTTTAAGACCAGAAAAGAATAAAAGAATAATCTTTCCTATTTGCAAACTTTTTTGTGATTAAAGGTAGTTGTGTCTCTTGTCCTTTCTTGATTCCTAGGATCTCATAAATTTCCAGATGAATTTGCTTCAAAAGAAATAGTTTCTTTAAGTTTAGGTATTAAAAGTAAAGAGCTTGACAGACCTCTTTCACTAGAAAACAAGAAAACTTCCCAGAGAGAGTAACTGTGAATCGCATGGCATATATTAGAAGAATTAAAATTTGATTTCTGTGAAATAACTGCTATTAAAGTTAACCAATGACTTCCATGTCACTAAATCTGAGGGACATTTTATATCTTTGAAATTTTACCTGATTTCTCAGGTGCCAGTATTTTTAAACTTAACTCTGTATTGAAACATTCTTTTCTCATTGGGATCCCTGAAATCTTATTATGGTTTTCCTCTGTATCGCTGGCTGTTCCTTTTCATTCTCCTTTCTCAGTCTTTACATATTAGGGTTTCTCAAAGCCAGACCCTCAGTTCTTTCTTGTCTCATTCTCTGCTCTCTCCCTAAATAGTTTCATCCAATCCATGATTTTGTTTTGTCTACACTAGTGTTTCTCAAATATATATCTCAACACAAAACCTCTCTTTTGTCTCCAATTCATCATCTAAGTATCCATTTAAAATTCCATTTGAGAGAGATGAATTATCCCAATTTGAACAGAATAAAAATGGAATTAATGACTATCTATAAAGTTCACTCTCCCTCCCATGTTTTCTGTTTCATTGAATGACACCATGATGCATGTAATTTTTCAAGCCAGAATACTGGGAATTATCTTTGACACCTCCTTTTCTCATAATCCCAATTTTCAATATATCTGTAAGTAAATCAATAGTGAATTAATATCAGAGATATTTTGCATTAACAAATATGTACAGAGTCCTTAACACATATATTATATATTTTATATTATTATTGTATTCATGCAATATATACATCTATATTTGCAACACTATGGAATTCTTTCTGAAGCTCCACGTGACATTTATGTAAATGCTGTTCATTCCCTTATCCTTGTAACAGTTATTAGAAACACTCATTTCCCTATCTGTGTAACAACTGTTTGTTCCTTTCTACATCACAGGAAATCACTGCCTTTCATTCTCCACTTTTCCTCTTTTGTGCATCATCTGTTTTATTTTTCCAATCAGTTATGCAATCTGTATGTATAACTTCTTATTGTAACATTAATCCTATTCCATTGTTAGCCCATTCTATTTCTTTACACCCCCTCTTTTAAAGCTTTATTGAGGTCTAATTTACATATCATAAAACAACCGTTTTAACTGCCAGACTAAGTATTATAATTTTGGTTAATTTTATCGAGTTGTGCAACAGTCACCATAATCCAGTTTTAGAATATCCTTTAGAATATCTTCATCAGTGCAATAGAATCCTTTATGTCCATTTACCCTTAAACAGCCTTTTTACCAATTTCCCACTTGACATTGCAAAGCCAGGATGTATTATGTGCCTCAGTAGAACTCAGTGAGTGCTTGATGCTATGGGGAGTTCATATAGAATAAAATATGATACCTAATCTCCAGGGGACTAAGTAGTTGGTAAAATAAGACCTCAGTCAGAGGACTCCACAAGAGAATATATACCCTATTTCCAGCTTTTGTGAATAGGCCAGTATAAGACTATAGGGATTCCTGTGGTTGAGCAGATAATTTAAGTTTGGAAAAATCTTTCATATCCCATACAGATAAAATTTTTTTTTCTCCCTGTAGGCCTATAACACCCTTTCTGAAACTGACCATTGAGTTTCCAGAAGTATGGGCTTTCTGTAACATCTTTTCTCCCTTAAATGTCATCTTAAATATGTACCTCCTTCTGTTTCCATCTATTTGTAACCAGAATCTAAATTATAGAATGTGCATCTTTCCAAGTAGAATCTAACACTGTTCAATAAATACTTCTAATTCTAAATGCAAATTATGATCATTGTAATTTTTCACATTAGGGGTACTTATTGAAAAGAGTAATGTTTATTAGCTGTCTCTGAATTAAATGTAACCAGTAGTTTTTTTTGGCCCTTGGGTTGTTATTAATGATAATTAACTGTGGTGATGAAGAATAACTAATAGTTATGACCCTGAGAAGCAAAAGAATGTATTTCAAAGAGCTGCCTGTTCCTTTAGGTGTTGAGTAAAGCACTCCTTTTTCATCCAGGAAGCCACAAGCACAGGGCATTCCCAGGTGCCAGGTGTAGATTCTCCACTCCTATTCTTTCTTAGTCTCATCTTGAGCCCTTCTAATGGCCAGCAAATCAGCAGGGACAGCTGGTTGGAAGAACTCATTCATGTGATATGGGGGTGGTTAGAGGAGACAGGATATGCAAGGGTAAGGCATGTTTGTTTTTAGCACTTGAACACCTGCCTCTACCAGCTTTATTTTATATGAAGGAAAATACGGAGGAGAAGTTGGACTGAGATAGTTTCTTTCATCCTCTAGCAATGCCAGCTTCCCAATGTGGGAGTCCCTGGGCAGTGAGTAGTCCTCTACTGTCAGAATTTTAGAAAGCTTGGCTGCTCACATAATTGGGTGAAGATCTTGAGAAAGCATGTACTTGAACACTACGGTTCTCTACCTTGGCTGCATATTAGAATCACCTTTTAAAATTCCTATGCCCAGACCACTCTCGAACCAATTAAATAAGTATATTTAGGAATGGAATTCAAGCGTCAGAGTTTTTTTAAAGCCTGCCAGGTACTTTCAATCTACTGCCAAGTTTGAGAACCACTGGACTGGCCACAGACATCTCTTGGGTTTTTCCCCGGTTTTATTGAGATATAATTAACATATAATATTGTACTAGATTCAAGTGCATGACATGATTTGATATATGTATATCTTGTGAGATGACTAACACAGTAAGGTTAGTTAAAACCATCACTAGACATCTGTTGTTGTCATGAAAAAATAGACCTTAAGTACTAGCTCTTGGGCTTAGCTGCTGCTGCTGCTAAGTCACTTCAGTCGTGCCCGACTCTGTGCGACCCCATAGATGGCAGCCCACCAGCTCCCCCGTCCCTGGGATTCTCCAGGCAAGAACACTGGAGTGGGTTGCCATTTCCTTCTCCAATGCATGAAAGTGAAAAGGGAAAGGGAAGTCGCTCAGTCGTGTCCGACTCTTAGCGACCCCATGGACTGCAGCCTACCAGGCTCCTCCGTCCATGGGATTTTCTAGGCAAGAGTACTGGAGTGGGGTGACATCGCCTTCTCCAGGGCTTAGCTGCACCTTGGAATAACCTGAAAGTTTAAAAAGGTACTGATGCTTACATCCATTCCTAGCAATTCTGACTTCATTGGTTGGGAGTGGGCTCGAGCAAGTATCAGCATTTTTTCCAAGACTCTTGTAAGTAATTCTAATGTGTGGATAGGAGTAAGAACTGCTGCTTGGACTGGGAACAAGCATCTTAACTTGTTGTCAACTTGGAGGGAAAGATGCTGTATACCTGCTGGACAAAGATTGCCAGGAGCTGAAGCAAGAATGTGAAAGGAAATATGGAAATCGTACCAGAGATAAAAGTCACCTGCCTCAAAGTGGGGGTGTAAGGTTGATTGTTATGAATGGGAGGGGGGTGTGCACGATGTGTGACAGAGAGACTGAAAATGAGGAAAATTTGTCCCCAACCAAGAGAAATGGGAAGGTGGAAGATAGAAGTGTCTTTTTAATACTGCATGATTTTGGACACTTGCTCAGCCTATCTTCATCTGTAAGCAGAGCAGGGGCAGTCTTATTTGCATACAGAATAAATGGGATCCGAGAAGTAGTCCCTAATTTAAAGTGTGCCATATCTCTCATCTTTCCCATCCACTACAGTGGCTGAAAAAGCCATCTTTCTCTTGGGTTATGCCAGGCCAGTAAATCGATTTCACATCCTCTCTTGGCTTTAGAGCTTGACTTCATTTTCTTTACCCAATTCACCAAGTTATGTCCTGGACTGGTAGAATAAATAGGAGTGAACAATTTAGAAAGAGCCTTCTTGAGGCTTAGCTCTGAACCTTAAGAACAAAGGTTCTTGCCTAAGAATGAAGTCCCAGAAAGGAAGTGCCTCAGATGATGGAGAAGTAAGTCTTAATATGAGGAAGGGATCCTAAAAAGGATGTCAAGGTGCGGTCACCAAAGGCAAACGTGCTTCCTTTACAACTAACTGAATACTACACTTGCCATTTGCATTGGTGAAAACCCTGGTTGGTAAAAAATGGTTCTCTGTTTCTTGACTCAGTTAGCTGAAGAGGTTCATGTTCTAGTGACTCTGGATGGAAAGCAGGGGTTGGTTTGGAAATGTTTCAGTTTGGAGCAGAGCTCCTTAATGACGGTTCAGTGATGTGGCTTTTATCTTTTTTTAAAGACATTCTGCATTGAAGTTGTATTAAATCAGTATGTGGCTTGTTCTGACTTGTTCTCATTAAAAACAAAATCTGATTATGAATTTGAGCCATTATTTGTTGAAATTACTGTAAGCAAACACAGTAACTTATTTTTAATCTAGGACTTGATTATGAAACTTGTGGTTTACCCAGAGTTATTTTGAAACTTCTGCTTTTCTGCTCTGGCTGTTGGCCTGCTGACTTTTCAGTTTACGAGGGGCGCTCTACTGCAACGGAAAACTGGAAATTCTAGGCCCTCACCGTGTGCCCTTTGGGTCAGCCTTACAGGTCATCTAAAGCCCAGCTCCCCCGACACAAAATCGCTCCCCTGTTCTTTCCCATCAGGGCACCCGAGGCTTTTCCCACTCAGCCTTCACTTCTTTGGGGTGGTATCAGTTTAAACTGCACTAGAAAGGATCAAACACATAATTTCATTATAAGGTAAGTTAGTCCAAGGTATTACCCAGCACTCATATTTCAGAGAGAGAGAGGTTATTTCAAGGAAACACGACTGGAGTACATTTCTTCCTTTGGGGCTGGGAGTAGGCTAAGAGGTTAGGAAGAGTTCAGAGGACACAATGAAGTAGTCTTAAGAGACTTACGTTTCTATCACAGCGTATCAGTCAGATGGGTCCAAGGTGTAAATACCGGCGAGAAAAGTGCATCATGAGGAGGTATCTCCCATCGACCTTATCATTTATGTAAAATTAAGCTACAAAGAGGATGTTGGTGTCGTTTTCTTTCAGTTTGGACCCCACATAAAAGCATGCTGTGAAGTCATTTTCTCCTCCAAGAGTTGGCTGTAACCCCTACAAAGCCAGTTTATGGGGATTTGGCGTGAACATGTTTTCCTGAGATGTGGGTTTGTTTTGGTGGGGGAGGGGCGGCTGTACAGGTAAATCCGAAAGATTTTCGGCTGTGCACAGAAGGTCCCCACCGCTCTGCTTCAGGAGCAGGTCTCCTTTGGCGCCAGGACAGCGCTTGCGGCGATTCCCGCCTGCTCCCTCGTACCCAGTACTAGGGGCTCTTCTCCGCAACAAAGCGCCGGATGCACCCCCACCTCCGCGTTCTGCAGCGCCTGCGCAGTAAGCCGACGGAGGCTTCGGGCTCGGGCTGGCGCTCTGTGCTGGGACGTCCCGCCCCGCCGCTCGGCAGGGTGCAGGGTGTCAGTTCGGGCTCCAGGCGCCCGGCAGGAGTGCTCGAGAGCCAGTCAGGTTAGCGTCCCACAACGCTGACTGCATGGAGTTCTGATACATCCCAGAAACAGTTTCTAAAGGAAGTGGCAAAAGTAGAAAAGAAGATGCCGCGGAAGCTCTCACCAAAATAAAGTCTTGAAACTTAACCAGAGTCGTCGGTCTAGCGCTAGCCTGAATGAATGCCTATAACAGAAAGGGATTCCTCGGCTGGGGGATGTAGCTCAGTGGTAGAGCGCGCGCTTCGCATGTGTGAGGTCCCGGGTTCAATCCCCGGCATCTCCAACCAGCCCAGGGTGCTTTTTTTTTTTTTTTTATCCATATAATAGTAAATGTATGTCCTATTACATTTCACATGTGTACTCTAGACGCCCCAAAAATATATAAAAGAAAGTCTCGAAAAATATGGCGCGCCTCAGGAAATCAGCCGTTTTAATTGCTCCAAGAGAAACCCAAACCGGAAATAATGCTCGTCATCTTTATTTGCATAAAATGACCATTCCTAACTTACTAATGAACTCGTTTTGAGGAGCTGAGACGTGTGGCAAAAGGGAAAACATCATATTGCATTGGCCGGGAATCGAACCCGGGCCTCCCGCGTGGCAGGCGAGAATTCTACCACTGAACCACCAATGCTCTTCCTATAAGTTGTTTCCCACACCTTACTAGAGTAGATTTATCAATGTGCAGTGAGTTTTCTGTTACAGAGTGAAGTCCTTAATTCAACTTCAGAAAAAGCAATGGAGTTTTTTAATTAAATAACTATAAACATTGAATTAACATTTACCCAAAAAACTCATTATACCTAGTTCTGTTGAACCTTGAGAGGAGGTTCTGTCTTCTGAAGTTGTCCTCGGTGAATGAGGCAAATAAAAATTTTATTAATATGTAGACACAAAATTACATAATTACTTAGTTGTGTGTTCAGATGTTTAGATGTTTTAAAACAACCACTCCTGTTTTACTTTTCTTATCTTAGCTAATTCAGGCAAATACATGGGGTATTTGTCAGGGGTTGGGAGTAGGATTGACGGAGCAGTGAAGGCGAACTGGCGCTTAGATCCAAGTATATTGGAACTATGCGATGTGAGCAGGCATCTTTGGAACGTTGGTGATTCTTGACAAGTGACCTAGAATCTGTAAGATGTCCTTTCTTTGATAGTGAGAAACTTGATTCCAGGACTCTTTTATACTCCACAGTATGAGTTACCCTTTGTTTCCGCGGAAAGTAAAATTGCAAACCATACAGTGAAGTTATATGAGGAGGAGAAAGTAAAGTGAAGGAAATGCATTCATGGAAATGAATCTAAACATAAGATAGAAGACTCTGGACTTAGGCATTATTGCCCCTTTATCTCTGAGAGGGAAGTTCCCAGCAATTTATAGGATCTTTGAAGGCCAAAAAGAATTTGGGGGGAAGGGGATGACTGAGAAATAACAGTAAGCACATAGCGGTCGCTGTGTGCTGGGCCGTGTAAGTACATTACACGTGAACTTCAACCCAGTGAAGTGGGTGTTCTCATTACTTCAACTTAGCAAAGGAGAAAAAGTGAGGCTGTCAGAGTCAAGGTGGGAACACAAGTGGTATCATGCTTAGTATTTCGTTGCTTAGCCACTCTCCTGCCTACAACAGAATAAAACACTGTGTAGTTACACCAGAATTATTTCCTGTGTAACTCAGGAATATTGTGTATCAAGACTGGGGTTAAAGAAAGAACATAACAAACTGCTGAAATAAGGTGAGACTTCTACATCAAGATTTATTTTTAAGCATTTTTTTTAAGTGGGTGCATACAAAGCAAAATTTGAAGACAAATACAATACAGAATTATAAAGATGTAAGAGATAACAAAGAGATTAAGGAATAAAGAAATCTAGACTACAGTCTTAGTAACATATGGGGGAGCAAGTGAAAATCATTTTACTTTTTAGGATCTCAGTTCCTTAAAATAAGAGAACTAGAGGAGAAATGAGGTTTTAAAATTGCATTCCAGAAGTGTCTCAGGGCCACTAGCCAGCACAGGAGGGGTGGGGTGGGGATGGGGCATGTTGGGGGAGTGGGGGGAGCTCACCTTCTTTACCTGGCTTCCACACTTCACCAGCTCATTTATAACCTCTCCCGTTTATTTGCATTTGTTTGATGGCTTACAAGTCTGGAATAAAAAACGTTGAAAAGCCCTCAACTGGATGACGTAAGTTCATCTGAACTCTGAAATGTTATGATTCAAAATAAAAAGGCAATCTAAAACTTCATGAGAAACACTACAAATTTAAAAATTTAAACAGGTGGCAGGAATCAAATAAGAAGTATGATCTAATGGCAAACATTATTAGTGACCCACCAATGACTAGTTTACTTTTTTTCTTTCTGAAAGTCTACCTAGCTCCAGGGACAAATTGTGTGCATTAAGCCAGTTATTCCATTCCCCTTTCCAAGGATTGAGCTGGGATGGGTTTGTGACAGTTCCTGCCAGTGACAGAAAGAATGGTCAGCCAGGGGCTTCTGGGAAAGCTGGTGTCTCTTTGGCCCTTTCTTTCCTGCTTGTAACACCGTCTTGTGAGGTATAATGCTTAGAGCTGCCCCAGTCATCTAGTGACTTGCTGGGAGACAGAGGATGACCCAGCAGAAAGAAAAAGAGACACTGTGCCATCCTGAAATTTTCTCCACCCAGATTTTTGGTTAGGTAAAATAAATGAGGCCCTTTACTGTTTAAGCCCCTTTGAATTAGGTATTTTGTTACACGCAGCCAAGGGCATGTAGGATGTGTGTGTGTGTGTGTGTCTCCCAACAGTTTGTACCCTTTCTGGTACAAGTCTTCTATACTGTAGAGAACCAATACCTTGAGATTTGAGTAAGACAACTTGGCCCTTCATCTCCTTTTCTCACAGTGATAAGTCTACCCAAATGTTTTCCCTCACCATTGTGCTGAATTAAAGACAATATGTAACCATAGCAAGGGAAATCAAATCCTTACCAGAACTTTCTTTCCAGAGTTATAAGCCGAGACTTTTATTTGGGGTGGTGGGGGCGGGGGTTAAGCAAGTTGAATGTATAGCTGGTATTGTTGGTTATAGCTATCTTGATTGTACAAAAGAGAAAGAGAGGCCGACTCTGGTATGACAGTCATGCCTAACTAGAACAAATTCTGGATTTTGCACTTATATGAGTCAGTAAGTTGTCCTTATGTAATAAGTTGCCTTTTATTTTTTAAATCAGTTCAAGTAGTAGTTATTTTGCTTGCAAATGAAAAACACACATTGAGAAGCTATTTTAGCCCCAAACAGTAAATTTAGAGGACTTTTTACTCTAGAATGTGCTATAAGATGCAAATATGAAAGTTTAAGGAAAATTTAGAGAAATTCATCATCAGTGGTTGAATCACCAATAACAGCCATATGAAAAATTTGAAGGACCCATCCTTAGTTTGTTGGACTAGTATTAATTCAGTAGCAAGGGAAGCCACCAAAGATTTTTTTGAGTAGATAAAAGATCAAGAGCATCTGAAGAGATGATCTGGCAACGATGTGTCAGAGAAGTGGAAGTAAGAGAAACTGTAAGTAGGGGAATTCACCCAGGAAGTGAATACAATGGGAGCAGTAAAGCAATGAGGTCTTGAATTAGGATGAGGTCTCTAGCATGAGGCAAGGCAGGAAGAAGAAGGAAAATGAATCTGAGAGATTAAGGAATAAAGAAATCTAGACTACAATCTTAGTAACCTATGGAAGAACAAGTAATTTAAGTGACTGGGAGGAGTGGTGTAGTGTAGGGAAGTCAGAAGGAGAAAGGATGGGAACTAAAGAGAGGAGTCAAGTGTTCACTTCTGGAAATACTGACTGAGATAACTCAGGGGAGAACCTTACTAGGTAGCTGTCATCTAGATCTGAAGAAATCAAGGCTCCAAGGTGAGTTGGGCTTCAGCTGCTTAGGAGTGGAAGGTAAGAATGTAGATACGGAGGCAATCCCACAGAGTTGAGAGCAGAGCCTTGGGAAGGTCTATGTTAGGGAGCAGCAGGAATTGAGGGGTCAAAGAGAGACAAGGAAGTGGAGTGTCTGGAATCTGTGGAGACATGGCTTATCAGGCAGGCAGAATCCTCCTTTGCCAGTTGTGAGTGACACATCATGACAAATACAGTTACTTTGTTTCAGAGATACGCGCTATATTGACCCTGTTTCACATCAGAGATGCTGTGGCAGGCCGTGATTTCCCTTTTGGTATGGTTAAGCATGGAAAAATCACCAGATGGCACACCCTGACACTTTGCCTAGTCTACCATGCTCCCAAGCTCTGATGAGCAAGCCCCAGTGAGGGTGGCCGAGAGGAAGAAAGCAGGGAGTGCCGTGAAAGGTTACACAATCAGGTCTCTTAGGAAACCTGATCTTTGTGACAGCCCCATGGGGCAGGCAGGAGCTTGTAATTTGCATCATGGCACCTTGGGACACTTGCTCAAGGCACCTAGTCCCTGGTTGATGCTGGCTCACTGTGGAAATCTGGCCAAGCTTAAAGCTGAAGAAAGCAAACCATTAAGAAACAGAAATAGTTCATAGGATGCATAGCCACCAAAGCAATGACTTTTTTTTTTTTAACTTGTGAGTGATTGTATTGATTTAATACACACAGCTTATTTCTGTCCCAGGTTACAAACTAGCCCTGGGGAAATGGTGGAGCCAGTCATTTAGATTGCCCTTTACTGGCTGGAAATTAAATCATTACTTACTCCATTTTAGAATCACAAGTAGTACCCCAAGGCCTACTTTCCTAAGGATTAAAATCAAGGCATGGAAATGAAGAATCCAGGTGTAATTCTCAGATGCATGCAGATGTTGAGAATGCAGCAATTTTTCCTAAAAAGCTGTCACTGCCAACTCCTCCTGCTCGGGATATGCTCATGCCTAGTCCTCCAGCATGTCCAATCAGTCACCGCATCTGATTCCCCCCTTTTAAAATGGCACTCATTCTTGCTCCCATCCCTCTCTCCTACCTCATGCAGACCCTTATCAGCACACTTCTTGGGTTACCTGGGAAACCCCTGGTTTCCTTGGCCATCCTTCATGCTGTTACCAGTTGAATTTTCTCCCTCCTTCTCCTACTCCCTCCCTCCTTCCCCTCCTCCCTCTGTTTCTTATTTCCTTAATATTTGAAAATCAAATTGTTCCTTTATTGCTGGTTCAATAATTGAATTAATTTCAAATCCATACAAAGTCCTCAGGTTTATGGGTGGGAATTCTTTATCCTTTTCTTTTGACAGCCATCTCTGGGAGCAGCATTTATTCATATATTCTTGACCTGGGCCACTTGGCCACCTACTATCTAATGGCAAAAATGGCTTTCTCTTCCTTTCTCAAGGGTTCTCTTCCTCCTCTCAAGTCAATTGGTTTCTTAATATATATATATATATATTTTAGAAGTAACCCATGAATGTGGTAAGAAAATTCAAAAGGTATAAGAATATGCATTAAAAAGTAAGTCTTAAAAAAACGTAAGTCTTCACCCCACTGCAATCAGTTTCCAGATCTCATTCCTACAGGCAACCTGCAGTCATTCGTTTCTTGTGTTTCCCTCCACAGATATTCTATGTAGATACACATATAGCATTTTATGTGTTTATGCACAAATGGTACTTACCATACACACTATTGTGCTCATTGTCTTTTCTCTCTCTTTCTTTTTTTCAGAAAAATTGATCTCGGGAAAATTTCTTTCCAAGTACATGGGAAGATACTTCTTTCTTTTTAACAGTTCTATCATTTTTAACTGCCTTTTACTGGTTAGAAATTAAAATTTTATTTATTCCATCTCCCAATCACAAATAGTGCCCCAAGGCCAAGTTTCCTAAGGATTAAGTCAAGGCAGGGAAATGAAGACTGAAGCTGTAATGCTAAGATGCATGAAGATGATGAGAATGTCCACTACACAAAGGAGCCATCATTACCTTAGCCAGGTCATTAACAGAGGACAGACTATCTCTGATCTTTTGTTAGTGGAAATAAACTGCAGTGAATATCCTTGAACAAATGCCATTTTGCTCATGTGTAGGACATGTTGCAGGATAAATTCCTAGAGGTGCAACTGCTAAGCCAAAGGGTAAGTGCATTTAAAATTTCCATACGTATTGCAGAATTACTCCCAAGAAAGGTCTATATTTTTTAAAACACTAATTTCATTACATTACTCTTTTGTTCACCAACCTCAGTGGATCCCAGGTGTGACCACATTTTCTAAACCTTGCTAGATTCAGGGCCAGCTTCATAGAAGTGTGTCCTGTGTAGTCGCCCAGAGCCTCTCACTTGGATGGTGATGGGACATACCATGGCTTGTATGCAGCATGTAGAAGGCATTGGGTCAGATGTATTACAGAGTAACATGGATGCTCTCAAAAACATAGTACATAGTAAAGAATGTAGGGGCTTCCCTGATGGCTCAGTCGGTAGAGAATCTGCCCGCAATGCGGGAGACCCACCTTTGATTCCAACCTGGGTTTGATTTCAACCCAGGTTCGATCCCTGGGTTAGGAAGATCCCCTGGAGAAGGGAATTGCAACTCACTCCAGTATTCTTGCCTGGAGAATTCCATGGACAGAGGAGCCTGGCAGGCTACAAATATAAGCTACAAAGATGA
This sequence comes from Bos javanicus, assembly GCF_032452875.1. Taxonomy (NCBI): domain Eukaryota; kingdom Metazoa; phylum Chordata; class Mammalia; order Artiodactyla; family Bovidae; genus Bos; species Bos javanicus. The sequence goes on along the minus strand of NC_083869.1, from coordinate 39,914,679 downwards.
CAATGTTATATGAGTTTAAAATAATGTAAGCAAAACAATACATCCTTTGTAAGGTCACATATAAACAAAAGATGTATATTAAGCACAATATGGTGATGGTTTATGGGGAGGCAAAGGGAATTAAATAGGATATGGGGATAAAAGTCAATAAGTACATGAACAAAACAATGAAGAGGTGTGGTCCGATAAGAATAACGTATCGTGAACAGAAAGTATGAGCAGCTCATCTCCAGACTACTGAGCTCTCCCCAGCTCAAAAAATCATAAAAAGTAAAAAGCAAAGCATATATGTTATAAAAATGCAAAAAACACAAAAAGATACAAAGTAGGAAGTAAAAATTTTCCTCCATTCTAGTACAGTCATGGGAGTGGTGGAGGTTGGGAGAGAGAGAGACAGGGAGAGAGAACATAGTGTAATCAGTCCTCTATTGATGGACCCTGTTTACTAGAATGTTTCTCATTTTTAGATTGATTTTTCAGCTTATTTGTATATAAACAAATCTCAATTGTATTTTACTTTTCTGAGCTCCTTGTATTGAAGGAGCTCCTTTTCTGAGCTCCTTCTGGTCCCTGTCAAAATTTACCTCTTAAATATTTACCAAAAATATTTTATTTTTTACTAAAAATAAAAAATATTTCCTCTAACATTATACTTTTGGTCAGAGAAAGTTTTATACTGTTGTTCTGTTTGCATGACAACTGACCTTTTCCAGTCCTGTGGCCACTGCTGCAGATTGCGTTTCAGTAGTCCCTAAAGCAATGTTGTATGTAAAATCAGTGTTCAGATATTCTGACTGATACTGAAAATTGCATGTGGAAAGTAACCTTCTCTCTAGTTTTGAACAAAGATATCTGGCTATATAATGGATTTAAATCATAAGGAAAATATGTTATATGCAGCAGAAATGATCTCCTAAGCAAGCAGCTGAAGCGCTAGAACCAGCTGTCACTTTATCAAGGCTGTTAATATATAAAAGAAAAAAAAGTGTGTCTCTGCTTGGGGATACTCAGTTTGCAATAGGGAGGAACACTTTAGCTTTATGCAACTCATCTAAGGATAAGAAGGGCTAAGACTGTCACTTCTAGGTTACATTTAAAATATACGACATATGCAAAATAACATTAAGGGGCAAGAAAGCCTCTCTGACTGGGAGTGAATTATCTTTCAAACATCTTTGTTCAAAACTAGAGCACACTCATGACAAATTACAGTAGGTACAGTAGGTTCACAAAAAGATCCGACTTTCCTTTTTTTGAACTAGCACATCCTATGCCAAACCCTGCAAATGCTGACACACCACAGAGCCTCTGCTCTCAAATTCTAGCTGTTTTTTTTTAAACATCACAATCCAACAAACACACATATATAATATATTGTTGTTGTTTAGTCACTAAGTTGTGTCGGCCTCTTCTGTGACCACCCCATGGACCGTAGACCGCCAGACTCCTTTGTCCTTGGGATTTCCCAGGCAAGAATATTGGAGTGGATTGCCATTTCCTTCTCCAGGGGATCTTCCCAATCCAAGGATTGAACCTGAGTCTCTTGTGTCTCCTGCAATGGCAGGCAGATTCTTACATTGAGCCACCAAGAAAGCCCTCTGGCTTTGTTTTTTGATGATGTGTATTCTATTGTGTCCTTGTCCTTGTGGCCCACAGACATGGTCTTGGAAATGATTCCCAGCTTCCTTGCCTCCTGGTATTTCTCTGGGGCATTTACCTCCTTTAAGTCAGTACTCAGAAGGCTCAGTTAATCTAAGTCCCTAAGGCCCCAAATTGGATGTCATTGGCTTATAGAATAGGGCCAAAGCAATACCTTAATTTTGTGTCTCCTCGGCATTTTGTACAAATTTAATTTCCTGTGTGTCCTAATATAATAGACAAATCCATTTTTTGAATTGTTTGTAAATACCTTGAACTTTTTCTATCAAAGATTGAATCATCTCAGCACAGAAGTTGTGAAAGTGAGTAAGGTATCTTAATAGAAACTTACAGATTTAACTTTGAACACTGAGAACCATTAACACATTTTTCCTTATTATTCTTTACCTTCATTTACTGTAAGAGGCTGTATTGCAAAGTCATATACCATTTGACTTTGTTTTGTTCCTTAACATTCATGAACCATCTTATCTTGAGTTTATGCTTAAAATGTTAATACTGCTATTAGTTACTTGGAGACCTCTTCACTCTTCCCCTTTCCTCTGTTATGTATACACAATGTTTACCCCAAAAGGGTATTGTACTGGTGAGAGGAGTATTCGATTTGGTCAATTAACTGAATGTCTAACAGACAAATTATTTCCATTTTAATGTGATTTTTTTTTTTTTTACACTTTTAACACTAACCTTATGCAGTGGAAGAAAAATAACAGGGTAGGTGAAAATAACTACAACTGCATGCAGTATTTTTCGGAAATTAGTCTTTGTTCAGCTTGAACTAACAGCAAAGTAATTACATAAACTAGAACACTTTTAGTTAACAGATGGAAGAAATTAAGGTTTAAGTAACTGCTTAAAATCCTTTAAAAAATAAGTGGAGAATTGGAAATATGACTCTAGAACTTACACTCTTTAAAAAAATAAATAACTAAGAGATTCCCTTCCAGAATATCTTTTTTTTTAAATTTAATTAATTTATTTTTGGCTATGCTAGATCTTCGTTGCTGTGCACAGACTTTCTCTAGTTGTGGTATATAGGCTTCTCACTGAGGTGGCTTCTCTTACTGTGCAGCACAGGAGCTAGGATGCATGGTCTTCAGAAGTTGTGACATGTGGGCACAGTAGTTGTGGCTCCTGAACTCTAGGGCACAGACTCAGTAGTGTGGCACATGGGCTTAGTTGTACGTGGGATCCTCCCAGATCAGGGATCGAACAGTGTCTCCAGCATTGGCAGCAGAATTCTTTACCACTGAGCCACCAGGGAAGACCCTAGAACTTACACGCTTGACAACTGGTCTATAACAGACCCACAAGAGATTTACTTTCTATTTCATTTGTATAAATTTCAGTTAAGTTCTATATATTAAATAATTGCATCAATGGATATTACTAGCAGTTTTTCCTTTAGCACCAAGTAGCTTCCACTATGATCTTAAGGGTCATTAAACCTGAAGTCCCTCAGAAGGGTAAAGAATTCCAGATATAACTGGAATACTCTGATATAATGTATATATTATAAAATATAACATTCTGAGTTAATGATCCCCTGTTATAGAACTAGTACCTACTCTTAAACTAACATTCAAATGTTTGGATCACTGATAGGAATTCTTCCTACAGAATCCTTCATGGTTTTGAGGAATATTATACCTAGTCAGTGGAGAAGGCACTGGCGACCCACTCCAGTACTCTTGCCTGGAAAATCCCATGGACGGAGGAGCCTAGTAGGCTGCAGTTCATGGGGTCACTAAGAGTCGGACATGACTGAGTGACTTCACTTTCACTTTTCACTTTCATGCATTGGAGAAGGAAATGACAACCCACTCCAGTGTTCTTGCCTGGAGAATCCCAGGGACGGGGGAGCCTGGTGGGCTGCCGTCTATGGTGTCGTACAGAGTCGGACACGACTGACATGACCTAGCAGCTGCAGCAGCAGCAGCATACCTGACCAGAAAAACTAAGTCTGCTCAGATACTAGGTAGTTCCTTTGGCTCAGTTTGCCCCCCTGAGTGAAACTGCTTGCCCAAGTCAGTTGAGAGCACTGGTAAAACAGAACACCCAAAGCTTCTCCTAGCAGTGTTGAGTAACAAAGAGGTAAGCTTTATCCATCAGCCTTTAGACAGTTGTTTGGAACACTTGTCACATAATATATTAGTTAAAAGTTCACAATCAGGTCAGGTTATCAAGATTTGAATCCCATTTGCATCTCTAGCTCTCTGAGCTTGGGCAAAGCATTAACCTCTCTGTCTCATTTATTTTTTTTTTTTCTTTGTAAAATGCACACACAGTTGTACTTACCTCTTAGGGTTTTTGTGAGAAGTAAATGGGCCAACACACATAAAATTCTCCCACTGCTGCTGCTGCTGTAAGTCGCTTCAGTCATGTCCGACTCTATGCGACCCCATAGACGGCAGCCCACCAGGCCCCTCTGTCCCTGGGATTCTCCAGGCAAGAACACTGGAGTGGGTTGCCATTTCCTCCTCCAGTACATGAAAGTGAAAAGTGAAAGTGAAGTCGCTCAGTTGTGTCCGACTCTTAGCGACCCCATGGACTGCAGCCTACCAGGCTCCTCCATCCATGGGATTTTCCAGGCAAGAGTACTGGAGTGGGTTGCCATTGCCTTCTCCAAAAATTCTCCCACAATATCTAGCAAATAATAGACTTAGATTAATAAATGTTAGTTATTAATACTAAGAAATGAAAGTCAAGATCACAACAAACTGTACAAAATTCTTAAAGAGATGAGAATACCAGACCACCTTACCTGCCTCCTGCGAAACCTGTATGCAGGTCACGAAGCAACAGTTAGAACCAGACCTGGAACAATGAAGTTGTTTAAAATTGGAAAAGGAGTACATCAAGGCTCTATATTGTCATCTTGCTTATTTAACTTATATGCAGTGTACATCATGCAAAATACCAGGCTGGATGAAGCACAGGCTGGAATCAAGATTGTGGGGAGGAATATCTATAACCTCAGATATTCAGATGACACCACCCTTATGGCAGAAAGTGAAGAGGAACTAATGAGCCTCTTGATGAAAGTGAAAGATGAGAGTGAAAAAGTTGGCTTAATACTCAACATTCAAAAAATGAAGATATAGTATTGGTCCCATCACTTCCTGGCAAATAGATGGGGAAACAATGGAAACAGTGGGAGACTTTGTTTTCTTGGGCTCCAGACTCACTGCAGATGGTGACTGCAGCCATGAAATTAAAAGACGCTTGTTCCTTCTAAGAAAGCTATGACCAAACTAGACAGCATATTAAAAAGCAGAGACATTATTTTGCCAACAAATGTCTGTCTAGTCAAAGCTATGGTTTTTCCAGTAGTTATGTATAGATGTGAGAGTTGGACCATAAAGAAGGCTGAGCTCCAAAGAATTGATGCTTTCAAACTATGGTACTGGAGAAGACTCTAGAGAGTCCCTTGGATAGCAGGGAGATCAAACCAGCCAATCCTGAAGGAAATCAACCCTGAATATTCATTGGAAGGACTGATGCTGAAGCTGAGGCTCCAATACTTTGGCCACCTGATGCAAAGAGCCAACCCATTAGAAAAGACCCTGATGCTGGGAAAGATTGAACACAGGAGGAGAAGGAGATGACAGAGGAAGAGATGGTTGAATGGCATCACTGACTCAATGGACATGAGTTTGAGCAAGCTCCAGGAGATGGTGAAGGACAGGGAAGTCTGGCATGCTGCAGTTTGTGGGGTCACAAAGAGTTGGACACTGCTGAGCGACCAAACAACAAAAACAATTATAAAATATCCTTATAATCAGTATAAAGATGAGCAACATAGTTATAGGGACCATTAAATATAAAACTAAGAGAAAAAACTACATACTACTCTACTATATAGTAGTAGAGAAGAAACTACAAAAACTACATATTTTTGCTGTGTTAGCAAAAAAAAGCAGTTCTTTATTTCGTCAAAATTTCATAATCTTTGCTTATACTTTTTGTGGCTATTTTGGTAGAGATAATGTCAAAACTACTAATCTTCATGACCTTTTATATTTATAGTATAATTATGACATGAAGCACTTTCACAGTGATTTTGCTTTGCAACAATTCCGTGATAGCTAATATTTCCTTGTTTTAGTAGTGTAGAAACTGAAGGTTTAAAAATTAAAGCTACCATTTTAAAGAGGCAGAAGGTTTTTTCATTCTAAATTCCTGAATTTTCTTCCATGGGAGTGTGGAGAATGTAGATTAAGTGATTTAACTATTTAACACAATTAGTGAATCAGCAGGAAGTATTCAGTTGGATTTAGTTTGCCTCAAAAATTCAGTCACTTCAACTTAAATAATTTGCAGTGTTAAATTTAAAAGTTTTGGTGCAAATGCACAAATTACTTGGAGACAAATATTGATTTTCCTTATAATTGAAGGATAGGGTCTTGATGTCATTCTTGTGTGTGCTTATTCCTTCAATTGTGTTCAACTCTTTATGGCCCCATGAACCAGGGGCTGCTCTGTCCATGGAATTTTCCAGGCAAGCATACTAGAGCAGGTTGCCATTTCCTCTTTCAGGGAATCTTCCCGACCCAGGGATTAAGCACTCGTCTCTTGTGAGTGCTTCCTACCTTGGCAGGCAGGTTCTTTACCTCCTGGGAAGCCCCTGATGTCAGTCTTGCTGTCACAAATTTTAAAATGGTAATAAAAAATATAGAGAACATTGTCATTAATCTACTTTCATTTTAACATTTTAAGTGAAATTGCTTTCAAAACTGACATTTTAAAGCAGACTAAAACATAAATAACATACAACGTACTACTTACCTGTGTTTTTAATTCTTCAAATTGTGTATAAATTGAGTTAAGTTCAACAGTTCTGTAATAATTGATGCTAAAGCACAAGTACAGACAGTCAACATGTGAGGTCAAACATTCACCTTAAAACGTATGGAATAGATCTATTATATGAAAGTATTTATAATGCTTCTTATAGATATATATAAGTGTGTTTCTATCCTAAGAAATGCGTGTGTGCTCAGACATGTCCGACTGTTTGCAACCCCATGGACTGTAGCCCATGAAGCTCCTCTGTCCATGGAATTTTCCAGGCAAGAATACCTTAGTAGGTTGCCATGTCTTACTCCAGAGGATCTTCCCAATCTAGGGATCAAACCTGTGTTTCCTGCTTCTCCTGCATTGGCAGGCAGATTCTTTATTACTGTACCACCTGGGAAGCCCCATCCTAAGGAATACTTGGATCCTAAATAGTCTAAATGGGCTTCCCAGGTGGCGCTAGTGGTAAAGAACTCGCCTGCGGATTCAGGAGACATGGATTTATTTGATCCCTAGGTCCGGAAGATTCTCTGGAGTAAGAAATGGCAACCTACTCCAGTATTCTTGCTTGGGAATACGCATGGACAGAGCAGCCTTGTGGGCTACAGTCCATAGGGTCGCAAGGAGTAAGACACGACTGAAGCAACTTAGTTCAGTTCAGTTCAGTCCCTCAGTTGTGTCTGACTCTTTGTGACCCCATAGACTGCAGCACGCCAGGCCTCCCTGTCCATCACCAACTCCTGGAGTTTACTCAAACTCATGTCCATTGAGTCAGTGATGCCATCCAACCATCTCATCCTCTGTCGTCCCCTTCTCCTCCCATCTTCAATCTTTCCCAGCATCAGGGTCTTTTCCAGTGAGTCAGCTCTTCGCATTAGGTGGCCAAAGTATTAGAGTTTCAGCTTCAACATCAGTCCTTCCAATGAATATTCAGGACTGATCTCCTTTAGGATGGACTGGTTGGATCTCCTTGCAGTCCAAGGGACTCTCAAGAGTCTTCTCCAACACCACAGTTCAAAAGCATCAATACTTTGGTGCTCAGCTTTCTTTATAGTCCAACTCTCACATCATACATGACTACTGGAAAAACCATAGCTTTGACTAGACGGACCTTTATTGGCAAAATAATGTCTCTCCTTTTTAATAAGCTGTCTAGGCTGGTCATAGCTTTTCTTAGAAGGAACAAGTGTCTTTTAATTTCATGGCTGCAGTCAACATCTCCAGTGAGTCTGGAGCCCAAGAAAATAAAGTCTGTTGCTGTTTCCATTGTTTCCCCATCTATTTTCCACAAAGTGATGGGACCAGATGCCATGATCTTAGGTTTCTGAATGTTGAGTTTTAAGCCAACTTTTTCACTCTCCTCTTTCACTTTCATCAAGAGGCTATTTAGTTCTTCTTCGATTTCTGCCATGAGGGTGGTGTTATCTGCATATCTGAGGTTATTGATATTTCTCCCAGCAATCTTGATTCCAGCTTGTGCTTCATCCAGCCCAGGGTTTCTCATGATGCACCCTGTATATAAGTTAAATAAGCAGGATGACAATATACAGCCTTAACATACTCCTTTCCCAATTTGGAACCAGCCTGTTGTCTCATGTTCAGTTCTAATTGTTGCTTCTTGAACTGCATACAGGTTTCTCAGGAGGCAGGTCAGATGGTCTGGTATTCCCATCTCTTTCAGAATTTTCCACAGTTTGTTGTGATCCACACAGTCAAAGGCTTTGGCATAGTCAATAAAGCAGAAGTAAAGCAGAAGCAACTTAGCACACACACAAATGGTGTAGATATTCATATGCTTGATGGAAAGGGTATGAAGCAAATGATCTCAAGTTAGTTTCTAGCTCTGTAGCTCTGTCACATTTCTGTGGCTTTATTGGCATCATATTATTGGTAAACTTAATTTTAAAAAATTAACTTTTACATTCAAAGTGGATGAGATCTGTGACTCCCCAGGCTGTCCAACAGTTAAGACTCTGCACTCCCAATGCCGGGAGCACAAATTTGATTCTTGGTCAAACATCTAAGACCCTGCACACTACACAGCATGGCCAAAAGAAAAAACAAAAGTGGATGACATATTCAAAACTTTTTCTTAGGTTATTTAGTACCAGCATTACTTTAATGAGTACTTACTCTTCAAATGATTATAATTCCAATGACATTTGCATTTTTTAAAACAGGGGATGCCATCAGTCTTTTCATATATATTCTAAATAACAGTGACAGTCCCAGAAAGGATCAGTAGGTATTTAATATATGTTGTTAAATAAGAACATGAAGATATTACATAATATCTATCTAGATATAATGATGATGAGTTAATGTGCTCCTTAGACAGTATAATGAACACACATTCTATTATTTAACTGTGGAAGAATAGAACAAGAAGAAAGTCTAATTCAAAGTCTTTACTTTTCATTAATTAGTCATTCATGAAATATTTTTTGAGGCTTTTAAATCATGTGCCAGATACTCTTCAAGTCACTGAGGATACATTCTTGAATAAAAGAGACAAAAATCCCTACCCTCCTGGCACTAACATTCTAAATGGGAAGATTAGGGAAAAAAAGATGCAATATAAGAAGACAGTGTATAGTTCTATAAATAGTTTTAAGAGCTGTGGGAAAAACAGACCAGGGAAAGGGGTTATATAATGTTTGTGTGTATGTGCTCTGTGGTGTCTGATTCTTTGTGACCCTTTAGATTATAGCCTGTCAGGCTCCTCTATCCATGGGATTTTCCAGGCAAAAATACTGGTGTGGGTTGTCATTTCCTCCTCTAGGGGATCTTCCTGACTCAGGCATCAAACACTCATCTCCTGTGTCTACTGCATTGCAGGCAGATTCTTTACCTGCTGAGCCATCTGGAAGGTAAAACATAATGTTGATAAGAGACTAAAATTGTAAATAAGGTAATGAGGGAAGGTCCCACTGAGGAAGTGACATTCCAGGGAAGATGTGTCAAGGGGGAAGGGTATTCTTTGAGAGAGAATAGAAAGTGTAAATTCCAAGACCCTGAGGTGGAAGGTGATTTTTTAAGGAAGCAGCAAGGAGTTCCTGTGGTTGGAATGAAATGAAGGTGGATGAAAGTGATGGAAAATGAGATTAGGGAGACAGGTGGGCAGGTGGTGGCTAGGCAAGGAATTTGGATTTTGCTCTGAATGATATGGAATGCCAATGGAAGGTTTTCGGCAGAGGAATGGTTTTACTTAATAGTACTTAGCAGAAGTAGTCTGGCTGCTGAGTTGACAGTAGGGTAAATGGGGGCAAGAAAGATAGCAAGGAGTCAAGGTAAGAGATTATTTCAATAATCCATGCAAAACATGAGGGAGGCTGGGACAGATGATAGCAGTGACAATGGTTAGCAGTAGTTAGACTGAATGTATTTTACAACTACAACTCAATGTTAGATGCTTTCAAAGCTGAAAAGCATTCAGGCCCAGAGAAGCTGTAGTTTGACTAAGACAGGAACTAGTCAACCTGTAGAGCTGACATTGGATCACAGGTCTTCTTCTACTCCATTTTATACTTTCCCAATAATCTCACTTGTATAAGAGTTAAATAACTCATCCTTTGAAATCAAATTGGAAAATGAAAAATCTTACTTAAATGTAATTGGGATTACGTGTATTAGGATTCATTGTTTAAAATTAAATGAGAATATTTCAAAGTCTCCACGTATTTTATATCACTTTATTCTAAAGGTGAAACTGATTTGCCTGGCATACTGGACAGCTTAGATCTGGACTGATTTTTTTTTCCCCCTGTTTATCCAAGTGGTCAACATTTGACTCTGTTCCTTCACTGTTCATGAGTTTTCTGAATGATTCGTGAGTGTCTTGTATGGTGCCAGATACTGGAGCTTATCTAATACCTGACTCCACTGAAACCTCACCTTGGCTGTCCTCAGGCACTGTTGGTCACTCACTCCTCTGCATATCTCTCTTGTAACATTTATTGCACTGAATGACATTTATCTGTTTAACTGACTTGTTTTCTCATGAAATGTTAAGCAATCTGAATTCAGGATTAAGTCTTATTTATCTTTCCATTTTCAGAAACTAGAACAATGCCTCACGCATTGTAGGTGTTCACTTAAGGATGAATCAACCAATTTTACTCAGAATTTGGTTTAGGATCACTTTCTTTTTCTTTTTTTCCCTTTAGATCTCATTCTTTTCAAGGTGAATGATCAATAGAAAGGAACACTGAAAAGTTAGAAAATAGTATTTGATTAATACCAGTAATTAGGTAAGCTCTGTGAATGCTTGTATAAAATTAAACAAATGCCAAAAGATGAAAATTATGATTGACTTGATGATTTGGAGCAAAACCTTGATGAATGGGCAATGAGTTTCTATTTGAATCTGTATTTGTTTATGTATTCAAGTTCATAAACAAACTACTAATAATAAGATTGTTCCTTAACTTACCAAATATTTATTGAGTACCTATTACATCAGGATTTGCTGATGCTCTTGGTTCATGAAATGCTTTTAGGTGCATATGGATATTTAAATTTTTTAATTTGTTTATATTAATATATAATTCATGAAATTTATTTCTTAGGAAGAAGTTAAACTTTTTAAAAAGTAAATTGAAGAAAAATGTAACAAGGGAAGTAAAATAGTGAGGGACATGTACAAATACTAAAACTTTGAGAAATATAATACAGTGAGCCATTAAGTGACAACAAAGAAATTTCTAGAGACTAGTCAAATGGACCGTGAAGTATTATAGCTGATAATAAAGCTTAGTTTCAGGAAAAATAGCATTTCTTGAATGAGAAAAGAGCTAGCACTTTTTTTTTAGCTTTTTTTCTTTTTCTTACTGTTGGCTTTAAATTTATATATCTGAGTGATATAAAACCTTCTTACTGACTGATTTCATCTGTATTTCTCCCACTTCCATTCTGCTTTTCTATTTTTCTTGACCTCTTTTATTTTTTTAAATCACCCTTCTCATTATCATCAACAAGAACAAGTATGAAGAGACAAAATGTGGTTGAATTTGCATAAGAGAAATTTTAGCTGAGTAGTTTTATAGTGAAACATGCCTTGAGACATATGCTTTTGAGTACTAATCAAAAACTTGTAAATAAGTGGTCTATGGCTCTATGGTTAATTGTGTCTGTCTGCCTCTCTTTTTTGGTTAAAACCAAACATTTCCTTATTTAAAATAAACTTATAGGATAAGGACAGCCAAACTTCTTTGCATCTTTAAGGTTTAGCAAACTTTGAAGCTTTTTTCTAAGTATATTTGAAAAACAAGAAATTTGGGGATACAAAATTGTTACTTGATCCAACATATATTTTTCTTTTTGGATTTGTTCCAAATCCTACCTATCTGAAATATCTATCTGAAATAATTACTTAACTATTCAGTGAAACTTTCAACATCCTAATAAATATTCAGATTTGGTTACAAGATGGTTATCTCCAGCCAGATTCCTATATAGTGTTAGCCACTCAGTTGTGTCCAACTCTATGCAACCCCATGGATTGTAGCCCTTCAGATTCCTCTGTCTCTGGGGTTTTCCAGGTAAAAATACTGGAGTGGGTAACCTTTTTCTTCTCCAGGGGATCTTCCCGACCCAGGGATCAAACCCAAGTCTCCCACATTACAGGCAGTTTCTTTACCATCTATTTAGCCACCAGGGAAGCCCTATAAGAGATTTGTACAATGACATTTGTGACTCAACAAGATGCATTTCTACCAATTTTGAACCTCTTAAAATATCAATTAGCAATGCTAAATAAAAATTCCAACATTTGTTTTATTTGCTTCTGATTTCAGCTGCATAATTTTGTAATTTGGAAAGTTCTTCAGTAGAAACTGACAAGAGAAATAAAACCAAAATCAATTTTATTTCATTTTGCATCTATTGATGATAATTTGAGCTGTTTAAATCTTTCTTGCTGCAACTCCCTCATAAAGCCATTCATACCTAGAAAAGAGTTAAGAATTGATACACACATAGAGGGTGATAACTATGAATAAATCATTTAGATCTCATTTTTCCTCATCACTTTTCCTGAAATGTTAGTGTTGGATTCTTACATGCCACTGGTTTCACTGATTTATCCTTCTGGGATTTTTTTCACCAGATTAGTCACTGGAAAAAATGTGAGACACAAGGTTTCTTGATGCATATTCTCAGTATTCAGTAGTATATGAATTTTAGGTCTTCCACAAAACCAAATGGATGGGTCTTCTAACTTTTCATGGGAAAGTTTTTCTTTGTTGGATCTACTCAGTTTATTTATTGACACTTAACCTAGAGAATAGGATTTATTAAAATTGAATGTGCACGTAAATCATCCGGGAAAATATATGAAGTGCAGATTCTGTCTGGTAGGTCTCAAGTGAGGCTTGAGATTCTGCATTTCTATGCCAACAAAGGTCCATACAGTCCAAGCTGTGGTTTTTCCAGTAGACATGTATGGATGTGAGAGTTGGATCATAAAGGAGGTTGAAGGCCAAAGTATTGATGCTTTCCAACTGTGGTGCTGGGGAAGACTCTTGAGAGTCTCTTGGACAGCAAGGAGATCAAACCAGTCAATCCTAAAGGAAATCAACCCTGAATACTCATTGCAAGGACTGATGATGAAACTGAAGCTCCAATACTTTGGCCACCTGATGTGAAGAGCTGGCTCACTGGAAAAGACCCTGATCTTGGGAAAGATTGAGGGCAAAAGGAGAAGGGGCTGACAGAGGATGAGATGGTTGAATTGCATCATTGACTCAGTGGACATGAGTGAGCAAACTCCGGGAAATGGTGAAGGACAGAGAAGTCTGGTGTGATGCAGTCTATAGGATTGCAAAGAGCCAGACATGACTTAATGACTCAACAACAACAACAAGCACCCAGGTAATGCTTTTGCATATGTATATACTGGAACTGCCTTCTGAGTGGCAAGGGACTATAGCAGAGATGCTCAACATGGTGGAATTGGAGGACTCCCTAAATCCAGATTAGCTTGGGGTGCTCATTAGAATGCAAATCCTTAGTCCTCAACCTGTTTTTACAGAGAAAAAAATCTATGTAGGTATCTTTTACTTCTACAGAAAAGCATTTTCAAATAAGTGGCCCAGTTTATTTTTACATTTAGTCGTTAAGTCATGTCCGACTCTTTTTCGACCCCATGGACTGTAGCTGGCCAGGCTCCTTTTGTCCATGGGTTTTCCCAGGCAAGAATACTGGAGTAGCTTGCCATTTCCTCCTCCAGGGGATCTTCTCAATCCAAGGATCAAACCTTTGTCTCCTGCCTTAGCAGGCAGGTTCTTTACCACTGAGCCACCAGAGAAGCCCTAATTTTGCATACATTAAATTTAAAAAAGAGCAAACAAAAACCCAACAACTTTGTATCAGGGAGCCCTGGAGTTCTATACTTTTGATGGGAGCAGAAAGAGGATTAAGTGGGCATTGGAAGAGTGGGCTAAGAGGTAACAATGGTTTTCCTTCCTTGAAAATTCTGCCTGGTGTTGTGGATCGTGAAAATGTTCACATTAGCATTCCAGAAGGTGATCCAACTGTCTGAGCGACTTCACTTTCACTTTTCACTTTCATGCATTGGAGAAGGAAATGGCAACCCACTCTAGTGTTCTTGCCTGGAGAATCCCAGGGACGGGGGAGCCTGGTGGGCTGCTGTCTATGGGATCGCACAGGGACACGACTGAAGCAACTTACAGCAGCAACAACAGCATATTCTTGAGGGTTGAAAGAAAAAAAAAAAAAAAAAACTTGTCCTTTATATATTTTACCTTACATTAGTCACTCTTTAAAACTTCTATTCCTTATTATTTGTTTAGTACCCAAAGATGCCTGGTTTAGAGTATGACCTCAGATTAACTGAAAGATAATGAGCTCATTGCTACTACATCTTTCTTTCACTTTTCTTCCCTAATCTCTTCTACCTAGTCTTTAACAACCAGCTCTAATATCCCTTCTACTTGAAAGCCTTCCTTGTACAAGCTAATCATAGGTGTTAAAACATTTTTATTTGTTCATCAAATTTGGCTCAATAATTCCATTTTAAAAATATGGACATGAATACATTCAAAGCATGAATAAAAAGATATGCATGTTTTCTGTAATACAGATTGGAAGCCACCTCTACAGGCTACACCATGTGGCTTGCAGGATCTTAGTTCCCAGACCAGGGATCAAACCCCGGCCCCTGAAGAGAAAGAACCAAGTCCTAACCACTGGACTCCCAGGGAATTCCCTGCAGGTCCCTGAATAGGTGATTGACTGAATAGATTCATCCCACTGGAATATTATACAGCCAGTAAAAGAATGATATGAATCTACATGCATATATTTATTTTCATAAAAAGATGTTCTCTATATGTTGCTAAGTGAAAGAGAATTTGCAGGATATAATTATAATATTTATAAAAAATAGTATACTTAAATACTAAACTTAGTTCTAAGTGCTTAATATCAGTACAGTTCAGTTGCTCAGTTGTGTCCAGCTCTTTGTGACCCCATGGACTGCAGCACGCCAGGCCTCCCTGTCCATCACCAACTCCTGGAGTTTACCCAAACTCACCTCCATTGAGTCAGTGATGCCATCCAACTATCTCATCCTCTGTCATCCCCTTCTCCTCCTGTCTTCAATCTTTCCCAGCATCAGGGTCTTTTCCAATGAGTCAGCTCTTTGTATCAGGTGGCCAAAGTGTTGGAGTTTCAGCTTCAGCATCAGTCCTTCCAATGAATACCCAGGACTGATCTCCTTGCAGTCCAAGGGACTCTTAAGAGTCTTCTCCAACACCAAAGTTCAAAAGCATCAATTCTTCAGTGCTCAGCTTTCTTTATAGTCTAACTCTCACATTGTACATGACTACTGGAAAAACCATATCTTTGACTAGATGGACCTTTGTTGGCAAAGTAATGTCTCTCCTTTTTAATATGCTGTGTAGGTTGGTTATAGCTTTCCTTCCAAGGAGCAAGTGTCTTTTAATTTCATGGCTGTAGTCACCATCTGCAGTGATTTTGGAGTCCAAAAAGATAAAGTCAGCCACTGTTTCCACTTTTTTCCCATCTATTTGCCATGAAGTGATGAGACCGGATACCATGATCTTAGTTTTTTGAATGTTGAGTTTTAAGCCAGTTTTTTCACTCTCCTCTTTCACTTTCATCAAGAGGCCCTTTAGTTCTTCTTCACTTTCTGCCATAAGGGTGGTGTCATCTGCGTATATGGAGAGTTTTAATAAATATTTTTTGGATGAATGAATAGGTTGAGTGCTTTATATGCCTCTGAGATTATAGTTCTAAGAATTATACTTTTTCTGCCTTCTCATTTATCTTTATAACAACCCACCAAGGTAGGTATTGTTACCTGTTTATTATAGATAAGAAAACCAATTCTTAGACAGAGTAAGCAGATTGCCCAAAGTTATAACAGTGATAAGTTACAAGACCTTGGTTTGGAACCATCTGACTCAAATCCTATATTTTCACGTGTTTTTTGGGTTTGAGAAAGTTGTGCACATATATATAATAGAAAATTCATAATATGTTTATAGCAGCCTACTACCAAAGGTTGTGATCTGAGTAGTGGGATCATAGGAATTTCTTTCTCTATTTTGTGTGTATATTTTCATGTTTACAAAATGACCATAGATTACAGTAGTAGTCCCTCTTATCTAGTTTTGCTTCTCACAGTTTAGTAACTTGCTGTTTTCTGAGGTTCTTAAATAGTAAATGGGAGATTCCAGAAATAAACGATTCATAAGTTTCAAGTTGTGCACTGTTCTGAGTGATGTGATGAAATCTCAAGCCATCCTTCTCAGTCCTTCCCCAGGTGTGAATCATCCCTTTGCCCAGTATATCCTGTCTGCCTAGTAGTCATTTAGTGGCTATATAGGTTATCAGATTAGATAGGCTGTTGCATGCTTGTGCTCAAGTAACCCTTATTTTGCTTAATATTGGTCTGAAAGCTCAAGAGTGATGGTTGCAATTTAGACATATCAAAGAGAAGCCATAAAGTAAGTTGAAAGTTCTGGACCTAATACAGAAAGAAAAAGAAATCATGAGCTGAGGTTGCTAAGATCTGCAGTAAGAAGGAATCTTCTATATGAGCTTATGAGGAGAGAAAAAGAAATTTACGTTGGTTTTGCATCTCACACCGAAAAAGTTACAGCCACAGTGTATGGTAAGCACTTAGTTAAGATGAAAAAGGCATTAAATTTGTACCATAAGATAGTTTGAGAAAGAGACTACATTCACATAACTTTTATTAAGTATATTTTTATAACTGTTCTATTTTATTGTTAGTTACTTTTGTTAATCTCTTACTGTACCTAATTTACAAATTCAACTTTATTGCAGGTATGCATGCATAGGAAAAAACATAGTATATATAGGATTTGGTAATATATCTGCAGTTTCAGGATCCACTGGGGAGCTTGGAATGTTCCCTCGCTGATAAAAGGGAATTACTGTACTTTCATAATAAAATACCTACATTAAAAAGGGACTTTTTTGTTCACTGCACCAATATCACCAACAAAAAAGCCTTTGGGGGAATTTTTCTTTCTAGACAAAATAGATCACTCCATTTCCTATGCTATATCCAAACCCAGTTCCACATCTGCTATTTACTGTTTTCACTCTTTAATAGTTATTATTGTTTCAATTTTCTTTCTAACTTAACAAGGTTGGAGACTGTATTTTATTTATCTTTTTAATTTTAGGGGTAATACAGTGCTTGGTGCTGTAATACAGACATATATCCAAAGAGATTTATCTAATGAAAAAAGAGCCTTAAAATAGTAAAATCACTGTCCATCATTGTATTTTTCTTTGCCCCTTTCCTGGTGCTGTAAATATTACGTATTTCTTCCTAGTCTCGGCAGTGACAAAGCTTCTGTACTGCCCTTTTATCTCCTACTGCTAAGAGCAGTAGCCACTAAGTGTAAAAAATCAAAACAAAGCACTTTCCCATCTCCCTGATGGAGTAAAAGCAGTGAAGCCCAAATAATGCTTAGTTACCAAAAGCCACGCCAGGTGTCTAATCGAAACAGTATTGATTTTAGCTAGTAAATAGCCCTTAATATAGTTGGAACCTGGGTTGAATATGCAGCCTGGTAATTAGCTAATAAAGCAAACAAGGCCTGGAGAGAACATGGTGCAGTTGGATAAACAGCAGCCTGTCATCCAGGAAGCTTGCCTGCATATAATACCTTCTCCTACAGAGGACTCAAGTTGCCTTTAGGACTCCATGCCTAGTATTTTTAGCCATTAAATAAGGGGCGGGGGGAACCTGTAAACTTATCATAGGGTCTGAGATATAACTAAAAGCAGTTGTAAATGTTTTACGAATATTACATGCACTAGAAATGCTTCCTGAAGACAGATGTTACAATTTAATAACCTTAAGTGGGAAGGTTTAATAACTACTTTAGATCATTAGGATAACGTTTAATGCCCTAGGATAATTATTAAACAATTCTCCAGTTTGCTAAATCATCCGATATGCCAGAGAAATCCATAAGTTGATTCATTCTCACATTATCCACTAACTGCTCAATGAAACTACAAAGTGGTAGAGACCAGTTGGGGGAAAAAAAAAGAGCAAAGGTGAGAAAAGGACTGAGTTAGCTGGATGCCACTTTGAGAAAGAAGAAAATCGGAGGCAGAGGGTCAGAGGCAAGTTGTAAGGATTAAGGTGCAAAGGATCTGAATCAGAGTCGGTGATAAGAACCTAGAGCTTCAGCATCCAAATATGTTGTATTAGGCCTGCACAGAGGCTTTGTTGTTGTTGATGTGTTTTTAAAATCGGTTGCTGATATTTTCTTAAGTGGGAGAAGCATCACAAAAAATTCCAAATTTCAGGCTTCTTTTGAAAATTCAGAATATCTAGTAACGCTGGGCCTAATTCCTCCATGATAGCAGTGGGCCAAAGTTGTGTAAAAACTGCCCCATTTATTTTTTCTCAAAATTTTGACTATGAAAATCTTAAGGCTAGATGAAGAGTAGAAATACAATTAAATATCTGTTCATCTACTTCTAAATTCAACAATTGTTAATGTTTTCCAATATTTGTTATAAAATTAAATACTTATATCTGTACATTTATACTTTTGCTGAATCACCTGAAAGTGGTTATATTGTGCAGTCGTGTCAGACGCTTTGTGACCCCATGGACTGTATAGCCTGCCAGGCTCCTCTGTCCATGGGGATTCTCCCGGCAAGAATACTAGAGTCAATTGCCATGCCCTCCTCCCAGGGTTCTTCCCAACAGGGATTGAACCCAAATCTCCTGCATTGTAGGCAGATTCTTTACCATCTGAGCACCAGGGAAGCACATGAATACTGGAGGGGGTAGCCTATCCCTTCTCCAGGGCATCTTCCCAACCCAAGGATAGAACCGGGGTCTCCTGTATTGCAGGCGGATTCTTTATGAGCTAAGCTACCAGGGTAACCCATGGTTATATTACTTCATCCTTAAATATATTAACATGTATTTCTAAAACAAGGATAGTTTCACATAACTGCAATATTATCATCACGCTGAAGAAAAAATCAATCATAACTCCCTAAGGTCATCTTTCTCTTTTTCATCTTTACTCAGGCCATATTCAAATTTCCCCATCATTCCCAAAGTTTCTTTCACATTCATTTTCTTTTCAAGCCAGAATCCAATTAAAGCATACTTATTGCACTTAGTTATGTCACATAAGTCACCTTTATTCTAGATAAGTCTCTCTCTCCCTAGCCCCCTTTTCTTCTACGACATTGTCTTAAAAGGGTCAGTTATCTATTGATGGACTAGGATCCAGATTTAAAGGCTTGACTAATTTAGATTAAAGACATGGGGCAAAAATAATTCTGAGATGATAACACAGACTTCATATTGTATCACAGAAGGGAGGATATAATGTCTGTTGTTCTAGCTGGTAGCACAAAGTTTGACCACCAGGCCTAGGCAGAGAGGTAATCTCTTTAGCATGTGCTATGCTCTCTCCCATTTTCCCTAGACCCATGACTCCTTGTTTTATATCTAGCCTAATTAATTCATTTTACCTTGCCTGGAAGAAAGGTCAACTTAGAGTCGATAACGTGCTATAATCTGAACTGTGTGATAGGAGCACCAACACTGGTTATTGTTCCGTGACTCAGTCGTGTCCAGCTCTTTGAGACTCCATGGACTGTAGCACGCCAGGCTTGACTGTCCTTCACCATCTCCCGGAGGCTGCTCAAACTCACATCCAGTCCGTTGAGTTGATGATGCCATTCAACCATCTCATCCTCTATCATCCCCTTCTCCTCTCGCCTTCAATCTTTCCCAGCATCAGGGTCTTTTTCAATGAGTTGGCTCTTCACATCAGATGGACAAAGTATTGGAGTTTCAGCTTCAATATCAGTCCTTCCAATGAATATTCAGGACTGATCTCCTTTAGGATGGACTGGTTGGATCTCCTTGCAGTCCAAGGGACTCTCAAGAGTCTTCTCCAACACCACAGTTCAAAGGCATCAGTTCTTTGTGGCTCAGCCTTTTTTATTGTCTCGCTCTCATATCCATACATGACTACTGGAAAAACCATAGCTTTGACTAGACAGATATTTGTTGGCAAAATAATGTCTCTGCTTTTTAATATGCTGTCTAGGTTGGTCACAGCTTTTCTTAGAAGGAACAAGCGTCTTTTAATTTCATGGCTGCAGTCACCATCTCCAGTGAGTCTGGAGCCCAAGAAAATAAAGTCTGTCACTGTTTCCATTGTTTCCCCATCTATTTTCCATGAAGTGATGGGACCAGATGCCGTAATCTTAGTTTTCTGAATGTTGAGCTTTAAGCTAGCTTTTTCACTCTCCTCTTTCACCTTCATCAAGAGGTACCTCTTTGGTACCTCTTCAATTTCTGCCATGAGGGTGTTGTCATCTGCATATCTGAGGTTATTGATATTTCTCCCTGCAATCTTGATTCTGGCTTGTGTTTCATCCAGCCAGGCATTCTACATGATGTACTCTGCATATAAGTTAAATAAGCAGAGTGACAATATAGAGCCTTGACATACTCCTTTCCTGATTTGGAACCAGTATGTTGTTTCATGTTTGGTTTTAATTGTTGCTTCTTGATCTGCATATGGGTTTCTCAGAAGGCAGGTAAGGTGGTCTGGTATTCCCATCTCTTTAAGAATTTTCCACAGTTTGTTGTGATCCACACAGTCAAAGGCTTTAGCATAGTCAATGAAACAGAAGTAAATGTTTTTCAGGAATTCTCTTTTTCTATTATCCAGTGGATGTTGGCAATTTGATCTCTGGCTCCTCTGCTTTTTCTAAATCCAGCTTGAACATCTGGAAGTTCTCGGTTCACGTGCTGTTGAAGCCTAGCCTGAAGGACTTTGAGCATTAACTTGCTAGCATGTGAAATGAGTGCATTTTTGCAGTAGTTTGAACATTCTTTGGCATTGCCTTTCTTTGGGATTGGAATGAAAATTGACCTTTTCCAGTCCTGTGGCCATTGCTGAGTTTTCCAAATTTGCTGGCATATTGAGTGCAGCACTTTCACAGCATCATCTTTTAGGATTTGAAATAGCTCCGCTATAACTCCATCACCTCCACTAACTTTGCTGGTAGTGATGTTTCCTAAGGCCCACCTGACTTCACACTCCAGGATGTCTGGCTCTAGGTGAGTGATCACACCATCATGATTATCTGGGTCATGAAGACCTTTTTTTGTATAGTTCTTCTATGTATTCTTGCCACCTCTTTATATCTTCTGCTTCCATTAGGTCTATACTGTTTCTGTCCTTTGTTGTGCCCATCTTTGCATGAAATGTTCCCTTGGTATCTGTAATTTTCCTGAAGAGATCTCCAGTCTTTCCCATCCTATTGTTTTCCTGTGTTTCTTTGCATTGATCACTTAGGAAGGCTTTCTTATCTCTCCTTGCTATTCTCTGGACTCTGCATTCAGCTGTATATATGTTTCGCTTTCTCCTTTTGCCTTTTGCTTCTCTTCTTTTCTCAGCTATTTGTAAGGCCTTCTCAACCATTTTGCCTTTCTGCAAAATGGCAACCTCAGACAACCATTTTCCCTTGGAGATGGTTTTCCTCAGAAATGGTATCCTGTACAATGTTACAAACCTATGTCCATAGTTCTTCAGAAACTCTATCAGATCTAATCCCTTGAATCTATTTGTACCTCCACTGTGTAATCATAAGGGATTTGATTTAGGTCATACCTGAATGTCCTAGTGGTTTTCCCTACAGGCTTCAATTTTAGTCTGAATTTTGCAATAAAGAGTTCATGATCTGAGCCATAGTCAGCTCCCGGTCTTGCTTTTGCTGACTGTATAGAGCTTCTCCATCTTCAGCTGCAAAGACTATAATCAATCTGATTTTGGTATTGACCATCTGGTGATGTCCATGTGCAGAGTCATCTTTTGTGTTGTTGGAAGAGGGTGTTTGCTATGACCAGTGGCTTGGCAAAACTGTGTTAGCCTTTGCCCTCCCTCATTTTGTAGTCTGGAGCCAAACTTTCCTATTATTCCAGGTACCTCTTGACTTCCTGTGTTCTCATTCCAATCTCCTATGATGAAAAGGACATCTTTTTTTGGTGTTAGTTCTAGAAGCTCTTGTAGGTCTTTACAGAACTGTTCAACTTCAGCTTCTTCAGCATTACTGGTCGGGGCATATTGAATGGCTTGCCTTGGAAACGAACCAAGATCATTCTGTTTTTGAGATTGCACCCAAGTACTGTATTTCAGACTCTTTTGTTGACTATGAGGGCTACTCCATTTCTTCTAAGAATTCTTGCCCATAGTAGTAGATATAATGGTCATCTGAATTAAAATCGCTCTTTCCTGTCCATTTTAGGTCACTGATTCCTAAGATGCCGATGTTCACTCTTGCAATCTCCTGTTTGATCACTTCCAATTTACCTTGATTCATGGGCCTAATTTGTAGGATTCTATGCATTATTATCCTTTACAGCATTGGACTTTAGTTTCACCACCAGACACATACACAACTGGGTGTTGCCTGTATCCCTAAACAATAGCCTGGTGACGCTCAACAAATATCCAGTGGTTGTCAAAAATTCCTTGGGGAAACACACTGACTGAAACCGCGCATCTTGGCCACATACCAGAGTAACCATTTAGTGAGTAATTTTGTCACAGGAGGTCCCAGTAAGGATCATGAAAATAATAAGCCACACCAATCAGAAGAGTTTGGGAAAGGTCAAAAGGAGATGTCACATGTCTACCACCCCCCAGAATCCTCGCTGGCATACATCTTGGCTGAGCAATGCATGCGCCACCAGGAAGGGCCCTGGTGAAGGCAGAATGATTGGCCAGTGAAAACCTGGAAACTAAAACCATCACCATTAAACCCAAGACTGTGAGCACATGGCAGAGCAGTCCTCCTGGATTCCCTTACCCTCCTGCTCTCTGCCTGGGCACCCCCTTCCCAATGAACTCTCATACTTTGTCAGCATGTGTGCCTCCTCGGACAATTCATTTCTGAGTGTTAGACAAGAGCCCTCTTTTGGGCCTGTTAAGGGTCCCCCTTCCTGCAACAAAATTAGAAACAAATAAATTAGAGAAACTTGAAAGGACGCATGGTTTGGGGGGATGTTGGGCAACTCATACTTCTAAACTCTGTGTGGTTCAGAGAAGCCTTGTGCCCTTGAATGTGTAGATGTCGTCTAGTCACTGAGGCATGTCCAACTCTTTTTGCGACCCCTTGGAGTGCAGTCCACCAGGCTCCTCTGTCCATGGGATTTCCCAGGCAAGAATATAGGAGTGGGTTGCCATCTCCTTCTTCAGGGGATCATTCTGACCTTGGGATCGAACCCACATTTCCTGCTTTGCAGGAGGATTCTTTATCTCTGAGCCAGAAAGGAAACCCTTGGATAGCCTTTGGATATGCAGATATGTAGAAACATATTACAAAGGCTCCTGGGGAATGGTTCTTTATTTGAGATGGGTAGAAATGTATAGTCCCAGGGGAGAAATCTGATTAAGGAGAAGGAATGAATTAAAAATTCTGTGGAACTCAAGGGTTTGGGTTACCTGTGCTTCCTATTTATGAAGGTCTCTGATTCAACTTGACATGGATGTTATTTTTAGGGACACTTGTGATAAGGAGAACACAGAAGCAGAAGTGGGCAGAGGAAAATGTGAATTGTGATGCAAGGCCAACAAAACCTCCTTCACCCCCTAAGGGAGTTCTGGAGTCTGCACAGTCCATTAGTGTTATCTCCCAATTATTTAGCTGGGCCTTTATACTCCTGCTTCACTCAATCTCATGGTAAGGATCAGTTCAGGAAAGGGATGGCTTTGAATGAGACTGCTGTTTGCAGTAGAAGCAAATTATAGAGGAGTTGCCAGCTGAAGATGCTTCCAGCAGCTGGTGAAAGAAGATCTGCTTAAAGGAGGATCTGGGTGGTGCAGCAATCCATCTAGTACAGACTTCATGTTAAAATTTTTGCTCTTACCTCTAAATGAAGCTAAAAGGGCAATTACTGACATCCTTCTGCTAAGCGTTAGTTGCCTAATTGTAACATTCAAACTATGAAATAATTTTTTCAACCTTGTTTTGGTATTTCTTCACTTGTTAGAAAGCTAAAACAAACCAAACAAGGCATTTCTCAAATTTTTAAAGTCTCTAGTATCACTTGAATGTCCCACAGGACAGAAAATTGAGCCCATTTACATTGCTGTAAATTGCTTTGTCATTGTGAATTAAGAGTACGTTACAAATGTCAGTGATGTACTGAAGGGCTAGCTCTACAAAGATCAACTGGTGTTGGTGTCAAAGGAAAATAAATGAAGGAAGTGCTGAAGGAAATGTTACCAGTTTCCTATTGCTGCTTTAACAAATTACCAGAAGTTCGTAGTTTAAAACAAGAAATACAGTCTCCCATAGTTCTGGATGGCATCACCGACTCAAAGGACATGAGTCTGAGCAAACTCCAGGAGGTAATGAAGGACAGGGAAGCCTGGAGTGCTGCAGTCCTTGGGGTTGCAAAGAGTCAGACACGACTGAACAACAACAACATTTCTGGAGGCCAGAAGTCCAACGTTATTATCACTGGACTGAAATTGGGGTTGGCAGAGCCAACTCTGTCCAGAAGATCTGGGAGAATTCACTCCTTGCTTCTGCCAGCTTCTGGTGGCTGCTGGCATTCCTTGGCTTGTGTCTATATTACTCTAACCTGCATCCATGATGGCACTGTCTTCTACTCTAGTGTCTGTATAAATCCTATTACTGCTCTCTTCTATAGATATGTGAAATGGAATGTTTCCTGCCACATCAATAAACAAAGATGTCACGGTGATTTTGTGCCTTCGAAGTTAATTTTTGAGCCCAGAGGGAGCCCAAGAGGGAGAACAATGCTTGCAATCTAGTAGCTGCTGGGGCTCCCTACAATAAGCAAGGAACTAAGGATGTGAAAAATCAGGAAGCAGAATGCTGACCCCAGTTAGCTGAGATGCATATGAAAGGGATGATTTCAGTTAGACCAGACTCTTGCATCTTCCTATACATAGTAGCTGCTGCTACTAAGTCACTTCAGTCGTGTCCGACTCAGTGCGACCCCATAGATGGCAGCCCACCAGGCTCCACCGTCCCTGGGATTCTCCAGGCAAGAACACTGGAGTGGGTTGCCATTTCCTTCTCCAATGCATGAAAGTGAAAAGTGAAAGGGAAGTCGCTCAGTCGTGTCCGACTCTTCGCGACCCCATGGACTGCAGCCCACCAGGCTCCTCCGTCCATGGGATTTTCCAGGCAAAAGTGCTGGAGTGGGGTGCCAAAGTGCTAAATTCCTTAAGTTGAGATATTTGGATTTCCTTAATAATAATTTTTTGATTATTGTTAATAATAATAATTATTATTGACTACCTGCCCCTAGTTGAGACTACCTGCCCCTTGCTGAAAACTTCTATATAACCTGGTTCCTCCCCGCTGCCTCCTCAGAACTGTTCTCTCAGGGTCATTTGAGATGCTGTCTCCTGGGCTTGTGGTTCTAAAAATTCCCGCCAAATAAAACATAGCTCTCAATTTCTACATTGTGAACTATTTTTTAAATTGACAGATACCTGTGACTGTATTTAGGGTCCCCCCTGATAATTCAGGATAAACTCTCCATCTCAGAATCCTTGGTTAAATCATACCTGTTAATACTCCACACCTGCCATGTAAAGTGACATTCAGAGGTTCCAGGGAGGTCACTATTCAGCTTATAGGTCTTCACCTTACCTCATTAAGCCTAGGGACGATTTGCTTTCACATAGCCCCAAAGCAGGAATGTAAATTGTGTCTGGGTGAGGAAAATACGGAAAAGCTAGAATTCCACGCCACTGCACTTTGAGACCCACTGTAGGAAGGCCTCTTTGTGAGGACTGGACTTCTCTATTGCAAACCCCCAAGAGGATCAGGTTGAAGAGCATGTGCTCAGGAAAAAGTGCCTTCCTCTACATTTGACTATTGAAAGATATTTTTAGAACACATATACTCTAAATTTACTAGGAAAAAAATATTTTTTTTCAGATACTCTGACACCAGTTTCTAGCTTTTTTTTTTTAATCACAGGTCAAGTTGTCTCAGTTCTCAGAAATGACCAGGATTAAAAATTAGGTGGAAAGGAAATAGGATTATCTATTTGCAGTGTGGTCTAGAGAATGTTAATAGACTTTTCATTAAGATTTCAAATTCTCTTTGATAAAGTTTACATTATACCATTCTCTTCTTTTGTTTTATGACCCCTAAAACAGCTATTTAAAAAAGTATTTTAAAAGGCTATTTAAAAAAGAGCTATTCAATAAGTAACTCAAAGATAACAGAACAAAGAATCTCTGCATTTCCCTGGTTCATTTTTTGGCTTTGCTTGATGCTTTTACTGATAGAGGAGGAATGCAGGAGATTCCCTTTTGAGTCCAAGCTATTTATTGAGGGAACAGCACCTGTCACTCTGGCCTATACCCTTGTGTGTAGAGGGCCTCCCTCTTGGCTTGGCAGAAATTAGGTCAATGCCCATGTGTTTCAAGGCTGCTGAATTAAGACACAGCATTCTTCTTATTTTAAAGGCTAAACATGCACAGGCATAAACCCTGTCCTTTGCTATTGTTGCTCTATTTTTTGCTGTTCAGATTCATTTAGAAAAAAAATCACATCAAAATATTACAAACTGTGGTCAAGTTTATTTTAAGTGTTTACTGATGAGATTGAAATAATCTCCAGGTTATGTAACAGGTTCTTAGACATGGAACTGAACACATCTCCAGTTTCCTGGGCTGTTTACTCTTGGCTCAGTCAGCTCTTTAACTGAATCATAACCAGAGTTGCTCTCAAGAGTCCAATCCTCCATTTTGTTTCAGCTCCCACATCAGAACCTAATACTTATTCATGTTCTCCGAATGAGTTATTTAGGACATAACACTTGCCGGCAACCTTCCTCCTGCTATTAAATGGGAGGCTTTGTTCCAGAGACAATGTTACTCAGTTTACATCACAAACACTTGTTTTCAGTGCTGTCTTAGGAACAGAATGGATGCCAGCCCAAGGAGGAGTTCGAATTTCCTTTACCCTCAAAACCTTTATTCTAAATAAGTTTCCTGGTGTCACTTTTTATTGATGTCATTTTTTCTAAATTTTATTTTTATTTAGAAGATTCTTTCCCAGAATTTTTTTTTTATATAGACCATTTTTAAAGTCTTTATTGAATTTCTTTCAATATTACTTCTGTTTATGTTTTTTGGTTGTGAGGCATGTTGGATCTTAGCTCCCTGACCGGAGATTGAACACTTATCCTCTGCAATGAAAGGTGAAGTCTTAACCACTGGACTGCCAAGGAAGTGCCCCCCTCCCCCCGCCCCCAGATTCTTATAAAGCAGAGATAAAACTTTAAGTACCCATTAAAAATATACTTAGCATTTTCATTTCATCTTTTCAAGGTGAAGATCATATCCTGTATTTTTACCTCATTCTTGATCCTAACTCTTTGAAAATCACTAATGTGGGAAGATTTTCTGTTGGGTATTAGATGTCTATAATTCTGCTTTTAAGAATTCAAGTAACAAGGAGGTGGAGACCAACTAAATGATAATTGACCTGGTCTAATCTCTGAGCCTCAAAGGTATTGGACCAGTCCAGATCAAGAATTTGTTTTAATTTTTTTAATTTTGAAGAATTTGTTTAATTTTTCTGGACAGAGTTTGCTAATCTAGAAACTCTATATTAGTTTTTTCTTTTCTTTTGTAAGTAGTAAACTTGTAGTCTTTGGTCAATGTTTGATTATCTTCTTAATTTGTAACTATTGTTAACAATGATTAAGATTATTCGATTAAGATGATTAGATTAAGATTATTAGGTGAATATATTAATAGTGCTTCCCAAATTATGTAAACTACTAAAATAATAGAATGGAAAAAAAAGATGTGAGTATACATAGCATTCAAAGCTCAGAACAAAAGTGTCTTTGCCCAATATTGAACCACGAGTCAGAATGTGTGGGCTTCAGGGAAGGGAAACGACACTGGTGATAGTTTTATAGACAGCCTATAAGTCAGGCATTTTACATATATTATCCCATTGAATATCCTATTGAATGGCCTATTGAATATCCCATTGAATATCCTATTCAATCCCAGTGTGGCTGTTGCTAGCTGTATGTTGGGCATGTTACTTAGCAGTTGTATGCCTCAATTATCCCATTTGTAAAAACAAAGCCAAGAAACCAAAAAACTCATAGTTATTCTGATGATTAGCGATCACAAGTACTTGGTTAAAACTAGTGCCTGAAAGAGAGTTAGTATTGAATGTGCGCTATTAACATCCTCCCTGGATGAGGAAACAGAGGCTCTGGGAAGTTAGAGGTTAAAGAACTTAGAGGAGGATAGATTTGAAGCTCCCACACTGTTCTCTGCACCAAACAGTTTCACATTTTAGTCTTAACACTATGTTAGGCTGGGGCTTCCCAGGTGGCACAGTGGTAAAGAATCTGTCTGCCGATGCAGGAAACACAAGAGACGTGGGTTCAATCCCTGGATTGGGAAGATTCCCTGGAGAAGGAAATGGCAACCCACTCCAGTATTCTTGCCTGGAAAATCACATGGACAGAGGAGCCTGGTGGGCTACAGTCCATGGGGTCACAAAGAGTCAGATTTGATGGAGGGCATATGTACTACATGCATTAATGTTAGGCTAACTCCGGCATCACCAACTCAACAGACATGAGCAAGCTCCGGGAGATGGTGAAGGACAGGGAAGTCCATGGGGTCGCAAAGAGTTGGACATGACTGAACAACTCTGTAACTTTAGGCAAAATACTTAATAACTCGGAGCCTTGGTTTTATCATTTTTAAAACAAAAATCTGAGAGTTAATAGTATTTATGGCCCCTTTCCTTTGTATGACTTTGTATGACCCAGGTTCTGATTATCAATCTAACTGCATCTGCCAATATCTTCTCCCTCAGATTTTATATGACAGCATTTCCCAGAAAACCCTAGGCCTTTTCATATTTCTAGGCCTTTAATCGTATATTCCCTCTTGTCTTAGAAGTAAGTTGCTACTTCCTCTGCAAGAGATGCTGTCCGGAATACTTGTATGCTCCATCCCAACACAGAGCTTTGAGGTCCCTGTTTAGAGTTATTAACATACTGTGCTGAAACTGTTTGTTTTCATGTGCTGTCTTATGTACTGTGCTCAGTTGCTCAGTGGTGTATGACTTTTTGACCTCGTGGACTGCAGCCTGCCAGGCTTCTCTGTCCATGGGATTTCCCATCAAGAATACTGGAGTAGGTAGCCATTTCCTACTCCAGGGGATCTTCCTGACCCAAGGATCAAATCTGCATCTCTGGTGTCTCCTGCATTGGCAGGTGAATTCTTTACCACTGAGCCACCTGGGAAGCATCAGATGGGCAAGGTACTGAAGCTGAAGCTCCAATCCTTCAGCCACTTGATATGGAGAGCCAACTCACTGGAAAAGACCCTGATGCTGGCAAAGACTGAGGGAAGGAAGAGAAGGGGTGACAGTGGATGAGGTGATTAGATAGCATCATTGACTCAATGGACATGAGTTTGAGCAAACTCTGGGAGATAGTAAAGGACAGAGAAGCCTGGCATGTTGCAGTCCATGGGATCATACAGAGTCAGAAACAACTGAACAACTGAACAACAATGGCCCCATTCAATCCTTATAGTCCATAAATTTTATTATGAGCTTTGATAATCAATGAACACTAGCAGAAAGTGTGTTGCTCTCTAGAAATGGGCGAGGACTAAAAGAGTTGACCCTGAGCAGGTGATGAATGATCATAAAAAGTGTGTAACAGAATCACCAATGGAAGGTTCCCCATGCTAGAGAAAGGTTATCCCTAACAGTTGGGTTTAAGTTGTCTAAGCAGCCGACAGAGGAAGGGAAGAACTTCTTGCTTGTATTGTTATACTAGAATATAGAGAATAACCCAGATTTAACTGACAGCACTATAAAAGCAAGATAAATTAATGGCAGGCAAATTTAGATTTTGTTTGGATAGGAAGGAATGAAAAGGGAAAAGGTTTTCAAATTTCGGTAGCTAAGTGAGCCTGAAAACCTATGGTAGTCCTGAAGTTTTCACAGGCACAGGAGGAAAGAGGTGGCACTAAAGTTACTTGACACCTTCAATCTGAAAGACAGTAAACATGGTTTCATTCCAAATGCTGAGTCATGTTTATGATGACAAGGAGAAACACTTAAGACTCTAATTCTCCCGAGGTACTGGTCAGATCAGTAGATTGCCTTCTGCTGAAATAATTACTTCATGTTTTTAAATTTAGTTCTAAGTGCCACACCCTTTACATTCTCAGTTTTCTCCCTTTTTAACCCTCAGTGTGTTTGGTTTTAATTCCTTGAGAAGCTGTAGCAAGTGTATGTGTGCAGGAAAGATGTTTTTAAGTATTGTTTGTGTATCTAACCTAATACTTAATTCTGAAGAGTAATTCGTAAATGAATGATTATTGCCCTCCTCCCTACAAAATTATCTTAAGAATGAAAAGAAATTGCTTAGGCATATGGGAAATTACATTGTATTAGATACCACCATCAGCAGCCAAATTCTTTCAGTGGAATTCTTATCATAATAAAGAAGACACAAGGGCAGAGATAGAGAGGTGGAAAGCTACTTTAGGTATTCATAAATAGTAACCTAAGTTTTAAAGCATTATGTTTAAGGCTAAAAGGAAAAAATTATTTTTATACTTTATTCCTTCTAGAAGATACTGATGGAGTAAATAGGGAATAATTTTTGATTCTGTAAGTCTGTCAGTCTTAAAGCAGAAAGATCATAAAACTCTGCATTTGGAAATTATCTAGTGCATGTGGCTCAGAAGGTAAAGAATCTGCCTGCAAAGCAGGAGACCAGGGTTCAATCCCTAGGTCAGGAAGGTCTTCTGGAGAAGGGAACGGCAAACCCACTCCAGT
The DNA here is from genome assembly GCF_032452875.1 of Bos javanicus. Taxonomy (NCBI): domain Eukaryota; kingdom Metazoa; phylum Chordata; class Mammalia; order Artiodactyla; family Bovidae; genus Bos; species Bos javanicus. Next base: position 39,883,809 of record NC_083869.1, on the reverse strand, counting down.
ATTCTTGCCTGGAGAGTTCCCATGGACAGAGGATCCTAGTGGGTTACTGTCCATTGGGTCACAAAGAGTTGGACATTTCTGAGTGACTAATACTTCACTTTCAGTGTTATCTTTAAGGATTAATTTTTTTAAACCACTTTCGCCCTGAATAAAAGTGGATGCATAATTTATGTTGAAAAACTACAAATCAGCTATGTTTTGATGCAGTAATTGGAAGTAATTATTTCACAACAATTTCTAATTAATTTTTTTGTCAAGGCTGTTGCTGAGTTTAGATGTGTATGGAGCATGGGGAAGAGGAGGGCTGAGGTGGGTTGTTTAGAAAAAGAAGATCCAGAGTAAGCCAAATGCTTATCATGTTACCTTTTTATCTCTCCTCTCCTAACTGCTCCCATACACACTTTTTCATCTGATGCCTTTCCTGAATTCCACTGATGCCTAGGGTCCTGCTTTCCTTTGATTGCTCTGGGCCCCAACCTTGGCAAGTGAAAACATATCTGAGACTTCTGAGTTTTCTCACCACAAAATTCTCTGGTGGTGGTGGTTTAGTTGCTAAGTCATGTCCAACTCTTTGCCACCCCGTGGATGTAGCCCACCAGGCTCCTATGTCCATGGGATTTCCCAGGCAAGAATACTGGAGTGGGTTGCCACTTCCTTCACCAAGGGAATCTTCCAGACCATTGCAGATGGTCTCCTGCATTGCGGGAAGATGCTTTACTACTGAGCCACCAGGGAAACCCCAATATTGTCTACCTCCTCCCATATCCTATTCTATCAGGGTCTGACTTGGATCAGACCATCATGGATAATCATGGGTTACTGATGAGAACTGAATCCCTGCTGGCTTGTTAGCTAGCAAGGTGACCAGGACTTGTGGGGAATATAAATAGTAGACGTAACAGGGTTCACAACACCTGAGCATTCATTTCATATCAGTGAACAGTTATCAAACATCTATTGTATTATAGGCACTGTGCTAGGTACAAAAGTGAATAATAGTAGGTAGTCTTCATATTCCAAGCAGTGAACTATCCTGGGAGAATTAGTAGGAAATCAGCCCTGGGATTTCTTTGGAAGGAATGATGCTAAAGCTGAAACTTTGGCCAGTGGCCAGTACTTTGGCCACTTCATGTGAAGAGTTGACTCATTGGAAAAGACTCTGATGCTGGGAGGGATTGGGGGCAGGAGGAGAAGGGGATGACAGAGGATGAGTTGGCTGGATGGCATCACTGACTCAATGGACGTGAGTCTGAGTGAACTCCTGGAATTGGTGATGGACAGGGAGGCCTGGCATGCTGCGATTCATGGGGTCGAAAAGAGTCAGACACAACCGAGCGACTAAACTGAACTGAATGGCACCTCAATGCAACCAGATTTTTCCTTTTCTGTGTATCATGTTCCTCTTCTAGACAAATGTTTAGGATTTGAAAAAATGAGAGCACAATGGTCTATTATAGAGATTCTTAACCCTGCGTGGGTGCACACCTGAAGCATCTGGAGGTTGGGTGGCTTTCAACAATAGTTCTCAAGCAGTAGTGTGCATCTGGATCACTTGAAGGTTTTGTTCAAAGCTCAGTTCCTGGGCCCAGAGTTTAAGAAGCAGATTCTCTGGAGATGATGGCTCCTCCAGTTACTCTCTGAGACCAACAGTTTCAAAATATAGAAATTTCCAGGTTCCATCAGCAGACTGATTCAACTGGTGTGGGTATGGGAATCTGGCATTGATCATTTAACAGCTCCCTACCGGCCCCTGGGCTGCCCTGGTGGCTCAGCAGTAAAGAATCCACCTGCAATCCAAGAAACTCAAGAGAAAGAGTTCCATCCCTGGATTGGGAAGATCCCCTGGGGAAGGAAATGGCAACCCACTCCAGTATTCTTGCCTGGGAAATCCCGTGGACAGAGGAGTCTGTTGGGCTACAGTCCATGGGGTCGCAAGAGTCCGACACGACTTAGAAGACTAAACCACCACCACCACCACCCATCCCCCATTGCAATGTGTATCCAAGGCTGAGAAACACTGTTCCACTGGAAAGACAACCTATTGGGTAGGCTGGTTTCCTGTTACTACAAGTGTGGGACCCAGTGAGTCTACATATTCCTCTGGGTCAATTATAATATAATTCTTTGGTATTTAAAGAAATTAGTAAGGGAGTTAATAAATAATTGACTGAAAAAACCCACCCCTGCGATTTTGATTCAAACTAATTTGGCTGCCTTTTTTGGAAAGGCCTTTCCAGCTGTTCCCTGGGTATTTTGCAATGCCACGGTAGAAAAGTTATGTGTAAAGCTCCCAGAGATCTTCGGAGGAAAGACCTTAAGGAAATGGGTCAATTTGAATCCCATCTGCCCCTTCCTTGGGCCCCCTTGGCCTCGTCTAGCCCTTGCAATTGCAGCAAGTGAGCTGGGCATGCTCAGTGGGCAAGGTCGGGTTTGGGGGTGCAGCCGGGAAGCCTGCTGCTCTGCTGCCCGGGCTCTCCCCTCCCCCCACCTGTAGGAGGCTGGGCCAGAGGAGCGGGTGCTCAGCATCCCACCCCCCGATGCTTGGACTTGGTCTTCCCTGCAGGTCTCCTCGCAGACATTCAGGCAGGGGCCAGGAGGCCGGGCGCACCTCCAGAGCACCCGGGTCGGGGGTTGGGGTGGGGGGAGCCGGGGCAAGGCTTTGGGCTCTGTCGGCCGCTCCCAGGGGTCCTACAGCCTCCCAGATGCGTCTCTAGGCCCAAGGAAGCCTGCCTGCCGAGTAGGGGAAGCCAGTTTCAGGCCGGAGACAAGAAATCAGGTATGCCAGCCCCGCCGGCGTGCAGGCGGACGAGTGTCTCCTGTCTCCCAGGCAGGTGGAGAGAGCGACCCGCAAGGGGGAGGGCAGAGGAAATCGGACACCTCCACCGTCTTCTCCGGGCCTAGCCCAGCCGAGGTTGGGCCGAAGGTCTGGAGTGTGGCCAGGCGAGGACGTAGGGTAGAACCCGCAGCTTGGGGCCAGGGCCAGGGATCCGCCGCGCCGCGGCCCTATCTGGATGGCCCTGCGTCCCCCGAGTCCCGGTCTAGTCACGTTCACTGGGAGGCGGAGACCTTGATCGTTCTCTGCCTGCTGGTTCGCAACGCTTCCCCGCTCCCCACCCCCGGTACCCCTCCCCCCCCTACCCCATCTCTTTCACGGCAGGGTCCCCCGCCTCCACTTCCGTATTTCCCTGCTGGGCCCCAGTGAGGTCTACCGTTGGATGTGGCGGCCGAGGCGCCGGGGCGGCCCTCGGGGCGGGGAGCGGGAGGAGCAAGTTGCTCGGGAGGCGGGGGCGCGGCGGCGCTGGGCGCGTCGGGTTACACTCGGCCTGCCTGCCCGGGGGTGACATCCCGGCGCGCCTCGCCGCGAGTACCTGGGCCGAGACTCTGATTCGGGGGAGGCAGAGACTCCGCCCCGGCCGGAGGAACCCTTGCTCCTGCCCTCTCTTTCCTCGTGCGAGAGGATCAATCTCAGGTGTGTGCTTCCTGGGAGACCCCCCCGACTCCCACCCCCGCCCCCGGTTATAGCGGGGAGTGGTCCCTCTCTGACCCGATGGAGTCGGTGTTGGGGTGGGTGGCGGAATCTGGGGAAAGATTTAAAATTTTCCCCTACCGACAGAACGTGGGCTCGTTCCTATGGGGTTTAGCTATATACATTTTGGAGGGTGGCAAGTGGTAGGACTTTTGGGTGAGGGTTGGTATCTTATTGAAAGTTTGCTGCAAACTTTTAGTTTGCGGATGCCGCTCGTCTGATAAAAAGATCCGTTGCTCCTCTCTCAAGCAAGAGAGGTAGAGATTCTAGAAGGGAACTGAGGCTACTTTGAGATCTTAGCTGCTGGTGTGTGACAGTTCTTGGAGGAAACAGGTTTACACTGATGAACTTGAAACAGCCCCCACTCCCCACGTAGTAACTTGCGAGTAAAAACAGATTTGCAGGGTGCTTTGGCAGGAAGGTATAGCCCTGTGAATGAAGTGCTGATCTTAGCTCTTGGTCTCTAGACTGACTTCCACCTTCTGAAAAGGAGCCTTCGCTCCAGGAACTGTCCTCAGGAGTTCCGAAGTAATTTACAAACGCAAATTCTCACTATATCTTAGTGACAGGGGTCAATCCACATTATACAACACTATAAATATCATGGGAGGGGGTAGGGGCAGCTATAGGAATAGTAATTTGGTCGACTTTTATCCTTGTATGAATAGGTGGATGATGGGAGAGTTCCACTGAGTTCTCATTGCTAAAAACAAAACTTAGAATTTTGCATATGTTCCCAAATTTAATAGAAGTGAAGTTCGTTTTGAAGGGTGGAGGGTAAGGGGAACCACCACATTGGGGCTGGGCACTTCCTGAGAACTGCTGACCATTCCATAGTGTATGAGTGCCACAGTTTCTGCTGGCCACGGACTGGGACTGAGTGCTGGATGTCATTGCTCAAGGGGTATCATGTATAGTGATGGGGAGTCTTATGATGAGGATGTCGAAACCCTCCTGTGTTTCTCATAGGGGGATTATGTCAAATTACAGCACTCCCTTGATATTTCCAAATCAACTCTTCAAATAATGCATCCGTACCTTAGTAATAATGGATAAAGATGGAATTTGGGATTTGAGAACCAGCACTGTTGGAGCTGCCCATTCTTATATCTCACAGAGTCACTTTATTTTCAAAGGACATTGTGAGCAGTTTAAATACTCTGCTTCCTTCTCTCTCCTGATTTATTAAAAGATGCAGTGGTTTAGCTCAGTAATTGACGAGCGGGCCACAGTATTACCAGTGGTCAGTGTCCCCCCCCCACCTTTGTTTTTGTAACTATTTAATCCTGTAAGTATTTAGAATATTTGACTATTATTGTACATAAGAAAGATCAACAATTATAATTCTCAGATTATCCTGTTTGGGTATAAGTTTTCCGCTTTCATCACTAGAATGTAAGTTCTATGAGAGGGCTTGGTCTGTCTCACACACCTTTGTATTTCTAATACCTAGAGTGATGACTAGCTTATGATAAAGGCTCAATAAATATTTTCTCATTGAGTGATTGAACTGTGGGACAAACTCTAGCTGGATATAGTAGGGGAGAAAAACCTCAGACATTTTGGCCTTAGGTAAACTATTCAACTTCACTGAGCCTCAGTTGTCTCGCTGACAAAATGTAGGAATATGTGAAATCACTGCTGATATTCCTGTTAGTTAGTAAACTTCAAAATACTGCTTTCTTCTTTCTTACATATTTTACTTTTTTATATTCAAAAGAGGATCACTTGGGTAAAAAATGCAGTTAGTTGGATAATTTAGCTCTTAAATGTTGTGAATGAATTATCTAGGCTTTTCCCGCATAAATTTGGTGTGTCTGATAGAGGTGGGGGGAAGGGGAGGTTAATGGCAGCTATGGTTATGACAGAAGGGAAGCAGTTTCCAGATTATTATCTAATTTCTCCTCTTTATATTTTTAATGTGATAAAATTTCAGCTCAGGTTTTCCAAAACTTTATTCTTTCTTCTTGTCAACAGCCAGACTCACTAGGTTGTCCTAAGTGCATAAATAGCATTTTAGTAAGAGCATTAGAAATTGAATATCTGTAAAGCTTGACTTCTTAAATGAAATTTTCTGTAGCTTTGTGTAGCATTACAAGTCCTAGGTAAAGAAAAAGTATGGTCATCCTGATTTTGAGAAGGTGAGAACTCATTCAACAAGGTAAAACATACAAACGCCGAACAGTTAGAGACCAACATAAGATCTTGCCTAGTCCATACCCCATGGTAGAATGTTGGCTGTAACTGTTGCGGTTATGGAGGGAGAGGCTGACATGGGCTCAAGTAGTTGGAGACAGTTTTGTGGTGAAGAGAATGTCACTTCAGCAACAAAGAGACTTAGAGTTTCTTGAAGGTTACAGCAGATCATCTTTGTTTTAAGAATGTTTGCTATTTTGTACTTCAGTGTATTAAAAAACCAGCACAATATATGCTTTCAAAAATAAACTTTCTATGGAAAAGCATATGGAAACCTACATTCTGTATGTGAACTACATGATACTTTTCACCGTGTCTCTGAAGTTTTAAAGCCCAGGATTCAAGTTAAAAATTAGAAGTCTTCATTCTTGCCACTTCTAACATGCTTGCTTAAAAAAAAAAAAAAGTGTCAAATGGCCTTTCTGTTACTCTATTCAGTTGTGTACAATAGGATATCATTTTCATCTGAAGTTTTTGGGAAAATTATTAGTCATTAAGTTTGGGACTCCCACACTGGCTGATTTTAGATTGTTATTTTGGGAAATAAGGAGGGATGGAATGGAACTAAGATGGTGTAATGAAAGTGGGTTTAGATACTCTTTAAAATACTCAGAAGTTCCATCAGGGCTCATCACCTAGAGTTAAGAAGGAAACTTGGAAGTTGTTTTATAGAGAAAGCAGAATGTAATAAATGGCATGTTGTGTATTTCCTTGTTTTATAGTTGTTGACATGATGGGAGAAAGAAATGTAGGAGGGAGAGATGATCAGATTCAATTCCAAGTGAGAGAGGCAAAGGCCAGTATGGCTAAAAGCCAGGAAATCTCTAATAACTTCAGACCTCTTCCTGTATTACCTGACCAGATATTGGTCTCAGGAGCATTTTAGGAAAAGGAAGAATGAGGAGCAGATGGTTTGAATACCTAAAGATGACTGTGGTCAGAGTTTGTCCAGAACTCTAATTTTGTGTCCTGACATGAATGTGTTTCTTTTTTCTTGTTTTCCAAAATTTTCCTCTTTTGCTGGCAGTTCTTACTAGTTCTTTGGGTTAAATATTTCTTCCTACATCATTTCTGTATTCTTGTTTTCCATTTTTCAGTTGAAAATTTTATGTTGATTCTTTCAAAATAAGATTTCTGATTCATGCAACAGACAAAACATGGTTTCTGATTTTAATTAGATCAAGTTCTGGTTCTGTTAGTTTGCTAAAATTACTGGGAAAAATTAATTAAATTGTTGTTCTCCTAAGTAAAAATTTATTATGGCAAAATATGTTAACAAAACTTAATTACTTGGGGCTATCTTTTACTTTTTTCTGACAAAATGAAGTGATTACTAATGTACTTTATTCTGTAACAGTCAGACTATTAATGGATGAGCAACAACTGTTTCATTTAGATGTTTCTAGCCTCATATTCTTTAAATAGTGATATGTCTTCTGTGGAATTCCATATTTGATTATCCACCTATATGCTTCAAACCCCATGAATTATAACAGATAAACTGTTTCTGAAAATGAGATTTCTGGAAGCTACTACTGTCAAATGACATGGCCTATGGGTATGAGTGTGGGTGACACATGCTTAGAAAGCAGTATCACTTTGCCTTATATGCACCAGTGATGGCTAAGTCTGGTTGGTTATTCACAATAGGAACAGAAGTTGATGTTCAAGGTAAACATTTTAGGAAATTTTTCATTAGGATTTTATGAGTTTCAATAAAACACAATAAACTTCTAAATGTATTTGGAAAGTGATAAAAACAGTGTGGCTCAGAGTACTAGGTTCTCAAAAGTTATTTTCCTTTTGTTTCTACTGAAGAAAGAAAGGAAGTTTTGTGTCACTCTGATAATAACCAAACTGCTTTGATCATGTCACTGCTTGCTCCACACTTCCGTGGGTCACTTTGCTCTACTGCATTCAATTCTAAATATTTGTCTTTGAATTCATGGCCCTTTCCAGTCTTGCCCCATTATTAAAGTTCTCCTGTCTTCTCTGTGAAACAATGCGGAATTCCCTAGATGTGTTTTAATCTTAGTACTGCCCCTAATGCTATTGCTCTTCCTTCCACTTCACCTGTTTGAAATCCTAGCAGTTCTTGAATGTTCTAACCAAAGGCTACCAGTTTGTGACGCTTTTCCTCCCTGCCCCAGCCAGAAGTGCTTTGTACATGTCCTAACCCCTTCAACTACTCTTTTAATGCCACTCTTAAATGTCTCCTTTACTCCTGTGTATGGTGATTATTTGAAAACATGCATCACTTCCTTTCATGCAGAAGGTCTTGCAGAGCAAGGGCTGGATCCTACACAATTTTATAGCCCTCACGTGCCCAACCCAAGTCCCTGTGTGTATTTGGAAATGGGACACCTTTACTGGGGGACACCTAGTAAATAGTTGTTGAATTAGTGATTGACTCATAATTCACTCATCCCTTAATTACCAAGAGTAAGTGATAGATATGAGTGGGGTGTGATTGGACAGCAGGTGACACACAGGCAGATACATTTCAGCTAATGAGTTTAATGGAATCTTTAGCTTTTTCTCAGGCATCCTCTTTACACATTTTGACAGTTTTTGTATCTAAAGGATTTTAGTTTTAGGAGCAGGAAAGGGAAATTGCTGAATTTGAACCAAAGTTATAAAAGCAATCTGTGAAGAACATCAGTGGAGGAATCTGCAAATGGGAAGGTCATATACTAACCACTGAAGAGTCACCTTTGTCAGAGCCCTTAGGGCTCCTTTCTCTTCACTAACTTCTCCCTTCTTCTCCACCTGCCCAACTAATCCAGTCTCTTTTAAGAAAGAGTCCAGAAATTTAATTTATAACAAGAAGATTGATAAAATTGATGTTTCTAGTTGCTAAGTCATGTCTGACTTTGTGACCCCATGGACTGTAGCCTACCAGGCTCCTCTGTCCATGGGAGTTCTCCAGGGGAGAATTCTGGAGTGGGTTGCCATTCCCTTCTCCAGGGGATCTTCCCAACTCAGGGATCAAACCTGCATCTTCTATATTGGCAGGCGGGTTCTTTACCACTTTACCAGGGAAGCCGATTGATAAAAATTTGCTTGTCACTATTTCCAAAGTCTCTGGATTCTAAGGGAACAAAACTTTGAAACCATTTATGTAGGATAGGTAGAAGGAGTTTTGAGTGGTGGTGTTTAGTTCTCTGCATCCCTGAAGTCATATTATAGCCACCTACCTGTGGTTTTGGTCGTTCTCTGCTCCTGTCAGTATCTTCCTCTGTAAAATAAGGTGATAGAACTATATGAATTTAAAACCATAAAAGAGAGAGGTATTTTTATTTCTCTTGTCATGTCTTCCAAGGGGAGAACACATGGGCTCTGTTCTCCACTGGACCTGGTTTAACTGTTCATCTTACTTCCCGGAGTTTGGAATGTCCTTTCAGCCTTTTCAGATGTAGCATTCATAGTGGGAGGATACTACATTCCCTGTATCTCCCTCCTGGCTTGTGCGCATAGGATCTGTTAAAATAGATATCTTTTCACTTCTCTCTTTCATTGTCTTAGTCTTTCCTCTATCCAAGGAACTGTGATATTTATCTAAAAAAATATAGATTCACAGAATTTTAACATAGGAAGAGGGTTAAAGATCTAACCCAACCCTGTCTTTTTATTACTGATAATAAGTAGTAATGGTAATGTTAAGTATCATTTGGAGCAATCACCCTTTTCTAGGCCCTAGGCTAAGCACTTTGCACACATTATTTAATACATCAGCAGTGAACTCTGTTACATCAATGAGGAAACTGAGTTCCAAAGAACCTAAGTGACTCACTCAAAGCCACAGCAAAGTTCTGATCGGACAGAAACTCCCTTGAAAACTGTGTAAAGAAAATAATAGATTTGAGATAGTCCCACTTACATTTCTGTAATATATTTCCTGCTTTTTTGCTACCTTGGATTCCCCTCCTCGACTCATTGAACTTTGCCTTTTGTACTTCCTAATAGTTGATGTTGTGGTTCAACAGTTTCCGCCAGCGATGCTAAACTTGTTCAGACATTGAATGCATAGCACAGTATGTCTTCCTGAGACAATATTCCTTTTGACTTGTCTTCTGGGAACCGTGATGTTGTTGTTCAGTTCCTAAGTTGTGTCTGACTCTTTGCGACCCCATGGACCACAGCACACCAGGCTTCCCCTATCCTTCACTATCTCCTGGAGTTTGTTCAGACTTGTGTCCATTGAATTGGTGATGCCATCCAAGCATTGCATTCTCTGTTGTCCCCTTCTCCTCCTGTGCTCAGTCCTTCCCAGCATCAGGGACATTATTAAAATACTTTTTAGTCTTAATGGCTGTGGAAACAACCTGCAACTTGATATCAGTCTGCTTTTTCTGCTTGTACGCCTGGGCTTGTAAAATGCTCTTAGGAAAATGAACGCAGTCGTGCAAACTGGAGGCACCCACAAATTAATGTTCTCCAGTTTTAGCCACAGGGCAGTTCTCTTATCTTTACCTGTTTCTAGACAGCTCCTTTTATGGTTTTCCCCCATAATTTTCCCAAACTTCCCATATTTTCTATTTTCTTTAAGCCTGTTACCCCACTGTGCATTTCCTTACCAGAAGATGATCGTTAGTGGTTAGAACAGACTAAACCGTTCTGACAGATCTGAAAATAGATAAAAGCACAGACACAGCAGACATTTATTTCTCAATCATGTCATGTTCTTGGTTGGTGGATGACTTTCCTCTAATTGGTGACTCAGGCACCCTGGACCCTTTCATTTTGTGATTCTGCTGTCCCTTAGGGCTGTGTTTTCAACTGTCTTCAGCTTCTCTAAAAGAGAAGAAGCCTATTCACTCTCTAAATAGTTAGTCTTGAAATGAAGATAACAGTTCCACTCACGTAGCATCAGCCAGAAATTAGGTGCACAGTCACACTTACGAACGAAAGAGACTGGCAAGTGTAGTCTGGCTAGGAGAGGAAGAGACTGTGGGTTTTTGGTAAAAAGTTAGCTGTCTCCATTACAGTGTCCTTGCCTCCTGTTACACTGAGAATGCAGAGATATCACATCCACTCTTAAAATTTTGTCCTCCTTTCCACATCCTCCCTGTATCTGAATCCATTAATTCTATCATTAACAACCAACTTAGAGTTTTCCAGAGTTTATGCTTTCCCCAATGTTCTGGATCCCCCATTTCTTCAGCTAGCTTACTCTGTGAAATTTCTCTGTGTTCACTTGCCTTTTATTTTATTTTGTATTGTTATTATTATTGTTATTTTTTCTAATTTTGGCCATGCCGAGGAGCATGCAGGATCTTAGTTCCCTGACCAGGGATTGAACCCATGGTCTCTGCACTGGCAGCACAGTGTCTTGACCACTGGACCTCCAGGGAAGTCCCTTACCTGCATTCTAAATATTTACAAGAATGTTCAGGATTCTCCCATCACAGTAGTAAAAAGACCAAAATCCCAACTTATTCGTTCCTCTGATCTGCCCTCCTCTCTTGCTTGTGCTCTTTCTCTCCTTTCAAGCTACGCTTCCTGAAAGTGTTTCATGTTGTTTTTCTATATCCTTATTTTCCATCCACCCCACAACCATTGAAAATTTGGCTGTACCTCAGAGGAATCTGTTCTTTTTACAATTACTGTTGTCTTCCTGACTGGCAAATACATGGATCTTATTGTTTGAAACATTTGTGATTCTGCTGATTTCCTCTTTTGTGAAACAGAACTTTCACTAGGCTACCATGACACTTGGTTCTCTGTTTGGACTAGTCCTTATGGGTCTCTTTGCAGGTCCTTCTGCTTGATATGTTGTAGTTCCCAGGGTCTGTTCTTAGTTCACTGTCTTCTTATTGTAGATTTTCTCTGTACTATCGAGTACATCTGTATATTTGCTTTCGATCATTTCAAGTCAGCATCCCCAACCAGACCTCTTCCCTGGGTTCAGACTATAGAGATTTCACTTGGATGTCCCACAGTCCAGACAAGATTGATAATTCCTCTTCACCACTCTTCTCTCATGCTATTTATCCTCTCATTGAAGAGCGCCACTATCCTTTCTCCCATCTATATCACTAACTCATTCGTTATCAGTCACCTACCATGTGCCAGGCATTTTTCTACAAATTAAAAGTATACTGGTATACAAAACAGATACAGTCTCTTCTCTGGTAGAGTTTGCATCTCTAGAGTTCTTGTGGCTGGACTAATAATAAAATTGACATAAGATATTAACAGGAGATAAATTTTAATTTGTGCATACAGAGGTCTCAATGAAATGGGACCTAAGAAGTGGCCAAAGCAGGCAGCTTTTATACTTTTTAGACAAAGAAACAATACATTTGTGAGAAATCAGCAGGGCAAAAAATTTAGGTTTTGATGCTCCATTAGTCAGGAACCTAAACGTTTGGGCCTGAGGTAGTACTAAAGAAGTAACAAGGTTTATTCACATAGGAATTTCTGCCCGAATTCCTATCTCTGTCCAAAAGGGTGTCCTCCCTCTAGATGTAAGGAGTGTACCTTTCCTGAAAGCAAGAAATAAATCCCTCATGAGATTTATTTATTTATTTTTTAGAGAGACAAAAGGGAGAGTTAGACTGTCCCTCTTGCATTCACCATTTCTTAAGTAACTTGAATCCAAAATAATCGATATGCCATTTTATATGTTCTGGGGATGGCCTGTCCTGAGCCCCAACAACATTCTAGCGGGTAGAGGAAAGAAATAATAATGATTAAATAAAGATGAGACATATGAACTGATGGAAGCTATATTATTATTTTGAATTTGGATGGTTTGGGAAGGCCTCTGAGGAGCTGACATTTGAGCCCGGCCCTGAGTGAGCAGAAGCTGACTTGTATAGAGATGAGCTAAGCATTCCAGGCAGAGGAGACAGCCGGTGCCAAAACCCTAATTGTATTCTTGATGAATCTGATGGGCAGGAGAAGGTAAATATAGCCAAAACTTAGTGAGAGGGAGAGGTATTAGTTTATTATTAGTTACATATACTAATACATATTAGTATATGTATTAGTTTCCTGTGGCTGTTAAACATATTACCACAAACTTGGTGGCTTAAAACAAGAGAAATGTGTGCTGTCATAGTTCAAGAGGCCAGAAGTCCAGTTACTATGCTCCCTTCTGAGGTGCTAAGGGAGAAGCTGTTCATTGCTTCTTTCAGCTGCTCGTGGCTCCCAGCATTGTCTTCACCTCTGTGGTCATACTGCCTTTCAAATCTCCCTCGGCTTCCCTCTTATAAGGATATATGGGATTGCATTTGGGGCCCACTCTGATAATTCAGGATAATCTCCCCACTTAAGAGCCTTTATTTAATCACATTTGCATAGTCTTTTTGTTGTTGTTGTTGTTGTTATGTAAGATAACTCATCGGTACCAGGATTTAGGATGTGACATCTTTTCCATGCCAATAGGGCCTTCTCTGGTGGCTCCCCTGCCAATGCAGGAGAAGCAGGTTCAATTCCTGGGTTGGGAAGATCCCATGGAGAAGAAGATGGCAACCCACTCCAGTATTCTTGCCTGGGAAATCCCATGGACAGAGGAGCCTGGTGGGCTACGGTCCATGGAGTCACAAGAGAGTTGGACATGACTTAGCAACTAAACAACAACAAATTCAACCTACCATAGTGTCCAAGAGAAGCTTTAAAAAGTAGGCAAGGGTCAGATCTTATAGAGCTGTACAAGCCGAGATAAAATATTTAGATTTCGTTCTAAGGTTGTACAACCCATTGGAGGATTATGTGCTGGTAAATGAAATACGGTTTTGCTATAAAACAGTGTCTCTCAACTTTTTTTTTTTCCATTATATCATTCCAAGAAGCAAAATTAAGTTGAAGTTAATTAATTAAAATTTTAAATTAATTTTTCTCTGCTGCTGCTGCTGCCGCAAAGTCGCTTCAGTAGTGTCCGACTCTGTGCAACCCCATAGACAGCAACCCACCAGGCTCCTCTGTCTGCGGAATTCTCCAGGCAAGAGTCAAGAGTACTGGAGTGGGTTGCCAATTCCTTCTCCAGCAAGAGTATATTCCTTAAATATTAAAAAATAAGATTTTGTTGGTCAAAGTTGAGCTTTGGAGGACAACACTCATGTAAGACTTTTCTTTGCCTCCCCCAATCCCCCAAGAACCAACTTTGTCTCTTGTAGGTGTTACTGTTCCCACTGAGCATGGGTGCTATCCAAGACTGACCTGGGTGCACAAAGTGGATTGGATTGTGGTAGGTGGGAGAGGGAAGATTAGAAGCGGTACTCTAATTAAGAGACTATTTTAGTAGCCTAACTAAGGGATTACAGTTGTATAGACAAGCATGTGTTAAAGATGGAAAGAAGTGCATGGATTTAGGACTTGTCTTTGCAGTTGAGTTAGTTGACTGAACTTTCTGACAGATTAATTATCTGGAGAGAGGAAACGGGAATCAAGACAAAAGCTTACATTTTTAAACTGAGCTATTGGACCATAAAACCAAGAAGGGGAGATTTGGGAGAGAAGCAATTTGTGTACTTGAAGGAAGCGGTAAGATGTTCTGTTTTGGCTGTGTTAAATTTGAGATGTTTCTTAGACATTCCTCTGGAGATGTCAGTTAGACAATCAGATAAATGGAATCTGGAGATTCTAGGAGGGGTTTGGAGAAGGCAATGGCACCCCACTCCAGTACTCTTGCCTGGAAAATCCCATGGACAGAGGAGCCTGGTGGGCTGCAGCCCTTGGCGTCTCGAAGAGTCGGACACGACTGAGCGACTTCACTTTCACTTTTCACTTTCATGCATTGGAGAAGGAAATGGCAACCCACTCCAGTGTGTTTGCCTGGAGAATCCCAGGGACGGCGGAGCCTGGTGGGCTGCCATCTGTGGGGTCACACAGAGTTGGACACGACTGAAGTGACTTAGTAGTAGTAGTAGGAGGAGGGGTTTTGGCTGAAGATGAGGAGCAAAAAGTTATTTACATATAGGCTGTATTTGATGCTGGATGGAATTACCTGTGAAGAGTGTGCAGGTAGAGAAGAGGGCCATTGGAATACTGTATTATGTGAAAGAGAAGGAGTTGCCAGTGGATATGAGGGAAACCAGGAGAGTGTGGTATCCTTAAACTTAAGGACATTGCTGGTGGTACAGAGGTTAAAATCCACCTCCCAATGCAGGGGACGTGGGTTCCATCCCTGGTCGGGGAACTAAGATCCCACATGCAGCAGGGTGACTAAGCCCATGTCCCGCAACTACTGAGTCTGGTGCCACAGGGAAGTCCCAAAGCAAAAAAAAAGTTCAAAGTGTTTTTAAAAGGAGTGGTTAAAATGTTTTTCAAAAGTTTATAGGATTGAGTTGTGAAAGTAGAGACAGTGCATAGAGACAACTCTTTTAAGTAATTGTGTCATGAAGAAAAGCAGAGCAATGGAAAAGTTCCTGGAAGGAGTTACTGACTAAGGCAGGGCTTCTTAGAACCAGAGAGTAATAGGATGAGTTTAAGTAGAGAGGCAATGATATTAATAGAATGATTAACTAGAGAGGAAAAACTAATGAAGGCAGGCGAGAGTGATACTAATGAAGGCAGGCAGTGGATACCTGCTGGAGTATAATTCTTGAAGAGACAGGAAGGGAGATTTAGGGACAAGTGAAGAGATTGGTTTTCACTAGGATCAGGGACATTTCATTCAGGAAAGGATGAAGAAAGGAAGGAAGCTCTGCAGAGAGGATGCATAGAGAGGCCGAGAGGTCTGTTTGAGTGGTGGGAAGATGAAGTTCTTACCTCATGGGCTCCACTTTCCCAATGATGTGTGATGAGGATGTGGTGGGAAAAGAGCTGATGTGAAATGGCTATTTTGAAACATCCTAGAAAATGAAATAATAGGATTGCTGGTCAATATGTATTGCCCATTAGAGACCTGTAGCCACAAATGTAACTGAGCTAGTTGTAGATGAAGTTTTTTTCTCCAGGCAGTTTCTTTAGCTGTTTGGGTAGAGGTGTGGAGCAGGCAGATAGTTGGGCTTAATCAACTTGAGGATTTGCCTGGTAAGTTAGAAGCAGAAAGAGAGGAGCAAGGGAGTTAAGGGTACTTTCAAGGGAAAGTGTACAATGATGGACCTTGACCATAAGCTGGACAGAAAAGGAAGAGAGTATGTAACTTTGTAGTGGAAATTGCCAATGGATTGGAAAACCAGGTAATGCCAAGAAGATGTTGGAATGGAAATACCAGAGTAGATAAGCTGGAAAAAGAGGTGTTCACATGTAAGATGCTGGAAGCTGAAGTCTCAGAGCTGGTGCAAGTAATAATGATGCTAAAATGAAAGGTTATGACAATGAGAGCAGGTGGCTGAGGCAAGGTAAAAGAGAACACTCTCAGAGGTGAAGAGCTTTAGGAACTGGGACCTCCTTGTATATATGGGAGACAGAAGACATGAAGACAGGAGCTTGGGAGGGGAAAGAGCCAGGTGCTTACGTAATCAGCGAATGAAAAGAAACAGCAGTAGATGGGTAGATGGCAGCAAGGAGGGATGAAGGGTGGTAAGTCTAATGACATGAACTTCAAAACAGGTAAGAGAGAATCGAGAGAGGATTTGAGAGAGGATTGAGGAGAAATTGGAAGATAAATGGGGAGACACTAGATCTTCTGGCTGGGAGATTTGCAGAATGGAAGCAGGAGTCTAACTTAAAGTATTTACAACTAAAATGGAATGGGTACTGCAGGTACAGATCTTTAGCCTGGGCAGGAGTCCTGGGAGCCTTCTGTGAACCTGGACATTAACTTTTTAGTCACTTAATCAAAGGAAGTTCCCAGGAAAGGGGCTAGTTATCACCTGGTTCAGGGGTGTTTTGGTATTTTAGCAGCAGTACAGCCATCCCTGTTTATACTGGCTGAACAGTAGACTTAAATATGTGAGTATAAATAACCTCCCCTTGAGGGATGCTGTGAAAGCAGCGTTAGTAGGCTTCAGCCTTCAAAATTCAGATTAAATCTTGCTTTCTCCATGTTTTCAGGATATTACCTGGCAAAAGGAACATCTGGAGAAGAAAAGGATAGTTTTGAGTTCTAGAGGGCTTAACTGGGAAGGAGGGGGCGCTGAGGAGGTGAGAGATGGGGCAGACTGGGCTTCTGGTGATGACTGAGGTAAAGGGGATTAAAGAACATGCTGGGATCAGTGCCAGTGGTGTCCTAGAAGAAGCTTGATGCAGACCTCTGGCAGCTCCTGGTGCAGACCTCTGGCAGCTCCTGTTGAAGTGGTGGCTAAGGGTGAACAAAAGCCTCCTTGGAGTGTCTGTAGCCCTAGGGCATCTCCTGTTGGCTTGGTGGCCAGTTGGAGTATAAAACCCTCCTAGGGGACTGCTCTTAAGTGGCCAGAAGCATCAGGTGCTCTGAGGGCCTGTTCTCAGCCAGAATGATGGTGCAACCCCTGGGGAAGATACTTTCTCCTATTTGGCAGAAGCTAAGGAGTGCTGCTTCTGGGGACCACCGTCATAGTCCAGAGTATTTAGACTCTGCTCTCTGCTCCGTTGTCACTGGCTTAGTACAGACCTGTAGAAGTCTGTGTCAGGGTGTTTACAATCAGTCTCTTGATTTCCCATCTCCCAGATGCATGTCCTTTTAGTTTATCTCCTAGCACTGCTTCTGGGAATGGGAGGATGGGCTTTTAAATTTAAATGTGATTCTATCCTGCCTATTAGGAATATTGTGAGGATTAACATAATGTGCATCAACTAACCAGCGCAGTCCTTGCAACACAGTATGCAGCCAAGAATATGCCTAAAAGCCTTCACTGGTGATATATTGTTTACTGGGCAAAGAGCAAAGTCCTGTGCAATTGTAGGTAACATCTCCTTGCCTGCCTGTTCAGTCTCCTCACTGCCTCACTTATGACCGTTGTATACCAGCCTGTTCTCTAGGCATACGTTTCACGCCTCCTTGTTCTTGAAAATGCAGTACTCATTCATACAGTCATGACTTCCCTCACATTCCCTTGGATCTGCTGAACCTTCAACATTCGAGTTGATTATTGCTTTCTCTACAAATCTGCCCTGATGATGTTTCCTACCTCCTCTTAACCCCATATGTAATTACTCCCCTAGCCCCTACTCCAAATTTTACTTGGATCACTCGTTTGTTTTAGAATCCTCTTCTCAAAGTAATAAGTTCCTTAAACAGAAACTATTCATCTTTGTTTACTCACAGTCTAACACCGTAGGTGCTGGATGAATATGTTGAATAAATGAAAATCAAGTACATGTTTAAGTTTTCATATTGCCTTTCTGTTATGAAACATAAATTATATTTTGTACACATTCTTTTTCTTTACTAGTGGAGGCAAATTTTTTGATGAGGTAGAGGATGCAGAAGAAAATGGGTAACCAGGTAGTTAGTTAGTATGGGAGGCAGACTTAGACCTGTGTTCTTTTTTTTTTAACAAGTGACTTTTGTTTATTTTGTTCACCATTGTCATTGTTTTATGTTGAGTTGTAATCATTAACTTTTCCAGTTATACCCCCAAGGGAATACAAACATCAAACAAATGTGGGTTACTGGTGTTGGTTAGGTATGCTTGAGTGGGCAGCTTGCAAGTCCTACTTACAGTTGCAGGACTGGTGTGTGGACTTGGTGTTAACATGCTCATTTCCTTTTAGGTCTCTTCAGACCTTGGTTTCCTTGATCCTACATGGATGAACTGATTAATTATACCTAATAAAGAATGACATCAGCAATCAGAGTCTGGTCAGAGAAGGGTGGGGAGAGCAAATGTGAGATGAGGTGGCAGGAGTGAGTCACTCCTGGCTGTCGGTGGATTGGGAGTGGTAGTGAGAGGGCGAGGATGGGTTGGGGGTGGTGGAGGAATCTGTGGGGAGCAGAGGGGATTGTGTGGACATGGGTAAAGGTGGTTTGGGGGACACAATAGACTACTGACTAGTGGTTGGCATGCATTCCTCACCCTATCTGAACTAAAAATAAATACCAGGAAATATTGTGAAGAGAGGACAAAAAACAAACAAACAAAAAAAACCCAACAGTCTTATGGCTCAAAGTTGTCACAGTGACTTGGGTTAACTCAGGACACAAACCTTACATCAAGCCTCTCATGGGGACTGTTTCCAATCCGCTGACTAATTGAGGTACTAGAGACAGGCTAGGAACAATTGACCCTGTGTGATCAGAGTCTGACCTAAAGTGAAGAGTCTGCTGTCTCCCTGTGACTTCTGGGACAAGTAACCTGTGGCCTAGAGTGAGGTCTGTATTAGAGGAGGGGCTTTACTGGATTTTTATTTTTGATAGAACACTCCACAAATCACAGTATCCATTCTGTGGGAGCCCACTGTAGTTATGTATGAGCAATGGGAGCTGTTGCCGCAGATATATTTTTATATCTTATTTGTGTGCCTGCTCAGTCACTCAGTTGTGTCCGGCTCTCTGCAACCCTGTGGACTGTAGCCCTCCAGGCTCCTTTATCCGTGGGATTTCCCAAGCAGGAATACTGGAGTGGGTTTCCATTTCCTTCTCTAGGGGTACACCTTATTTACATTATCTCAAATCCTCAATATAAGTTGTGAACTAGATGAGATTTTATGTATGGAGGATGGAAACTCACAGTCACACCACTAGTAAGTGACTGAGTTGGAATTCAGTCCAGGGGTGTCTCTGATGACCTCTACACTGCCTGCCTCCCACAGGGAATGGTCTGTTGACTGGTCAGTGGTGGTGTCTGAATTTGCCAAGAACAGCACCTTGTGATGAGAACAGTCCCAGCTGTGCCTAGAGAAGGGGCTGTGTTCCTGTGTATAAGCACTGAATTATCACACGACAGGCACAGGGAGAGAGTGTTGGCCTTCATCTCGGATGGTCTGTCCTTTCTCCATGTACCTGTGGGCTTCCTTCAGGGCTGGCACAGTGGAGGGGCCCCCTGAGTGTATTGTTGGCTGAAGCATTTCTGTGTTTATGGAGTTGAAGCCTGGGGAACTCTAAATTCCAGTAAGTTCGATCAGCTTTGCAGTCACTAGTTTGATTAGTTGTTGGGATTTCGGATTTTGTGTTAAACTTTAAATCCCCGAGACAATATAATATGAAATTAACCATATATACATAACTAGTTCAGGGGTAGTTTAATTCAGGCTTAAATAGTTAATTGTGTCCAATGCTTGAGGCACATTCATCCTAGGTAGGGTAGAGACTGTACTTCAGAATGAAGTAGATAATTCTGTGATATTTTCTAGTTCTTATTCCAAGATTTGTAATCAATTCTACAGGCAAACTATCCTTTTCCTTTCTTTGTGTGGGTCTTTTACTCTGTCTAGTTCATTAGAGGTGAGAAAAGTTGTGTAACAGTAAAATCACTCAAGTAAGTGGTCAGATTGTAGGGGATTTAGTCAAATGTCAGCTATCTGTCTGCACTGTGCTCTTCAGAGTCCTTATTTTTTTTTCCACTTTTCTCTCACTTGCATATTCACACACTAGATTGGTTCTTTTTTCTTATTACGAGAATAACACATGCTCATTTTAGAAAGTTAAAAAATAATACACATAAAGAAGATAATAAAAATGACTTTCAGCCCTTCATTCAAAGATGAGATTTTAAACATTTTCGGGTGTGTCTTTCTAGCCTTCGCACGCGTGTGTGTGTGTACACACATATGCTTTAAAACAGAAACACACAGATACTATTTTATCTACTTTTGTTCTCTTCATGATTAATTTTCTGTTGCCTGGTACCCCATCTCTATGTAGAGTATAATTAACCCAAAAAGAATGAATTCCTAAGCAGTCAAGAAATTTTAGAATGTGTAACTTATTTAAGACTGTCCACTAATTTCTAGACCTTTATAATTATTACCAGCATAAAAATGTTGCTTTTCAAGTCTGAATGGGTTAAGAGGATTGCAGTCATTTGGACCCAGTGAGTGTCCTATGCTTGTGGTCCAGTTGAGATGGGAAAAATGTCAGGAGGCTCTGGGGAGCAAAAGGCCAGGGTTATGGGATCTAGCAATAACTCGAAAAAGGAACTGTCCAGATGATCTCCATCTCTTATGTGAGGACTTTGAAAGGACAGGTGGCTTTGCTGAGGCTGATATTGTCACGGGGTAGAGGTCTGCCTCTGGTTGCTGACTGCCTGTCCTGTGATGCTGCAGAGCCTTAGGAGACAGCCTGAGAAGCAAACCATGCTTCTGGCCACTGCCAAACTAATGACTAAGGAGATGGGTGCAAGTGCGGTGGGTGAGGTCATGCCTGCAGGTCGCTGTGTTGATGTTGGAGGCTGGAGTTTGGGGAGGCTGGAGTTTCAGGAGACCTATTCGAAATGCCATTTTGGAAGTCAGTTTTGTAAGTCCTGACGGCCTCGTGGTTAAGATCACAGGCTCAAACTATGGGCTAAATTTTTTGGATTAACTTGGGGTTTCACTTCACAGTATCTGAAAACTTACGGTTGAGAAGAGGCTGTTTAGTATAAATTGCTAATGTGCTCTGCTGATTTCCATCAGTTGTGTGCTTTGACTGACAACAGTGCGAGCCTAGCCCACTGGGGTCTGGTGAATTATATGTGCTCAATCAGAGTGTTTCTTGAGCTGGAATTGAAATGCATGGCCCTTTAGTTTCCAGTATGATGCAGACACTCAGGCAATTGACTTTTGCTCTTCAGTTTCCAGCAGGGGGAAAATTATGAAATAAAATGGGGAGAGGCCAGGCATCAAGATTCATACCCATAAATATAAATAACCATAATTAATCATATGCAGTCTCTCTTGTCTATTACGTCTATACTCAGTGTGTCAGTAAGTTTCACACAGCTCCTTAACGCCCTGCTGTGCAGTTGGTGGGAAATATTCTAAGTTCCTTGGCGTGTTGAGATGTGACCTGGGCTTCTTTTCCAATATGAGTTCAAAATCAGTTCAAGATATAATGAGTTGTGAGGGGGAAAGTCACCTGCAACATACCCTAGCCCTAGGGGGAAGAGAAGTATAAAAAAGACTTCTGCTATTGACATTTGAGAGCTCTCTCAGTTGATGCCCTGTTCTTTGTTACCACCTTGTTAGACTGAATGGGCTGGAACAGTCTTACAAGTGTGTTGAGTTTAACAGATATTTATATTCAAGATTATCACTGAAGTGTTTGTTTTCCTATTTTTGATTGTGGTTTACAGTTTTTACTATTTTCTTATGTGATTTATTAATTCTTCCCCCATCTCTCCCCATTACATCCTTTTTTCGTACTTTAACCTGCTTATTATGAACAGGGCTAATGGTGTCCTCAAGAAAAAGCAACTGCTGTTACTCTTATTTCCTTGGGGAGCATCCTCTATGCTGTAGCTAGGATCCATCTTCTTTCCTTCCTCTGTCTGTATAAATTCCATCATATCATTGCATTAATTAGGACCTTCCATTGATTTTTGTGTCTCTATCGTGTCAGAAGAAACACCTTGCTGGAAGGAAGTCATATGTGATTTGGCTTCTGTCTGGCTCCCTGACCTGATCTGGAACCCACTGCCCGGATCATTCACTGCGTTGCCCCCGCAGTGGCCTTCAGTGTCCAAGAGAGGCCAAGCTTACACACCCTGTGTGTCTTTGCATGTCTGTCCCCTCTGTGTGGAAGGCCCTTCTCTTAGGGCTCTATGCAGTAGCTCCTCCTCTTCGATTATATTTGTGTCAAATAACCTGCAGGGACATTCTGTCTAAAGTAGATCCCACCTACTCACAGACTTAGAGAATGCGTTTATGGTTGCTGTGGGGGAAAGATGAGGTAAAGGGATAGTTAGGGAAAAAATAGCTTTTTAACTTCAAAATGTTGATGCCAATTGAGTTAACTCAGCCTTATTCATTATTTTTGTCATCGAATACAAGGAAAATGTACCAGTTCTTTCAAAAGCTATAGTAGCAATTGCATTATATACGTCATTAAAAATGCATTTTAGGAAATACTTGTTGAAGATAAGTTAGTGGACGTGTACACACTGCTATATTTTAAATGGATAACCAACAAGGACCTATTGAATAGCATGTGAAACTCTTCTCAGTGTTACATAGCAGCTTGGATAGGAGGGCAGTTCAAGGGAGAATGGATACATGTATATATATGGCTGAGTCTCTTCCTTTGCTGTTCACCTGAAACTGTCACAGCACTGTTAATCGGCTATCCCCCAATACAAAATAAGAAGTTGAAAAAAATTATGTAGATCCCCAAGTCACTCTCCGACCTAATTATATTCTTCATAGCACTTATCGAAATACTCAGTTTTTAGATTTGTTTATAGGTTTCTCCCAATCCACGGGAGAAGAACAATTTCCAGCCCTTAGAGCAGTGCTGAGGATGTAGCAGACATTCAGTCAGTCCCAGTCAAATCCATGTTGTGGGAATGAACACCTCTCTTTTCACCTTCCTTAGTTGGGCAATTCCTTCAGTGACACTGTCCTGAGGATTTGTTGAACTCTTGCTTTCGTTATTTTCTTAGAGTGTACAGTTTTTATTTTTCCCATACCAATGTTAGGTGTGTTTTTCATAAACCAGTTTCCATCAACGAATTTTGAAGTTTTTTAGGAGTGGCAGATAGCTTCTTTTTTGGCCCATTTATCTGTAAACTTTTCTTTAAATCCAAGAGAGCACAAAGATTCCAGTTGTTTCTAGAGCAGAAGCACACAGTTTTGCCATATTTTTTTTTTCAATATACGCAATGTGAATTTGTTCAGATGAGGCAGAATTGAAATAAGAGTTTTCTTTTTCTTATCTTGGACTATGTATTTGTATATGGTTTGAGGTTCTTAATCTTCATGAGAGACTTGTGTGGTTCATCATCCACACTGCGTACCCCAAACTTCAGACATTAATCTGGTAAGATGCCCTGAGCTAGACCAAAGGAAGGAAGCAGGAAAAAGCCCTTGAATAGACAGATAGAGCCAGAATGTTGAAAATCCAAGCACTAGAATGCTAATAAGTTGCTCCTTTTGCCTTGCTCAGAGTTACTCATTTGTATTTTAAATACGGGTTTAGCTAACTTGGCTGTCGCTTTTCTGACCATGGTGGCAACAAGTTAGAAGTAAGCTGGAGAGCTGACAGATCAAAAGGGAGAATTACCGTCAGCTTGAAAGTTTGGAAGAAATAGGAAAACTTTATAAAGCAGATACAAGTAGAATTCAAATGGGAGCAGTCTGTGGTTTGGAGCCACTGAGTAAAGTAATAGTATTCAACTGTTCCTGAGGACATTGCCCTTAGGAGCATAGACTACATAGTTCATAAGAATGGCTCCAAGTCATCAGTAATTGAATTCTTAATTAATACTCCTAAGAAGACAAAGTGTGATCTGTATTTCTGAAATATTTAAATTCAAAACAGTTTAGACATTTTATTAAAAAAAAAAAACTGTGAGCTCACATTCAAATGTGAGCTCTTGGAAGGCGGAATTTTGTTATGTTTGTCCTCGGGTGTATGTTCAGTGCCTGGTACATGTTAAATGATCAGCAAATAATTGGATGAAAGAATGAATGCAAGCCTTAAGCATCCCACAATGCTAAAAAAAATAAAACATTAACATAGCACCAACTTGAATGCAGAAAGTCTCTACCCGCTCTCCCTACCCCCTTCCCACATGCCTACTGAATGAAGAAAAACCATAAAATAATACAAATTTAAAGTTAAAATAGATCTGTACATTTTCTGAAGATGCTTCATTTATAGCTGGAGTTAAGATCAGCAAATTCAAATGATTTGCCTGAAATCACAAAGCAAGTTAATGGTATAGACAGAATTACACAGCAAGTCTCCTTAATCTCTCCTTCTAGAATATCCACTGGTGATTTTCTTTTTTAGCTTGGTATTTCAAGAATTAAAAGAATATAGTGGTTTTTGGAATGTGTGTTCATTTTTTTTTGGGGGGGTGACAGTTTTAGCAAGAGTAAGAATCCTTGATCTTCTGTGCATGCTGTTTAAAATTTAGACTGTCAGATGCTAGGGTATTAGCTGTGTAATGTTGGTACACAGTATCTCATGCTTAATGACTAGGCTTGTTTATGATCTGGTCCTTGAAAACTTTCCACTTCGGGTATGTGCCAGTTCTTTTAAAGAAGAAAAGAAAAATCTAAAAAAGAGAGGCTTGCAGAGGATGCCTCATTCAAGTGGGGAGAATAAAATCTTATGACCAAGACTGTTTTGGCCAAGATGACTGAGATGGAAATAAAGCTTTGTTTATTACTTCTGCATAGATGAAAGCTCTACTATCTTTTCTTCTCCTTTTCTGAGGGGTTAGGGGATAGAACATTTACAAAATGTTCTATGATTTGCATTCCATACTTTTGAAAGAAATGGTTAGAAATATGAATTAGTGCAATCTCTCCTGTTGTCTGATTCTTATTTCCTTAAGGGTGAGATTTTTAAGGAGTGTCATTGCTAAGCTGTTGCTGCTGCTGCTGCTGCTGCTGCTAAGTCGTTTCAGTCGTGTCCGACTCTGTGCGACCCCATAGACGGCAGCCCACCAGGCTTCCCCGTCCCTGGGATTCTCCAGGCAAGAACACTGGAGTGGGTCATTGTAAGCTAAATAATATAATATATGATTATTTCGAGGTAGTGCATCTTAGGTTTTCTTTGCGTCTCTTCTTTTTGTGTGTAATTTGACCCTTTGTTGATAGTTAGATTTATACATGTAATAGATTATTAGATATGTAGGGGAGTGAATTTTAAATGCAAGTTTCAGCAGGCTGTAGTGGAAGAAAAGGTTACAGGATGTAAAAAGTGGTTAGCTTTATTTTTTGGGGATCTTCTCCAGTTCAAGAAAGCAGAATAACTGGTCTCCCCACCCCGTGTACTCTTTGGTCTCTGTTTTAACTCTCAGTCATGGCTTATGCATTGATAGAGCTGTAATAGAGCTGTAATTAAATTTAGAACTTTTTTTTTTGCAATGTAAGTAAATTAAATTAGCTGAAATTATTGTGCTATAACTAATTATCATAAAACTTATGTCATATTTTTTTATGAGCTCAGGATTTCATAAATTATCTTCAACAAGTATTTCCTAAAATGCATTTTTAATGACGTATACAATGCAATTGCTACTATAGCTTTTGAAAGAATTGGTACATTTTCCTTGTATTCGATGACAAAAATAATGAATAAGGCTGAGTTAACTCAATTGGCATCAACATTTTGAAGTTAAAAAGCTATTTTTTCAAAGTTTTGTTTGTGCTTATAACATTTGAAGACAGATGCTCAAACCTTCTACATCTGTGCTACTAAAAAAAAAGAGAGACTTAGGAATAATGATCTTAAGTTTCTTTAAGATTTTTTTGTCTTAGAAAAATGCCTGTTTTTAATAGATAGCTTTTTCTAACTAATAATGCTATATTTCTTAAAAATATTTGATATTAGGTAACAACGAAATAGATCTCTGAGTAAGATCCAGGCAAATACAAGCTTGATTGTCGTAAGCATCTCTTTTTCTGAACATGCTAAATTAACTGAAATTTTCTTAGGGTATATTTCTTTTGATTAAAGTTCTTTATCACCTATATGTGTTAAGTGAAAGTGCAAGTTGCTCAGTTGTGTCTGACTTTTTGTGACTCCATGGACTATATAGTCCATGGAATTCTCCGGGCCGGAATACTGGAGTGGGTAACGTTTCCCTTCTCCAGGGGATCTTCCCAACCCAGGGATTGAACCCAAGTCTCCCACATTGTAGGCATATTCTTTAACAGCTGAGCCTCGAGGGAAGCCCTAGAATACTGGAGTGGGTAGCCTATCCTTTCTCCAGCGGATCTTCCTGACCCAGGAATCCAACCAGGTCTCCTGCATTGCAGGAGGATTCTTTACCAACTGAGCAATCAGGGAAGCCCTATGTGTGTTAAAAACCTCCTCATTTGAATCACAGTGCCTATGCACTATTTTAGGACATCTAAAACATTTTTAATAAAGTACATTTATTTATATGGTGAAATAGATGTTTTCTTATGAAATGTTTTAGGGTGTGTAATCAACAACCATGATTGTGATTACTTCATAAACGGTCATGTTTATAATAAATCTGGTTGAGAGGCTTGATGATATATTTTAGTGTAAAGACATTTTGAGCTCTGTTGTTTGATTTGCAGTTTATTCTGTAACAAAGTAAAGGATTTTTTTCTTGTTTTAATTACTTAAGTAGACTCTATAACAACATGTACAATCTAAAAAAAAGGCAGTTTGTACTGCTAGAGAAATGTGAATCGTTTTCCTAACCCAACAACAGAGTCAACAAAGGGTCAGAAAGCTTGCAAGAAGCACAGGATGAGTGTGGCCTGTTTGCCTAAAGAACTTTTGTGTGTGTGTGATTGACTGATAACATTTGTTCTTCCTCAAGATAGAATTAAAGTTTTTTTAAGTGAGGCATTTCTTAGTTGACACATAAAAACGAAATTGTTATTTCATAGTAGGCATCCTGTCTGCCCAATTCCTTCAGCTGACTTGTGTCTTTATAAGAGGTGGGCATTTTGGGGAAGGAACACTTTAGACTTTCTTATAAGGGACATTTTATATAAGGCCTCTCAGGATTTCGGAGAAGGCAATGGCACCCCACTCCAGTACTCTTGCCTGGAAAATCCCATGGACGGAGGAGCCTGGTAGGTGGCAGTCCACGGGGTCGCACAGAGTCAGACGTGACTGAGCAACTTCACTTTCTCAGGATTACCTTAAATTACATATTTGGTAAACAAAGAGGCAATCATATATTTTTATGGAAAATCAATGATAGGATTTTACAGCAGTAAACAAAAATCCATTAACATATCTAAGATGATAGAAATATATGTTACTTGGTTTTACACTGAATTTAAAATGGAAAACAAGTTCACCTACATGAACTAACTGTAGTTTTTTATGATTTTTGATAGCAATTCTATGGGAAGCAGATACAATAGAAATTATCCCATTATGAATTAAGCTACGATCATTTGCATTTAATGAATGTAATGCTATTGTTAGCTGAGATGGGCTTCATTGATTTCTTGTAATTCTACAGTGAACCTTATGAAAATTAGAGAAAAGGGTCAAATTTGTGACTGTAATATTGGTATGCATTTTAGAAATGGCAGAAGGCATAAATACACAATATGGAAGCTGTCTTGGAAACCCTATTTATTTTTTTTAAAGTCAGGTCTTACATAATAAGTGACAGCTTGAGTGTGAGCATGTATCGTCCTGTTCCTCTGGGGTTCTCTTCCCTTTCGATATGTTTTTGTTTTAGAGGACTTTGTAAAGTAAATGCTTTAATTGGTTGTGGCATTGCATTTTAAATTAAAAAAAATTACACCAAAAGAATTCATGTGATAATGTTTTGAGTTTAATTTTTATAAACAGAGGTTTCTAACTGGCTCATTTTAAATGGTTGACCTTATTTTCTCTCTCTTTTTGGGAGAGGTGCCATTTGCTTACATTTCTTAAAGTCTGATTTGAACCTCTGAAACCAGCTCAACCCCTTTTCTGTGCCAATTCCTTCTGTCAAGCTTCCAGGCGCCTGCCCTCCGTTGACCCGGAGGGGTGGTCCTAGGCTAACCTCTTTCTGAGTCATCTGTAGCTGTGTGTTGTGTTTGTTCTAAAGTGTTACAGTTGACCTAAAGGTGCCCCAGAGAGACTAGTAGAAATCATTTCCAAAGTACCTTCTTGCAGCTCTGCGGACCAATATAAATATTATAGTGTTTGTCTTCTTTCATTTTCTCTTTTGTTACCTGATCCCTCCCATCTCCCCAGCATGTGGGAGCTTAGTTCCCTGACCAGGGATCAGGGATGGTACCTGCACCCCCTTGCAGTGGAAGCGCAGAATCTTAACCACTGGACCACCGGGAAATCCCTCTTTGGTCTTTCTTAAAATGTTCTCCCTTCATTTTCTTTTCCCATTTTTTGGGTTAGACCCTCTGGCAAGGGATTTCCTGGGGAAACTGATTGGAAATGGAACCTGCCCTGCCCTAAAGTACTCTGACTTTTAGAGAGGATGTGAAAGACAGGGGCCAAGCTAGGGTTGGATGCTGTGCTAGGCATGTGAACATTGCCTAAGCTTACTCATCCACCATAGCCAAAATTTTGGACATCCAGAGTCTGAGGATTCATTTTATTTCTAAGTTTTCTGCTGACTTTGACATGGTTCT
Organism: Bos javanicus; assembly: GCF_032452875.1. Classification (NCBI taxonomy): domain Eukaryota; kingdom Metazoa; phylum Chordata; class Mammalia; order Artiodactyla; family Bovidae; genus Bos; species Bos javanicus. Next base: position 39,855,050 of record NC_083869.1, on the reverse strand, counting down.
TTCATTTATCTTATTTTCCAGGAGAATGCTTTTCTCAATGATTTCAGAAAAATCTTTTTGCTTGTCCTTTGATATCCTATTCAGTGTGTGTATTTTTTACAACTATAGTTTTTTCATTGTTATTATTGTTTTTTGGCTTATGGGAAAAAATATATCTTAACATTTCATGCAAAGATGGGCTCAATAAAGGACAAAATGGTATGGGCCTAACAGAAGCAGAAGATATTAAGAAGAGGTGGCAAGAATACACAGAAGAACTGTACAAAAAAGATCTTCACGACCCAGATAATCACGATGGTGTGATCACTCACCTAGAGCCAGACATCCTGGAATGTGAAGGCAAGTGGGCCTTAGAAAGCATCACTACAAACAAAGCTAGTGGAGGTGATGGAATTCTAGTTGAGCTATTCCAAATCCTAAAAGATGATGCTGTGAAAGTGCTGCACTCAATATGCCAGCAAATTTGGAAAACTCAGCAATGGCCACAGGACTGGAGAAGGTCAGTTATCATTCCAATCCCAAAGAAATGCTCAAACTACTGCACAACTGCACTCATCTCACACGCTAGTAAAGTAATGCTCAAATTCTGCAAGCCAGGCTTCAGCAATACATGAACCGCGAACTTCCAGATGTTCAAGCTGGTTTTAGGAAAGGCAGAGGAACCAGAGATCAAATTGCCAACATCCGCTAGATCATGGAAAAAGCAAGAGAGTTCCAGAAAAACATGTATTTCTGCTTTATTGACTATATCAAAGCCTTTGACTGTGTGGATCACAATAAACTGTGGAAAATTCTGAAAGAGATGGGAATACCAGACCACCTGACCTGCCTTTTGAGAAGGCTATATGCAGGTCAGAAAGCAACAGTTAGAACTGGCCATGGAACAACAGAGAAAAGGAATACGTCGAGGCTGTATATTGTCACCCTGCTTAATTAACTTCTATGCAGAGTATATCATGAGAAACGCTAGACTGGAGGAAGGACAAGCTGGAATCAAGATTGCCGGGAGAAATATCAATAACCTCAGATATGCAGATGACACCACTATTATGGCAGAAAGTGAAGAGGAACTAAAAAGCCTCTTGATGAAAGTGAAAGAGGAGAGTAAAAAAGTTGGCTTAAAGCTCAACATTCAGAAAACGAAGATCATGGCATCTGGTCCCATCACTTCATAGGAAATAGATGGAGAAACAGTGAAAACAGTGGCTGACTTTATTTTGGGGGGCTCCAAAATCACTGTAGATGGTGATTTCAGCCATGAAATTAAAAGACGCTTACTACTTGGAAGCAAAGTTATGACCAAGCTAGAGAGCATATTCAAAAGCAGAGACATTACTTTGCCAACAAAGGTCTGTCTAGTCAAGGCTATGGTTTTTCCAGTGGTCATGTATGGATGTGAGAGTTGGACTATAAAGAAAGCTGAGCACAGAAGAATTGATGCTTTTGAACTGTGGTATTGGAGAAGACTCTTGAGAATCCCTTGGACTGCAAGGAGATCCAACCAGTCCATTCTAAAGGAGATCAGTCCTGGGTGTTCTTTGGAAGGACTGATGTTGAAGCTGAAACTCCAGTACTTTGGCCACCTGATGTGAAGAGTTGACTCATTGGAAAAGACCCTGATGCTGGGAGGGATTGGGGGCAGGAGGAGAAGGGGACGACAGAGGATGAGATGGCTGGATGGCATCACTGACTCGATAGACATGAGTTTGAGTAAACTCTGGGAGTTGGTGATGGACAGGGAGGCCTGGCGTGCTGCGATTCATGGCGTCGCAAAGAGTCGGACATGACTGAGCAACTGAACTGAACTGAACTGATGCACAAAATAAAGGCAAATCTAGAGAAGAAGGTGAAGACACTTAAGTATTCCATTTTTTCAGGATTTTATGCATTCACTTATTTCCTTTGGGATAGTCTTTTGTGGATAACCCTTGGGTCCGTTTTCTATCCAGACTTGGCCTAAATCCTTTTCAAAAACGTTTAAAGCAACCATAAAAAGAGCAGTTCATTTTCAGTTTATAGGCTTGGGCTCATCTTTGTTTCCAGAGGACAGGTTGATGGGCCCCTGATGTTGACTGTGTTGTTCATTTATGTCTGACAGCTTTCAAGGACGCTTGAGGGCTGCCTGTTTCTAGAGGGATCACAGGCTGCTCTGTGAGATGTATGTGTACAGAAGTGCCTCTCTGCTTGGCTGGGGAGGATCTGTTTGTAGGCAGAGTGTTAATCATTCTCCTTTCTGGAAAGTCAACCTTGGGGAAAGAGGTGCTAGTACATGACGTGCTTTGATTGGTATGCGTGTAAGTTCTTTATCAGCTTGTGCTTGGTGTACCTAAACTATGATGTTCTTTCTTATGGGAAAGTATGCACAACATTTGCTCTCATATCAATTGTAAGAGTAAAGGATCTGCTTTGTTGAAACATGGCTAGTTCAAAGCAACCCTCCAAATCTTGACTTTTACAGTTAAAACTGCTTGGGTGGGAAGGTGCTTTTATGCTCACTCCCTCTCCTTCCATTTTGCTGTGGACTTGCAGTCAACTGCTATGATTCTAGACTTGCTGTGTAGGAGTTCCTCTGATGAGGCCTTATTTAGTAAGAATCATGCACCTTTCTCCCTTAAGTTACTGAATTTGTGTGCAGGTAGACCTTGAGACCTGGCTTTCTGACTTTTGCCATCTGTGGGTTTGACATAGTGTCATGGCTCAAAATAGATGAGGGGGAGGCTTTCCACACACAGCTACAAGGTGGGGTGGTGGCTGCACAACTAAAGTGTCAGGAGCTTCTTGCTGCCTTTGGACCTGCATCTGCTTAGGTAAAGGGTGGGTGAAGTAGTACATGCTACATCTAGGTTACATGCTGGGAGTTTTGTTTTATGTTTTAAATGCCTTGTTCACCTGAGGTTCTCTGTTCAGTGATCAGAAGTGCATGGAATACCTTTATATCTTGCAAGAGAACACGTGTTCCAGGGATCACAGTGCTTGTGGTTGCAATGACTCTTCTGAAGAAAATGATCTTTGAGCTATCCTCTCCACTCCCCACTGCCCACACTGATCACTCTTAAAAGGGATGGAGAGAAGTATTTTTGCATCTGTGCTAGCCTAAAAGTGAAAACCCTAAGATGCCTCAGCTTTTCTTAAATTAATGTAGAGCCTGGAGATTAGGAAGGAAGATAGGAGTTTTTGTAGAAGTGAAGGGACCCAGGACTTCCTCCGTAGAGGAGGAAGACTCTCTTTGGAGAGATTTTTATTTATGCTAAATTAAGAGAGAAGCTAGGACTGGAAAACAGGGAAAGGAGTTTGAAGACTCTGTTTTGAGAATTTAGGGGCCAGGAACTGTGCTTTCATTCTGGAATAAATTCTCTTGTGAGTAGTTGCTGAGAGGAACCTCAACCTTTTTCACTGGATGGTTATTTCTTGTTTTTAAATCTCAAGTGTGTGGTCAAGTTATTTAAATGCATGATTTCACTGGCAGAGTAGCCTTACCTTTGAATAGGAGGAGGCAGAAGTGGTGAGCTTTCAGGCTATCTAAGATAATATCCGAGTGGTTGAGTTCACTGTTGAAGTCACTCAACTGTCTATAATGGGAGTCCTACAAGGACAGCCAGGAATTCTGTGCCAGAAAAGGTGCAGGGTTAGCTCAAAGCATGGGTCAGCAAACTTTGAGAAGTAGCAAGTCCAGTTTTTGTTTTGCTGGCAGTAAGTACATTTTATTTTGTAGCAGGTTTGTCTGTCTGTTGGTTCTTGGCAGAAGATTCCCCACACCATAGCTTTAGCTCTGAAGACTCATTTGAGTTTGAGACCCACCTATCTGTTTGCAGTTTTCTCTCTGTTAGGTGTTCTGTCAAGATCTTAAATATCTTTGGTTCCAAATGAGCTCCTCTTCTCCCTTAAACTTGCTACGCTTTCTGATTCTTAATGTTGTAATGTTGGGAAAAGTCCCCAGTTACCCAGGCTAAAGCCCCTTATGCCATTCAGTCTCTTCCTGTTTCCTTCCACAATCCCTTGTCAGATTTCTGCAAAGCATCATTGTCTGCATTTGTATTTTTTGATGTTGTCAGATTTGTGCAAAGTATCATTGTCTGTGTACTTTTTGATGTTGTCCTAAACCAGACTTTCATCTTCTCATGTGGGAACTATTACTGCCTTCCACTTGGTCCCTCAGTCTTCATCATATGCTTCAACACAACAATCTACTTGAACATTCTTCATAAGTCATGCAATGCAGCAGCTTGCTTCGCTCATCTGCAATCTCAGCTCATGATCAACAGAATATCATAGAAAAATACCTTATTCACATGTACAGAGTCTTCTTATCTCTTGCTGTGAGCTTTTCTTGGAAACCTCATTTCCAAATGAACATCATCTCCAGGCAAACCAGATAACATCTTGCATGCCTCCTGAATTTTACCATGAGGTTCCTCTTTCTCTTCCAGATCTTTCTCAGTCCAGACCTGCCCATACTCACTCCCCTCCAAATCCTTTTTTCTTAAAGAGCCTGTTCAAGTATCTTCTCTTCTGAATTAATTCACCAGGTATGCATGGGTTTATTTCTGGGCTCTGTATTCTGTTCTGTTTACCAATGTATTTCTTTTTATGCCGGTACCATATTGTTTTAATTATAATAGATTTGTAATATAGCTTGAAATCAGAAATTGGGATGCTTTCAGCTTTGTTCTTCTTTCTCAAGATTGCTTTGGCTATTCAGAGTCTTTTGTCTATCAGAGTATGAATAACATTTAGTGTAGCACAACTAGTTATAAGACAGTAGTAAGACAGATTTTGTTATTTAAGCTTTCAAATTCATTATAAGTTCCTGGAGGGCAGTTGATAAACTCACAGATATATTTAGTTGAGTAACTTTAGTTAGGTTTTTTTTTTTAGTTGGCCTAGTGTTCTCCTTGCAAGAATTAGAGGGCTGGCATTGATCTGTGCAAATACAGGAGCCAGTCCTGAGTCAACATATATATGATTTATTCATAGGCTATTAAACCTGGACATCATGCTCTGATAACTAAGATAATTTTATTTTTGGATGATTTTTCTACCTCTGGTTTTCTTTTTTACCTCTGGTTTCCTCACACTTTTAGTTGCAATAGGTGTTATTGGCATTTTTGTTCCCAGTCTTTGCTAGCTTCCTGGTTGCAGCTTTTATATAGAAGACAGTAATCTTTTCCTCTTTGTAATCACTGTGAAAACTTTTTTTTTATAATGGAATGTAAATTGGTACAAGTAGTTCACAGCTTATGGTTTTTAATCTGGTGTTGCATTGCTTTCTTTGTTTTTTTTTTTTTTTAATTTTTTTTTTTTGACTTCACTTTCACTTTTCTTTTTTTTTTTTTTTTTTGTTCTTTGAACATTAAAACAGTTTTACCTTATCTGGCAGGTTACTAGTAGTACTAATACTAGTAGTATTTTGTCAGAGTCTTCTTCATTGCCTTAGAGAAACCCTAATGTTGAGGCTCTGTACACTTTGGGTGAATGCTTGAGAATAGGATCTTCTTGGAGGAATAATAGCAAAATATGGTGTGAGTCTTGGGGAGCAGTTACCTTTTCAGAGCAAAGCCAGGGCAGAACCACCTCATGATTAAGAACAAAAATTAAGTTGTGGTTTTGTCACTTACTGTGACTAGCCTAGTACAAATCTCCTATTCCCTTTGAACTGCAAGTGCCTCTTTATTAAAGTAGGATGTTGTGAGGGTGATATAAGCTGATCTATGTAAAGAATGAAAATCATGGTACCTATTACCTAGCAAATAAGTCGGTAAATGGCAGCTATTGTCATTATAACATAAATAATGATGATAATGACAGTGATGATTATCATCATCTTAGGAGAGCCAGGTAAAATTGACTGCTTCTATGTTTTTATTTTTGAATTATCTCTAAGAGTGACTTAATTTGTTACAAATTAAATCTACTACTTAGATTATCTTATGGATACATTTGATCACAATAGAAATAATAATGTTACTTCAGCATAGTTATTTTATGAAAATACTGAAAAAAGAAACTTTTTATTATAGCCAATTATCACTAATTCTGCAAAATAATGTCAAAGCAGTTTTCCTGTAGTATTTGTGGCTCACTGAGAAAATCCATGAAGATAATCCTCCTTAGCAAGTTTTGGTTTCAGGAAAATCAAATTGAAGCAATATAATAAGGTGAGCAGGGAATGTGAGGACCTACACAATTGGAAAAGCTAACCCCAGACTTGACTGAATGACTTCTGCTGAGACCCTTGATGACTGTGTTGTATAACGTCCCTTAGTTGGCTGTTTTGATGTGTGGTGTCCTTTGTGAGGTCATCAATGACATTATCAAGAAGACAGAAACAGTGATACTGAGCTAAAGTCAACCACCTATCAAACTCATATCCAAGCAACTGCCAGGCTGTTATCTGTATGGGATGGGCACTGGCGTTTTTCAGGTAAATAGAACTAGGTCTCTATTCTGTGTTTCTAATTGTTCAGTTGAGTTCAGTCAGTTGCTAAGTCGTGTCTGACTCTTTGCGACTCCATGAACTGCAGCACGCCAGGCCTCCCTGTCCATCATCACCTCCCGGATTCCACCCAAACGCATGTCTATTGAGTCGGTGATGCCATCCAACCATCTCATCCTCTGTCATCCCCTTCTCCTCCTGCCCTCAATCTTTCCCAGCATCAGGGTCTTTTCTAGTGAGTCAACTCTTCGCATCAGGTGGCCAAAGTATTGGAGTTTCAGCTTCAACATCAGTCCTTCCAAAAAACACCCAGGACTGATCTCCTTTAGGATGGACTGGTTAGATCTTCTTGCAGTCCAAGGGACTCTCAAGAGTCTTCTCCAACACCACAGTTCAAAAGCATCAATTCTTTGGCACTCAGCCTTCTTTATAGTCCAACTCTCACATCCATACATGACCACTGGAAAAACCATAGCCTTGACTAGATGAACCTTTGTTGATAAAGTAATGTCTCTGCTTTTGAACATGCTCTCTAGGTTGGTCATAACTTTCCTTCCAAGGAGTAAGCGTCTTTTAATTTCATGGCTGCAGTCACCATCTGCAGTGATTTTGGAGCCCCCAAAAATAAAGTCAGCCACTGTTTCCACTGTTTCCCCATCTATTTCCCATGAAGTGATGGGACCGGATGCCATGATCTTCGTTTTCTGAATGTTGAGCTTAAAGCCAACCTTTTCACTCTCCTCTTTCACTTTCTTCAAAAGACTTTTTAGTTCTTCTTCACTTTCTGCCATAAGGGTGGTGTCATCTGCATATCTGAGGTTATTGATATGTCTCCCAGCAATCTTGATTCCAGCTTGTCCTTCCTCCAGTCTAGCGTTTCTCATGATGTACTATGCATAGAAGTCAAATAAGCAGGGTGACAATATACAGCCTTGACATACTCCTTTTCCTATTTGGAACCAGTCTGCTGTTCTATGGCCAGTTCTAACTGTTGCTTCTTGACCTGCATACAAGTTTCTCAAGAGGCAGGTCAGGTGGTCTGGTATTCCCGTCTCTTGCAGAATTTTCCACAGTTTATTGTGATCCACACAGTCAGGCTTTTGCATAGTCAATAAAGGAGAAATAGATATTTTTCTGGAACTCTCTTGCTTTTTCCATGATCCAGCAGGTGTTGGCAATTTGATCTCTGGTTCCTCTGCCTTTTCTAAAACCAGTTTGAACATCTGGAAGTTCACATTTCATGTATTTCATGTATTTCATGTGTTTCATGTATTTCATGTATTACATGTGTTTCATGTATTGCTAAAGCCTGGCTTGGAGAATTTTGAACATTACTTTACTAGCGTGTGAGATGAGTGCAATTGTGCGGTAGTTTGAGCATTCTTTGGCATTGCCTTTCTCTGGGATTGAAATGATAACTGACCTTTTTCAGTCCTGTGGCCACTGCTGAGTTTTCAAAATTTGCTGGCATATTGAGTGCAGCACTTTCACAGCATCATCTTTCAGGATTTGAAATAGCTCAACTGGAATTCCATCACCTCCACTAACTTTGTTCATAGTGCTAGGGAAGTCCAATTGGTCCAATTAGGGGGTCGTATGCTATCTCTGGGCTGCTAGGGTTTCATTGTGCGATCGATTGACACCCATTTGAACATTTATAGCCGTACTAGGAATGGTGATGCTGAGCTGTGACAAACAGGTGCCTTCCAAATTGGTCAAGTTGTGGTTTTCACTGTCAGAAAATCGTGGACATTAGGTTTTGCTTAGGGTTGACTGAATGTTGAATGGAAGCCTCAGCCAGTATATAGCAACTCTTTTGCGTAACTTGGGAGAGAGGGGACAGTTGATGCAGTGAAGCGGTGGAAAAGAAAAGACCTGCAACTGCAGAGAACATATGCATGTAAAATATTTTTCTGGTGATAATCTTAAAAATAAAGATAAGTCTTAGAATTTAGGAGTTTGTCTGGAAAAAAAATGAAGATTAGAGAAACAATAATACTTTAAGAAATGCTAATTTTTTCCCATATATAATTCTAGTATTCCAAAATGGATTTTACTGTACAGTCATTACCAACTGTACTGAAATTCTTTGATTTAAGATAGTTAATGCTAATATTCTATTCATTCAACATGAACTCAAACATTTTAATTGTATCATAATTTACATTGAGACAGTGTATGTTTTTTACTATCCTAGGTTAAAACTGGCCTCACATTAAATACTTTGAGTCATGAGATCTGTAGAGTAGAAGGTGTGAGTCTAGATAGGTCAGAACTTCACCCATCCAGCAGTAGGGTGCTGGCTCCACTGTAAGATTTTGATGTGCCAGCCGCTGTTGTAAGTGGAAGACTTAGAGGGGTCAAATTGCTCAATATTAACTCTAAGTTAGAATTGTTTTTAAATGATCACACAGTGTTATCTTTTTTGTTTGTTTAGCATAATAAAAGGGAGTAGGTTTTTCAGTGGAATTTTCATTTTAATTTTTTTTTGGTTTCTGGAGAATGTTAGACTGTACAAGGCCTGAAACAAACAAACAAAAAAAAAAAAAAATCAAGAAATTCCATCAATCCAAATGAGCAGACAGAAAGTCGATAGCTAACTCAATGCAAGACTTTATTTAGAAATATACAGCGAGCATGAAGGAGTGCTGGATCTAGAGGGTTTCCCATTGAAATTGTGGTGCCATGCAAACTCTGACTAGAAGAAACCTTCTTTTTCATTCTTTTAAAAGTTCCCTTAATGAAAGAAATTACAGCACTGTTGGATCTGTCATTTTGTAGAAGGGTCAAAGCATGGTTTTCCTTTACTTTTTAATCGGTAAAGTGTAGACTCTTCCAGGGCTAGAAATGTAAGTGTGTTGGCTTTCAGTTTTAGTGAGAAGTTTATTGGGAAGGGGAAAACTCAGGAAGAGAGTTGTACCAGGGTGGAATTAAACACTTGCCAAAGAATGCGGAGCAGGCATCAGGTTCATTGTGATGTTGAATGACAGAAGACTTCGACTAGTTCTTTTTTGTGGAGGGGATTAGTGGTTGAACAAATTCGCAAGTACAGCTTGCAATTTTGTCAGACACACAATGACATTTCTTTTCACAGCTCTCTTGACTTTATACTATTTAAATATCCTCAGTTGTCTCTGAATTTTCCTTTTTGTAATTCCTGTTGGACAGTAACTTTTATGTTGTCAGTTTCCTAGGGTTTTTTGTGTGTTGGTTTTGAATTGTGGTGTACAAATTGGTATGTTAATAAATTCCTTATGGTCTGTTTTTGTTTCTAGTTTAACATAATTTCATAATCTATACAGTTTATTTTTATTATTAGATTATTATGTGATAAAAATCTCAACTTTTTTGTTTCCTTTTTTTTTTTTTTTTTGCCTTTTAGGCTAAGAAATGGCATTTCAAAAGGCAGTGAAAGGGACTATTCTTGTTGGAGGAGGTGCTCTTGCCACTGTTCTAGGCCTCTCTCATTTTGCTCATTACAAAAGGAAGCAAGTAAGTAATTATCCATGTATTGATTATAATATGAAACTTAAGTCTGTTAAAGTACTGTATATGAAATGAGTGTAATGGTATTGTTTAGAAATTACTATCTCAGCTTGATCTGAAAAACACTAATTTAGAATATTGCCTTAATGATCATTGAGAACTATGTGTATCTCATTTTTTAAAAAGTAAATTTCTTTATCAGAAAGCATTATATTACTTAGCCTCTGTTTTGGCTCTTTGGTTTTAAAAGACTGCTTTATTTCCGAGTGCCATGGTTTATTCACTTAGACTTTCTTTGTCTAATTCATCCAAATGTCTGGATACCTTCTATGTTCCTGCCAAGAGTTTGTCTTATTAGCAGGCAGACAGCTGAGAAAGGAAATGGGAAAAGAAAGAGCCTACACAAAAGACCCAACTCAAAATTTTGGGTTTATTTCTGAAAGGTTTAGTTACTTATGTAGCATTATTATTTATACTGGGTAAAATTTTTAGTGGGAGAAAGCTATGAAAATAGAATTGGCATGAAGTTTCCAAATAATTCAGAGTGTTGGTTTCTTTTCTTTTTTTTCCCCTTTGCACTACAACTATGCTTTCCCATAGTTCAAGTTGATGCCAGGAAATAACTTTTGGTTTTGTTCTTTTCAGGATTGAAATACTAACTCAGTAATTAGTATTAATCTCCTGTCCCCTCTTCCCAACGTCATTAGGACTTTTTGTGATACCAGCTGGTTGGTTCATCCCAGATTCAAAGACGAAGGTGAAGCAATTTGGGAAACTATTTGCAGTTGGGCTATGAACTACTCATATCCTACATTTTTGTGAGAACCTTTCAGCCCTGCCTGGGTTGTCTTGTTCTTGTTTCTGTTCCTGTGTGCTCCAGGGTAGTAGAGCCAGTCACACTGCTTGGAGTCTCATGTCCTGAATGGGAACTGCCATGTAAAAAACACATATTAAGAAGAATCAACTTGCTGGCTTGTATATTTAAAACAACAAAAAAAAGGAAGCTAAGTTTTAGTGCTGGATCCAAAAGATGGACAGTATTGGATATAGGTTGTGGTGTTTCTTTCCATTCTTAACTGTGAGCACATTACTCTTGTTTTTTGTTTTTTTCCTTTGAACTTTTTATTTTATATTGGGGCATAGCTGATTAACAGTGTTGTGATAGTTTCAGGTGAACAGGGAAAGGACTCAGCCATACATATACATGTGTCCATTCTCCCTTGAAGCCTGCTCCCATCCAGGCTGGCACATAGCACTGCACAGAGTTCCCTGTGAGTGTATTGCTCTTAAGGTTTCCCTAAGTATACATGTTGCAGGTACTACTGACTTTCTATTGAAGCTCATTCTCACTCCTGAACACACTTGATATACTATTTCTTTTAAAATGTTTCCTTGGTTCCTTAAAAATAAGTGTGAAAAGATGATGTTGTTTCTGCTGAGGCTATTTTAGAAGTGCAGTTCTGTTTGGGGCATGGACTTTAACAGATTAGATTTCGTCTGCCATCTTTACCAGTACACTCTGAAACGATACAGGAAAATGCCAGTGCCAAAGGTCCCGATATCTAATATGATGAGTTGTTGCTAAATTTGTACATGGTTCCTGTCTGTTAACCATAGTAAGCATGTTCTATTTCAGAATTTATAACTTAACTTTGTACCCAGGGAATACTGTTTCGGAAATATGTTTTGTTGTTGTTTGATTTCTCTTTTATTTCTCAATAGAATAAGCAGTTGATACTGCCTCCAGTCCATCAAGTTAGGAGTTAATTTTAGTCAAGAACATCAAGTCAAGCAAGGGTCTGTTGATTCCTGCATATTTTGTCATTTTCTCCTTCCTAAGTTAGACATCCTGACCACCCTAATAGCCAGTTGAAACAGATACCAGCAGTTTTGAGTCATTTATAATTTTAATCTGACAAGTTCTTTTGAGAAAAATCACCATAGGCATATTCTGTCAATGAGTTGCAGGAGACGCCCGCCCAAGTGCATGTGTCTTCTGTGTTGATTCCTGTCCCTTAAAGCCACTGCCATGAGCATGTTTTTGGTAGCAGGTTTGGATCTAGCCATAGGGATTGGCAGAAAAAGAGAAAGGGGTATGTGTGGAGGGAGGACCAGCTCAGTTGAGCCTTTGACATAAAATGACCACAGGCCTTAGCTGTCCTCTTTCAGAGAGAATCTGCCAATCAGAGCCATTCTAGGGGAGGAAATTTTCCTGACTTCAATAGTCAAGAAAAAGCTGTCCCTTGATGCCCCTTATTTGGTTACATTTTATAGAAGCTGTGGCCTTAAATGTGACTAGGTGTGCTCTTATTTTTCTAGAGAGCAATGCTTAAAAGTATTGGCTTGTGTTTCTTATGTTTTTTCCCCCCAGTTTTTATGAGATGATGCCAACCAATAAACCGTCCTCCTTTAATGATAAGTTAGTGTTGAAAGCCCAAGGTACTGATGTTTGAGAAAGCAGTCGGTTGACTTTTAAGTTCAGGCACATTTTGCTGGCAATCCTGCACTTGAAGCACTGCTTCCACTGGCCCCAAGCTGGTGCTTATTTGATATTCCTGGTACAAAACTTCCTCCCTAAAATACAGACAGAGGTTGTATTCTAAATACAAACGGGCTGATTCTAAAAGGTGGTCAATTGTTTCAGCACCTTTGGTGGTGGATACTTTTGTAAGTGTTTTGGTGCCAGGTCAGCTCACAAAATTCTTTGAAATTAGCTTCTATTTGCAAGGAAAAGAATAGAAGGAGAACTATTACATATACCTTTTTTTTTTGATTAATTAAATGGAAAACACAGTGAAATTCACTAAAATGTGATTCACTTCCCTTTTACTCAGTTGCTTGAATAAAAGCTGCAGTAGGTGAGGAAATACAGATATTTGTGAAGACTGGCATTTTCAGGGGCAGGTTGGAGGTTATAGGTGATAGTAAGGATTTTTTTGTTCCACCCTACTTTGTGGTGTGACTTTTCTTCATGCAAGCATATTATTAACACTTACGTTTTTCAGGAGTGAATAGTCTCCACTGTTGACTCAAGTCAAGAGAAATTTTTTCTTCTTTTGAGATAAATAAGGTCACATTTGGAAAAGGTGGAGATCATGGCCTAGGCAGAGAGCTGTGGTTGTTGTTGTTATTATATTTTGGAGCTGGCAAACTAAATCTTCAATTCCAGTGAGAAAGCTGATGGGGGAAGAGAAGATGAATGGAATGTTGGCCTCTTTTGACTGTGTCCACCTGCAGGGAAGGAGGTTTGTGGCCACAAATGGCATCTATACTCCAGGCTGCTTCCAGAGATGCATGTAGGATTTTCTTCTTCTTCTTCTTTTTTTAAATATTGGCTGTTAGAGCCGTGATTTATTTATTTTTTGTTTGCACTGGGTAATCGCTGCTGCACAGGAGCTTTTCTCTAGTTGCCCTGAGCAGGGGCTTCTTTTGTTTCAGAGCATGGCCTCTAGGGTACACGGGCTTCAGAGGTTGTGGCATGTGGACTCAGTTGCTCCTTGGCACTTGGTATCTTCCCGGACCAGCGATTGAACCCATGTCCTCTGCATTGGCAGGCAGATTCCTGTTCACTGTACCACCAGGGAAGTCTGTAGGATTTTTTTGAGTGGTCTTAGGTTTTGGAGAAGAAAATAGCAACCCACTCCAGTACTCTTGCCTGGAAAATCCCATGGACGGATAAGCCTGGTGGACTGCAGTCCATGGGGTCGCTAAGAGTGGACACGACGGAGCAACTTCACTTTCACTTTTCGCTTTCATGCATTGGAGAAGGAAATGGCAACCCACTCCAGTGTTCTTGCCTGGAGGATCCCAGGGACAGGGGAACCTGGTGGGCTGCCGTCTATGGGGTCGCACAGGGTCGGACACGACTGAAGCGACTTAGCAGTAGCAGAGAGGCTTAGTCATTCCATTTCCCCTCTTATTTCCTCACCCATATGTAGGTTACCAAGTTTCCACAAAACTTCTTGATGTTTCTCTGTCCCCAGACTAGCCATATACCAAGGAACAGGAGGCTGAGTATTGGGATATAAACATCCCAGCACTGTCTTAAATCCCACCAGTATGTAGCAAGCAAACACCCCTGCACTGGTGTGCAGATTTTCCAGAGCAAGGTATTTATCATTTGTTGTTTAGTATAGGGGACTTTCCTGGTGGCTCAGAAGGTAAAGAATCTGCCTGCAATCCAGGAGACCCAGATTCAGTCCCTGGAGGGAAGGTCCCCTGGCGAAGGGAATGGCTACCCACTCCAGTATTCTCACCTGGAGAATTACATGGACAGAGGAGCCTGGGGGGCTTCAGTTCATGGTGTTGCAAAGAGTTGGACATGACTGAGGGAGTTTAGTATAGGTCTGTTTAATAATAAACTTTAATTGGAAGGGACCTGGAAGACATCCAGTCTTCTTCTCAGGACAGTTTGCTCTTCTAGGGTTTCCTTGCTGTCTAGTGAAAGCTAAGTGTCACTTCATGGGACAGCTTCCTTTTCTAATTCCAAGCTGGAGGGAGAATGGAGTTTAAGTTATGAGCTTCAGATCAGATCAGTCGCTCAGTCGTGTCCGACTCTTTGCGACCCCATGAATCGCAGCATGCCAGGCCTCCCTGTCCATCACCAACTCCGGAGTTCACTCAGACTCACGTCCATCGAGTCAGTGATGCCATCTAGCCATCTCATCCTCTGTCGTCCCCTTCTCCTCCTGCCCCCAATCCCTCCCAGCATCAGAGTCTTTTCCAATGAGTCAACTCTTCACATGAGGTGGCCAAAGTACTGGAGTTTCAGCTTTAGCATCATTCCTTCCAAAGAAATCCCAGGGCTGATCTCCTTCAGAATGGACTGGTTGGATCTCCTTGCAGTCCAAGGGACTCTCAAGAGTCTTCTCCAACACCACAGTTCAAAAGCATCAATTCTTCAGCACTCAGCCTTCTTTGCAGTCCAACTCTCACATCCATACATGACCACTGGAAAAACCATAGCCTTAACTAGACAGATCTTTGTTGGCAAAGTAATGTCTCTGCTTTTGAATGTGCTATCTTGGTTGGTCATAACTTTCCTTCCAAGGAGTAAGCGTCTTTTAATTTCATGGCTGCAGTCACCATCTGCAGTGATTTTGGAGCCCAGAAAAAGTCAGCCACTGTTTCCACTGTTTCCCCATCTATTTCCCATGAAGTGGTGGGACCGGATGCCATGATCTTCGTTTTCTGAATGTTGAGCTTTAAGCCAACTTTTTCACTCTCCACCTTCACTTTCATCAAGAAGCTTTTGAGTTCCTCTTCACTTTCTGCCATAAGGGTGGTGTCATCTGCATATCTGAAGTTATTGATATTTCTCCCGGCAATCTTGATTCCAGCTTGTGTTTCTTCCAGTCCAGTGTTTCTCATGATGTACTCTGCATATAAGTTAAATAAACAGGGTGACAATATACAGCCTTGACATACTCCTTTTCCTATTTGGAACCAGTCTGTTGTGCCATATCCAGTTCTAACTGTTGCTTCCTGACCTGCATACAGATTTCTCAAGAGGCAGGTCAGGTGGTCTGGTATTCCCATCTCTTGCAGAATTTCCCACAGTTTATTGTGATCCACACAGTCAAAGGCTTTGGCATAGTCAATAAAGCAGAAATAGATGTTTTTCTGGAACTCTCTTGCTTTTTCTATGATCCAGCGGATGTTGGCAATTTGATTTCTGGTTCCTCTGCCTTTTCTAAAACCAGCTTGAACATCAGGAAGTTCATGGTTCACATATTGCTGAAGCCTGGCTTGGAGAATTTTGAGCATTAAGAGGTGGTAACTAAGAGGTAGCTTAAGGAGCAGTATGGGGAGCCTTATAGTCAGGGCTGCAGGAGGGTTCCCTCGGGCAATGGGAAGAATGGGGGCAAAACTAGGGTAGGAATGCAGAGTTTTCACAGAGGGCTGTCTTGGACTTTTGTCTTTGCAGTACAGAGTGAGGGTCTTTTTCTGGAAACTTAAAAAAAATTTAAACTCCACATTTCTTTTATACCTTCTAGGGCCTGGCTGGAAACTGGTGTGACAGTGTGGGCTTCTTTTTAGCCCCAGCAGTGTGGCTGATGTAACAAAGATCTATTTAGGTCTGAGGGTGGCCCTCTCACGTAGGCCACGCTCGGGTGTTCCTTCCATTACCCGTTCTGGAGATGTGTGGGCTTCCTGAGCCAGCTCTGAGGTGAAGCCTGAGAACCACAGACAGCTTTCTCAAAGCCCGGATGTGAACTTTTTTTTTTGCACTATGCATAGGCAGGGAGTTTCTTTTCAGTGTAAGGAGTGATATTATTAGAATCCAGGAAATGAGAGATTCTCATTGATGTTCTGTTCATCAGCAACAGAAAGGACAGGAACACAATCTTGGGAATGTCTTTGCAGGCTGTCTGAGTCTGACTGCCAGCTCTGCTCCTGAAGAACTGAGTGACGATGGGCAATTTTCTTAAATTCTCTGGGCCAACCACCACCATCCCCCCCAACCCTCAACATCTACAAGATGGGGGAAAACAGTGGTACTTTCCTCATAGGACTGTGGAAGACCATTAAAGCATGGGAGAGTTCCTGGAATACAGTAAACTTGTCAAAAGTTTTAGCTGTTCCCAGGTGATTTGAAGTGTGGTTGTAGTTAGCAGGAAAGTTGCTCTTATCACTGGAGACCCTTGGGTTCAGGGACACCATGTTAAGACTTTGAGGTTTAGTAGCAAGTGGCATGACCTTGATCTGAGCTTGTAGAATGGGTGAAAACAGTCACACAAACACTCTTCTGTTTTCTCTCTTCCTTGATTCCTGATCTGAATATGAGCCAATATCAAGGTAGACAACCCCAATTATTGGCTTAAACTCTCTTTCTGTTATAAGTAATAAATTCCGTGACGTTCTCATCATTTGTTTGTTTTTTTTTTTTTTTGTATGTAAGCTTATGTCAGTTACGGCAGACTTGATTTATATGGTGATGTGTTCCTAAAAAATTACACAAATATAATATTTTTGATAAATTGATGAATATAAAATACAACACTATTTGTTATTCTATAGTGAAAAATTTTTAAAGCTCTGTTTTTTTTTGGTAGGGGGAGAATCAGATTTTTTGGAATAAATCAGAATTTAGCTAGAAGGGAATGCAATTGGACTTATATTTTCCCAAAGCTAATGATGTAGTGTGTGCATGTATGTATGCTAAGTCACTTCAGTTGCGTCTGACTCTTTGTGACCCCATGGACTGTAGCCCGCCAGGCTTCTCTGTCCATAGGATTCTCCAGGCAAGAACACCGGAGTGGGATCTTCCTGACCCAGGGATGGAACCTGAGTCTCTTGTCTCCTGCACTGGCAGATGGATTCTTTACTACTAGCACCACCTGGGAAGCCCAGTGATGTAGTAGTATTGGTTAATAACAGGATCTTCATGCTTTGCAAAATAACCTCTCACTTTGTAAGAAATAGCAATTCATTATACGTTAAGTGAATTGCTAAAGGCTGTAGTTTACTTTGTTATGCGTGGTTAATTAAGGGGACATGATAAAAATGATAGTGGTGATGTTAGTGAGCTGATAGTATTAGGTGAGTTGAATTATAGGTAAACCTGTACTACCTTTGTAAGGAAAAATACTTATGCTAATGATAGGCAAAGCAATGTATCAATAGTTAAAATCCATAGGAACTTTGAGAACACTTTTAATCTCAGTCTCGCCCTCTCAATACATTACTTGTAAGAGATTCTATATACCAATCCTTGGACTTTTAATACCAATGATTCAGAATTCAAAAGATAAGATTGGGGCAACAGCAGAAAATGGAAAGATTATATCCAGTCGAAGTAAGATCTATGCTATGCTATGCTAAGTCACTTCAGTCGTGTCTGACTCTGTGTGACCCCATGGACGGCAGCCCACCAGGCTCCCCCTGTCCCTGGGATTCTCCAGGTAAGAACACTAGAGTGGGTTGCCATTTCCTTCTCCAATGCATGAAAGTGAAAAGTGAAAGTGAAGTCACTCAGTCGTGTCCGACCCTTAGCGACCCCATGGACTGCAGCCCACCAGGCTCCTCCGTCCATGGGATTTTACAAGCAAGAGTACTGGAGTGGGGTGCCATTGCCTTCTCCGAAGTAAGATCTACTTTGGGTTTTATCTTAATAGATTCCCCAAATGAAAAGATACTTAATTCGCTGAATGTGTCTTTATACAAGTATGGTTGAGTTTTGATGAGTGTGTTATTATGTACAGGATATGAAAGTTTCCAAAACTCTAGTTTCTTTATAAGATAAGGATAATGTCTCTTTACTCCCATGCCAAGCACTAACCAACTCAAAAATATACAAGCCAGTCTTCACAGGACCTAACATGTTAGCAGGTCTTTAGTGTTCATTATACTTCTTTCTTTTCTCCCATATAGGACATAAAAGCTTTGAAATAGACAGACCTAGCCTTGTTAGAAATAATAAGAAAGATACAACACCAGGTTTATTTAAATAGCTGAGTTTTTGATTGGCATAATGCTGCTTATATTCACTGCTGGCCGGAGAAACTGGTAGAGGTTAGAGAAAGTTGAAGTTAAGATGAATATCAATCAAGAAGAAATCAAAATTATAAGCACAGTCAAAATCATAAGCACACCAAATACTAGTAAGAATGTGGAGCAAAAAGAATTCTCATTTATTGTTGGTAGGAATGCAAAATGACACAGCCACTTTGTAACACCACAGTTCAATGAATTCTTACAAAAGTAAACAATATTCTCACCATATGATCCAGCAGTCACACTCATGATATTTACCTAAAGAAGCTGAAAGCTTATGTCCACAGAAAAACATGTGCACAGATTCTTAATTGCCAAAACTTAGACACAGTTAAAATGGCCAACAGTAGGTGAATGAATAAATGAGCCGTGGTCCATCCAGACAGTGAAACATTCGGTTCAGTTCAGTTCAGTCGCTCAATCGTGTCTGACTCTTTGCGACCCCATGAATCACAGCACGCCAGGCCTCCCTGTCCAATACCAACTCCCGGAATTCACTCAGACTCACGTCCATCGAGTCAGTGATGCCATGCAGCCAACTCATCCTCTGTCGTCCCCTTCTCCTCCTGCCCCCAATCCCTCCCAGCATCAGAGTCTCTTCCAATGAGTCAACTCTTCGCATGAGGTGGCCAAAGTATTGGAGTTTCAGCTTTATCATTATTCCTTCCAAAGAAATCCCAGGGCTGATCTCCTTCAGAATGGACTGGTTGGAACTCCTTGCAGTCCAAGGGACTCTCAAGAGTCTTCTGCAACACCACAGTTCAAAAGCATGAATTCCTCGGCGCTCAGCCTTCTTCACAGTCCAACTCTCCATTATTCAGCACTAAAAAAGAAATGAGCTATTAAGCCATGAAGAGACATGGAGGGACCTTAATGCATATTATTCAGTGAAAGAAGCCCATCTGAAAGGGCTGCATACTGTATGACTCCAACTATATGACATTCCAGAAAAGGGGAAACTGTGGAGATAGTAAAAAGATCAGTGATTGCCATGGATGTATGCAGGGAGGTGAATAGGCTGATCACAGAGGATTTTTAGGGCAATGATGAATACATGTCATAATATATTATCCAAAACCATAGAATGTTTAACTCCAAGACTGAACCCTTAAGTAAACTGTTAACTTTGGGTGATTATGCTGTATCAGTGCAGGTTTATCTTTGGTAAAAATTGTGCCATTCTGGTGATTGATGTTGATCATGGCTCTGCCTATGTGAGGGCAGGACGTATATAGGAAATCTCTGGAATGTCCCCTCAATTTTTCTATAAAACTGAAAGTGCTCTAATTTTTAAAAATTATACTTCAAATCATAAGCATACCATCTAAGACATGATGTCAGTTGAGAAAATGTCAGTTGCAAAGATTCTACTTAAGTGTCACTTTTCAATAGTATCTTTGGTTGAATATAACTATTTTTTGCATGTGCTTAATATCTTTAAGAATTTAACCTCAGTTGTAAACATACTTCTGTCTCCTAAGCTAAAGAGTATGTGGATTTGAAATCAGTCTAAATCTTCCTGAGCACTGATACAGCTGCAATTATCACATGATTCATTGGCTTTATGCTTACCAGAGGCAATTCTGGCTACCAGACTTGTTTGTTCTGAGTAAATAGTCCTCCATCTCCAGAGGCATTCTTCATAGGTTCATGAACAGCCTTTCTTTTTTTTAAAAAATCTTACAGAGTGCTGTAACAGCAACTGTCCTTAAACAGCCTTAATTTTTGTTGATTTTAATGTTTAGGTGGAGCTGTAGTGTTGGATGGACTTCCCAGGTGGTGCAGTGGTAAAGAATCCCCCTGCCACTGCAGGAGACGCAAGGGATGCAAGTTCGATCCCTGGGGTCAGGAAGATCCCCTGGAGTAGGAAATGGCAACTGGATCCAGTGTTCTTGCCTGAGAAATTCTCTATGAATGGAGAAGGTAGTGTTAGACACCATATGGAGACTGTATATTTAAGAGGAGAAAGGACTAGTAGTTGAAGAATAGGCTTCAAGGTTCACCTACCTGCTTAGAGAGCCATCAGCATCAGCATTATGTCAACCATGCACCTTGGTTTGCTGGTGGGTTTGCTGGTGGGTTCACTGGTGGCTTCCCTGGTCCTCCCCTGGTGGCTCCCCTGGTGGCTCAGACAGTGAAGAGTATGCCTGCAATGTGGGAGACCTGGGTTCAATCCCTGGGTTGGGAAGATCTCCTGGAGAAGGAAATGGCAACCCACTCCAGTATTCTTGCTTGGAGAGTTCCGTGGACAGAGGAACCTGGCGGGCTGCAGTCCATGGGGTTGCAAAGAATTGGACACAAGTGAGGGACTAACTTTCACTTTCACGGTTTGCTTGGGCTTTCATTTGATTATCTAATTCTTTTAGAGATTTATCTCTATGCACTCAGTGGACATGAATTTGAGCAAACTCCAGGAGATGCTGAAGTACAGGGAAGCCTGGCATGTTGCAGCGCATGGGGTCGCAAAGAATCAGACACAACTTAGCAACTAAACAACAGCAACATCTCTATGGGTTATTTTTCTATAAATGGTGGATCCTAACCTGTCAGAAGATGATTCTGAACAGACAATATATGGGAATTGTAAATATTGAGTTGCAGTGCTAAACGTATCTTATATCTGTGTGTTAAGCTAACTGGTATATTAAGCATCTCCCAAAGCTCAATGGCTTATCACAGTGAAAGTTTCTTTCTTGCTCACATTACACTTCAAAGTGGATAGGTGGACAGTTGTTTCCTGCAGTTATTCAGGGACCTGTATCCCTTTATTCTAGTGGTTTTGCCATGTTGTATAGCTTTTTGACTCACTAGATCATTTCTGGCCAACTGTAAGGAAGGTGGGAAGTGTAGTCCAGTCGTGTTCTCAGGAAGAAGAGAAAAGTTTTGGTAAGCATCCAGTCATTAAATCTGTGTCCTGACTTTAATTTCTAATCTAGTTTGACAAATGAGTTGTGGGATTTTCTTTTTTCTTTTTCTTTTTGTGAGAGTTTTATCCTTAGAGTTTATGTCAAAGACTGTATCATCTGTTTTCTTCTCTTGTTTAGAATCCTGTACATAGATTCTTGGACGGACTCTTTTTCTCTTAAAAACACAACCAAATATATTGGAGCTGTGTCTGATGTATCTGAAGTTTGATGAGGATTCTCAGTACACTACATTTTCCAGGAGGCCAGTTGAAACTATTCTTCACTCTATATGGTTAACCGTTTCTCAGAGGCATGTTTCATTAAAGCACTGAAATTATGCAGACAGAGCTGGAAATGTTCTCTGAAGTGCATCCTATCATCTTCCTTTTAATTTTGGTTTTTATTTAACACTCAGCTCCCAAAGTGGGGCCATGGCGATATCTTTGAGTTACAACTCACATCAGGCCTTCGAGGAGTTTGCGATGCTATTTTATTGCTGGCATACAAAATCCGAGAGGTGAACTGTACTGTGGTAGGTCACACAGTGAGTCAACGACTGAGCTATGATTAGCGTTGACAGCTGGTGAGCTTCTAGGCTGTTGCTCACTGAGCGACACTGACATTCATTTTGATTTGACTTTGCATTTCACTTTCAACTATTTATCCATTTTAAGGCCTCTTTAAGAAACTTTTTAGGAATATTGTGGGACTGAGGAAACTTTCTTTAAATGCTTTGGGAAAAGTCCACTAGCTCCCCTCTTCCCATTTTCCAGTTTAACAGTTAAATTGTGTTAATGCTAGGTAGGCCTCCTTTTGGTAGAGTTTGCAAATTAAGAACATAGATGCTTTAAGATATTAGGCAGTGTTAGGCAAAATAATTTTACTTGCTTTATTTCAAAATGTGTGATTTTTTTCAACAAAGGAGTTCTGAGATCCAATTATATGCTTGTGAGTATAAACTAGAAAAGTTATAAATATGTGTATATCTGATGAAATAATTCACAGAGAAATGGAAAGCGTGCATCGTAAATTATACTCCAAAGTATTTTGAACATATAATTAAAATGCAGCCAAGGGCCATCTGGATTGTGAAGCTTAGAGGCGGTCCTTTGGCTCATTGGGTCAGCGTTTGATTCACCTGAGAGGGATGGGGGACAGTGAGTCCGTTTTGATTCTGTGTCCATTTCCAAATGTATGTGTCAGGGAAACACTTAAGGAAAAATGCTGTTAGGTGGATCCTTGGGTGTCACTGCCCAGTGTGGCTGGCCCTGGGTAAAGCAACTTCCCTCGAACTTCTGTTTCCTCCGGCTGCCATCCACAGCTCCCTGCGTTGCTGGTGCCAGTGAGACTGGTGATCTAGGGCCCTTGGTACCTCACACATGTAGGGAAAGATAACTTAGCAGAGATGAAGACAAATGATTTGGAGTCCAACCTGGGATTGGATTCTGATTCTGTCAGTTACTTGCCCAAGGAATAACAAAAATCAGTTTCGTCATTGGTCAGAGGATGCGCCCTGCTGTGTCATGGTGAGACCAAAGGGACCTGGCTTACTAGTATGTGGGCTTGCAGCAGCTCTTCTTCCCTTCCTGCTCTCAGGCTCCCTCTCCAGATCCTTTTATCGTCAGTACGCTATTGCAACTGAAGAGCAATATCAAGTTTGCATGTGTGTGTGTGTGTGCGCGTGCGCAC
Organism: Bos javanicus; assembly: GCF_032452875.1. Lineage (NCBI taxonomy): Eukaryota > Metazoa > Chordata > Mammalia > Artiodactyla > Bovidae > Bos > Bos javanicus. Next base: position 39,832,040 of record NC_083869.1, on the reverse strand, counting down.
GTGCTAAGTCACTTCAGTTGTGTCTGACTCTTTGGTACCCTGTTGACCATAGCCCACCAGGCTTCTCTGTCCATTAGATTCTTCAGGCAAGAATACTGGAATGGGTTGTCATGCCTTCCTCCAGGGGATCTTCCCCACTCAGGGATCAAACCCATGTCTCTTAAGTCTCCTGCATTGACAGGCAGGTTCTTTATCACTAGCGCCACGTGGGAAACCCAATATCAAGTTTGGACACCTCTGAACACATATTCTGTGTCTTTAAAGTACCTAACTGGTAAAACATATCCCTCAGACCTCAGATCATGTAGTGATGTGATTTTATTTGAAGTAGATTCAGACAGAGCCAAAGGGTATTTTCCTTGCTTTTCAGCTATAAAAAAGTGTTGTAATTTAATGATTTGGCTGGTTGTGACTGGTATTAAAATAACTTCTCTGTGATTTCTCAAAGGAATCACGGCCACTTAAGGGCGAGATAGCACCTTCAAGGTGAGCCAGAGCTCTTTTCTCCGCTCCCCTACCCCCTGAAAGATGGACTTGTCTTATTTTCTCTTGTGGTCCCCAGTGGAGATGAGGGGCCAGCCATTAGCCACTCTTCCTATGGAGTAATCATGAATCCCTCACCCAGTTTGTTTACATTGAGAAATGTGAGCAACATCATTGTTTAGAATCACAAAGTGATTCAGGAGGTGAAAGGTCATTAAGATATCTTGAGAGTCACTCTAAGGAGATGCTTATTGCATTTCCTTTTCAGGAATATAAAAATATAGTATTTTTCAGTGACAATAAAACATGAAGCAATTCCACTTAAATCTAACAGTTCCATTATCAAGATAGAACTGAACCACAAAATATGAGAGTGAGAGTGAGAGTTGCCGTAAGAAGTGATTTGCATGAAACCCTACTTTATTCTCCAATTATTACTCTACATGATTACAGGACAACCTGGCTGTTAATTGCCTATGGTCTTTAAATATGCACTTCTTTCAGAAATAGACACTAATTATTAGATCTTGTTTTCTGTCTCACCTGAAGTTGCAAATGTCTAGGATATATTTTTTTTTAATTTGAAAGTCTAATTGTGTACAGATATAGTAAAATCGATCTCATTCTGAATCCCATTCTGTTCTCTGAGATGTAAACTCTCAAAGATTATGAACTTGGCTTTCAATTCTATATAAGTGTTTTATGTGCCCGTCTCTTGACAAAAGCTATATGTTTGCTATCAGAATGCTGGAGGAATTTTGTCTTTTTAACATGGAGAGGAATCTTTGCTTACGAGTTAAAAAAAAAAACAAACTACCTACTTCCCCACAGCCCATTATAATTAAATATAATCAGAGATAACAACATCAAAGTAATATTAAATACTAGATATTCTCCTAATTGTACCAAGATAAGATTTTTTTTTTCTGTTTGGGAGCTGCACTTGGACTTAGGCTAGGCACAAGACAGTTTGCTTTGTGTCTTGGGCTCTCGTTTCTTCAGACATCAGGAGCTGAATTAGGTAATAGATCCTGAAGTGGTGCTGGGCTTGTCCTGTCTTTAGGCCAGGCTTGGCAAGCCTATATGCCTAAAGGGATCAGACTGGTAGGATCCAAGTGTCAAGCCAGTGAGTGGGAATCCTGGGCTAACAAGGGTGCATGAGCCCTGCCTAAGGACAGCAGCCACTGTTCAGTTTCAGCAGGTTGATCTCAGATAGAAATCTTAATGTTTACGTGAAATATAACAAATTTTGTTATTTATATCATTTTTAAGTTGAAGTATAGCTGACACAATATTATACTAGATTCAGGTATACAACATAGTGATTTATTGTAGATTATGTGCCAAATAACCAATATATGCCAACATACAGGTTATGTGCCAAAATTGTTACAGTATTGTATGTCATATATAGTATGCCCATATTCCCTGTGTTGTGCATTACATCTCTGTGACTTATTTATTTTATAACTCGTAGTTTTTACCTCCTAATCCTCGTCACCTATTTCTACTATACTCCCACCTGAACTATGGTGACCTGGGTATTTATCTGAAGGAAACAAAAACACTAATTCAAAATGATATATGCACTCCAGTGTTCACTGATGCATTATTTAAAATAACCAAGATATGGAAGCAACCTGGTCTACTGACAGATGAATAAAGAGGATCTGGTGTATATATATATATACATACACACACACAGTGAAATATTAGCCATAAAAAAAAGAATGAAATCTTCCCACTTGTGACAACATGGGTAGACCTGGAGAAAGAAAGTGGAAGTCGCTCAGTCGTGTCCAACTCTTTGTGACTCCATGAACTGTAGCCCGCCAGGCTCCTCTGTCTGTGGAATTCTCTAGGCCAGAATACTGGAGTGGATAGCCGTTCCCTTCTCCAGGGGATCTTCTGACCCAGGGATTGAACCCTGGTCTCCCACGATGCAGGCATATTCTTTACTGTCTGAGCTACCAGGGAAGCCCTAAAGACTTGGAGGGTATTATCCTAAGTGAAATTAGATAAGGACAAATAATATATATTTTCAATTATATGTGAAATCTAAAAAACATGAACAAATGTAGCAAAACAAACAGGCTCATAGATATGGAGAACAATTTTTAAATATTGGATTGTAACTCATGCTTTTAAGAAAGTAGTGTGCTGACCAATTCACTACAGTGACTTATGGTTTTATCACATGCTGTGTCTACTTCCATATCTGGTATTGTCATATAGCTAATGCCTGTGAAGCTTTCTTGACCTGATTTAGCTATGAAGCCTTCTCAGGCCTGTATCAGGGGCGATACCTCCTATGGCTCTTATAGCGTTTTCTCTCTCTTTAATCTACTAAGCAGTAGTGTAATTTTCTCTTTGTTTTGTCCTCTAATCTCTAGACTCCTTGAGGGCATCCACTACACTCTGAGTGCATGAGGGAGTATGGTGGTGAGTAAGGTGTCTGCTCAGGTGACTTAGGGCTTATTGCTTTAACAAGGCTTCTCCCAGAATCTCAGGATCAGTCTTCTAATGGAGTCTGTCTCCCAGATTTCTTTTTAATCAAGCTGTCTTGATTAAACAAGGCAGTTTTATTAGCAGGTCTGGGAAAATTTGGAGTCCAAAGGCCTCTTTTCTTAAAACGTGTTGTTACTTACCGCTACTGTTTTATTCCTGCTGATTTTCTCTTATTTCTCCTTAATCAACATATTTCTAGGGAAGGTAGAGTGCAGATGTGTTTTTGTGACTCAAAGCCATATGAAGCCCAAATGAGTCTTTCTCTTGTCATAATTATAAGGAGGGCCTTAGGCTGTGTTTACTGCCTCTAAAATAAACTTGGTGCTTAGCTTCTCAGTTGCAACACTTTCCAGCTTTTATGAAGAAAAATAAACAAAAATAAAATGTTATTTTAAATGTAGTGTCAGAAATTAAATAAATTACCCTCAATAGTGCCATATATTTTTTTTTTAAGTATTTTTGGAAGGACTACGCAGCAGAACCTCCACAACAGAACCATACTGAAAAAAAAAAAGCCCCCAAGCTTTCTGTTTTTGGCAACTGGTAATATCTCATCCTATTAAAACTATTTAGTCTGTTTCTTTATTTTTTTCTCAAATTATATGCAGAATCACCAGTATTCTTGCCTGGAGAATTCCATGGACAGAGGAGCCTGGTGGCTACAGTCCATGGGATCACAAAGAGTCGAACATGACTGAGTGACTAATGCACGTGCACACACACACCCACACACACACACACGCACACACACACACTATGTTGCAGCAGTGTAAAAACTTAGTCTCTGTCGCCAGGCTGTGTAAGTTCAGTTCCTAGCTCTACCATGTACCAGCTGTATAATCACAGGCCAGGGACTTAACTACTGTGTCTCGGGTCCTTTTGCTGTACAATAGAGATCCTAGTAGTACCTAAGTCAAAGAGTTATTGAGAGGGTTAAATGAGTAAAAAGTAAAACCTTTATAATAATGCCTGGCACATAATTGCTGTGTACATGGTTACTTATTTTTTAAGTTCATTGAGGTATCATTTAGGGCATAATTTACATGCAGTAAAATTCACCCTTTATAATACACAGTTCTGTAAATTTTGACAGGAGCAAATGGTCATATAACTACCACTACTGTGAAGATATAGAACATTTCTATCATCCTCAAAAGCATACTCTGTTGTCAATCCCCCCCACCCCCCCCCACCATTTCCAAACCCTGACAATCACAGGTCTGTTTTCTGACCCCATAATTCTGCTTTTACAGAATGTCATGTAAATGGATCGTGCCCTATATAAACCTCTGAGTCTCACTTCTTTCACTTGGCACAGGGGTTGGCAAACTTTTCTGTAAAGGGCCAGGTAGTCCATGTTTTAGGTTTGCAGGCCTTACCGTCTCTGTTGCAAAAAATTCCATTCTATCGCAGTCGTGCACTGCACGTGAAAGATTGTGGGTGGCCATGTTCCAATAAAACTTTATTAAAATAGGTAGTAGCCACATTTGGGTGGAAAACCATAATTTGGCAGCCTGTGACTTAGCATAATGCTTTCAAGATCCATTCATGTTGTTGCAGCTATTAGAAGTGTTCTTTTTATTGCCAGTTCCAATTCATAGATGCACTAGAGTTTGTTTAGTCGTTCACCAGTTGAAGGATGTTTTTACTAATTTTTGGAAATTATAAATAAAGCCACTGTAAATATTTGCCTACAGGATTTTGTGTCAGCACAGATTTTGATTTCTCTTGAGTAAACCACCTTGGCAGGGGGGTTGTATGGTAAGTGTATTTTTACCTTTATTGTGTGTGCTCAGTTTCATCTGACTCTTTGCGACCCCATGGGCTATAGCCTGCTAGGCTCCTCTGTCCATGGAATTTTCCAGGAAAGAATACTGGAGCAGGTTGCCATTTCCTATTCCAGGGGATCTTCCCAACCCAAGGATTGAACCCGTGTCTCCTGTGTCTCCTACATTGGCAGGCAGGTTCTTTACCACTAGTGCCACCTGGAAAGTCCTTAGAAACTCTCAAATTGTTTCCCAAATGTCTAGATTATTTTGCATTTCCATCAGCAATATACGAGAGTTCCAGTTGTGTTGTATCACCACCAGCCCATAGTATTGTGCATTTCTTTGTTTGTTTTAAGTTACTCTGAAAAACTATGAATGATCTTAGAAACTAGCATGAAGATGCTTTACCTTTAATCTCATAGTGAGTTGAAAGCTCTTGAAGGGTTTTACACATGGAAATGATGGAAATGACATGATTTGGGTTTTTAAATGATTACCCCAGCTGCAGTATGGAGAATGATTTGGAGGGAAGAATGGTAACTGTGTGAAGACCTGTAGGAGAATATCATTTTAGTACAGAGGAAAGGGAAGGTACCTGGATTGCAAGAGGGCAGTGAGGATGGTATCACTAGATGTGAGAATTCTTTAGGAGTTGGAATTTATAGAACTCAGTGATTGATCAGATATGAGACTTAGGAAAGTGGCACAAGCAACTGGATGTATAATGATGCCTTTACCAAGATGAGGAAAACTGATAGGGAAAAAGGTTTGGGGAGATAAACTGTATCAGTAGAATTTTGAGATATATGTGAGACACTGAAATAGAGGTTCCATCTACGTAGTTTGGTATCCAGGTTCTGGAATAGAGGAACACAGTTGAGAGTCAGTGTGGTATACAACATACCTGACAATAACGGAGAAAGATGAGATTCCCTAGATAGAGTTATCAGTGAACCGAGAAGAAATAGGCAGACCCAAGAGGAACCTCAGTGATTAAAGTTGCACCGAAGACAGACATTCAAAGGAAACTAGGAGAGAGTGGGTTCAAGAGCTGGGGGTGGGGGGGTGGGAGAGGGTGGTTCATCTCAGGTAACTGTCTTCCAGATGATGAGGTGAGTGAATGTGCCGAGATGACAGCTGAAGTGAGGGGTGACAAATGCACATTGGATTTTGCAGCATAACAGATATTGGTCAGTGTAGGTGGTGGAGGCCATGACAGTGGTGCTGGTGTACCCCTGAAAATCCCTGTTAAACGGAGACGGGGAGTGAATAGGAGGTGCTGTGCTAAGTTGCTTCCACGGGCTGTAGCCCACTAGGCTTGTGTGTCTACAGGATTCTTCAGGCAAAAACATTAGAGTGGGTTGTCATGCCCTCCTCCAGGGGATCTTCCAGACCCAGGGATCAAACCCATGCCTTTTAGGTCTCCTACATTGACAGGAGGGTTCTATATCACTAATGCCACCTGGGAAACCTGAATAGAAGGTGAGGTGGTAAAAAAAGCAAGGGTATACAGATATTTCAGGAATTTTTAGGCTAAGTGATAGAACCATATGTAAGACATTTTTTACTGTTTGTTAAGATGAGACAGGTTAGAATGTACCCTTGAGAAGGATGAGACAGGGGATGAGGCCAGGAGAAACAGCACAGTCAGTGGAGAGATGGGCAGAAGGAATGTCCATCCGATCTAGTATACTTGCTAAAGAGGTTCAGCTGACTTTAATATTCACCTGTTAGCAGAGTAGAGTGGGGGCTTTTCTAATGAACTCTACTGTAGTAGGGTCCTTACATTTATTTTTCAGCTAGTTCTAGGAAACTTACCAAGCAGCAAATGTCAGTACAATTCTTTTGATGTGTGAAAATGCTCTGGCGGTTTAGTCACTTGTCAGTCTCATGTCCAAGTCTTATCCATCTGTCATGGCCCAGTTGAAACTCTCCAATGAAAGACTCTCCCTCCCTAATCTGAATGGTCATAGCATGGTACTTCCCCACCCCACCCCCCCGCCTTCTCTATTTTGTCATTTGTTCTTGTGTATTTACTGTGTGTATGTGTATGTATATATTATTCTCCTTAGATGAAAGGAGATGGGGACCATGACTGAAGGGCGTTGTGTTCTCCCCAGCACCTAGCCTAGCTGGTTACACTTCCTTAGCTTGTTACCTTAAATGCAAGGAAACATGAACATGGGGGAATGGGTATTAGCAGACAATTAGGAGGAGTTAAGTAAAGAAGCAGAAGATTTTTGTGGCTTGGAATCTGAATTAGTTACCTGAAAAATTATGGAACCTGATTATAACCTTTTGTTTTTATGATACCTAGTAAAATATGTTTTGAAAGTTTCTTGTTTCCTGCTACTAAGGAATCTATTTAGCAATAATCCAACTCCTCTTTGGTGTAATAGTTTACCAACTACTTTCATTTCATAATATTATTCAGACTGAGAGTAAATCAGAGATACAGAGACAGAGACTTCATAGGGGATTTAGTCCATGTTGCAAAGAGAAAAACCAAGGTCAGAGAGATAATTAGTTAAAAGTCCCTTTACTAGTAAACACAAGTGCTAAGACCAAAGGCAGGACTCTCCAGTTCTAATCCAGGTTTCTTTCAATGTACTTTGTGGCTTCTAGATTTATTTTTATAAAAATCCAATTGGCCTGATAATTACTTAATAAAATTGTAAGGAGCAATGTGGTCTGCTTTATTTAAATGAATTAAAAAGTCACTTATCAGAACAATCTCTTGATCAGAGCTAAGATCACCTTTTATGGAAGAAGCTTGGCTTGTGGCTCAGAGCTTCAGATGTAGCCCTTACAGCAGAATGAATTGTGCTGCTGCTATGATTTAAATAAAAGAGGACAGGAGTTACGTATCTGTGGATAACTAACTGTTAGAGCAATACTGGCAAGCACTGTTCAAAACAGTGAATAAACCTAGTATCAGCATTTTGGAGGAAAAAACCGATATTTACCTGTTTTTCTAAGCTTTCGACTTTTTTAAGACTAGCGTCATTCTTATGGACCACAGCCTTGTCTAACTCAATGAAACTTTGAGCCATGCCATGTAGGGCCACCCAAGACAGACAGGTCATGGTGGAGAGCAAACTGTGGAAAATTCTTAAACAGATGGGAATACCAGACCACCTGACCTGCTTTTGAGAAACCTGTATGCAGGTCAGGAGGCAACCGTTAGAATTGGACATGGAACAACAGACTGGTTCCAGATTGGGAAAGGAGTACATCAAGGCTGTATATTGTCACCCTGCTTATTTAACTTATATGCAGAGTACATCATGAGAAATGCCGGGCTGGATGAAGCACATGCTGGAATCAAGATTGCCAGGAGAAATATCAATAACCTCAGATATGCAGATGACACCACCCTTTTGGCAGAAAGTGAAGAAGAACTAAAGAGCCTCTTGATGAAAATGAAAGAGGAGAGTAAAAAAGTTGGCTTAACATTCAGAAAACGAAGATCATGGCATCTGGTCCCATCACTTCATGGCAAATAGATGGGGAAACAGTAGAAACAGTGACAGACTTTATTTTTGGGGGCTCCAAAATCACTGCAGATGGTGACTGCAGCCATGAAATTAAAAGATGCTTCTTGGAAGAAAAGCTACGACCAACCTAGACAGCATATTCAAAAGCAGAGACATTACTATGTCAACAAAGGTCCGTCTAGTCAAGGCTGTGGTTTTTCCAGTGGTCATGTATGGATGTGAGAGTTGGACTATGAAGAAAGCTGAGCACTGAAGAATTGATGCTTTTGAACTGTGGTGTTGGAGAAGACTCTTGAGAGTCCCTTGGACTGCAAGGAGATCCAACCAGTCCATCCTAAAGGAAATCAGCCCTGAATATTCATTGAAAGGACTAATGCTAAAACTGGGGCTGAAACTTCTAATACTTTGGCCACCTGATGAGAAGAACTGACTGATTTGAAAAGACAGACACTGATTCTGAGAAAGATGGAATGCAGGAGGAGAAGGGCACGATGGGGGATGAGATGGTTGGATGGCATCACCGACTCAACAGACATGAGTTTGAGTAAACTCTGGATGGACAGGGACGCCTGGCGTGCTGCAGTCCATGAGGTTTCCAAAGAGTTGGACATGACTGAGCAACTGAACTGAACTGAGCATCATTCTTGATTTAGGATGATAAGTTATAGTCTAATGAAAGAACTATTAATAGAAATAAGGAAGGTCATTATCCTTTAGGGGGACTATGCTGCTGCTATTGCTAAGTTGCTTCAGTCGTGTCCGACTCTGTGTGACCCCATAGATGGCAGCCCACCAGGCTCTCCCATCCCTGGGATTCTCCAGGCAAGAACACTGGAGTGGGTTGCCATTTCCTTCTCCAATGCATGAAAGGGAAAAGTGAAAGTGAAGTCGCTCAGTTGTGTCTGACTCTTCGCGACCCATGGACTGCAGCCCACCAGGCTCCTCCATCCATGGGATTTTCCAGGCAAGAGTACTGGAGGGGGACTATGGTCAGCTTTAATTATATTATTGTTAAAGGTTTCACAAATTGAAATAGTGTGTATTAAATATATAATCTATAATTTTATGTTAAAGCATTTAATGGGGAAACCACTGACTAAAATCTTTATATAATATTATTCCCATTGGCCATAGCTGATTATTAAGCTGGATAGTAACTTCTGTTGAACAGATTCGTTTTAATTGTACTGACTTAGAGATCCCCAAACTCTAGAATGTATTTTTGTCAGGGAAGTTAAGAACATATACCTTTAAGAAATTGCAGAAAGGCATAAAGTGTTTTTTCTTCCTCCTTTCTACACTTTTAAATGTTATATGAATGAATGGCTGCTACTAGGTAAAACATTTCCTTATGTTCTCCTATAAATTGTCTCAGACAGGGTATTTGGGAACTGCTGTACCCTGTGCAAAGTAATTGAACTTGGCTGGGTATGGAATCAAAACAATCAGTTGAGATAGCAAATCTGAAACCAGGTGTTCCATAGTTAAATAGCTATGATTCATGGGGAAAAAAACCACAGAATTTTAAGAACTTTTTTTTTCCTCCAAGGCAGTTGATTCTATCATTCCATATGGACTATGGACTCTGGTCTAGCTCTGGTTATCATCTTCATTACAAGTGTTTCTCTCTTTTTTTTTTTAGTGTAATGTAAAATTTATTAAATTGGCGTTCCAGATGAACATCTGAAAATGGTCTCCTTTTATCTTAGGTGAACCTGGCCTTTGTTGAAGCAGCAGACTGCATTTCAGAACCTGTTAACAGGGAGCCTCCTTCCAGAGAAGCTCAGATACTGACTTTGAAAAACACATCTGAGTTCGATGTACTTGTCATCGGAGGAGGAGCGACAGGAAGTGGCTGTGCCCTGGATGCAGTCACCAGAGGTGAGTCCTGGCGTGGACACATGTAACGCAGGTAGAGGTTTCATCTTTCCTCCCGATGTAGACACAAATGTGCACTCAGTGCTGGAAAGTCACGTTACTACTGCATTTCTTCATTTTCCACTCTTTGTGAAGCACCTTCTCATTTTTAAAATATAGGTACTTAGACAATTTTAAAATTAAATATAGCTTGTCTTTCACATTGATATGGGTTTATCTAAAAAGAAAACTATATTCCTGTGAATTCATTGATTTGATGTTTTGGTTAGTATTTTTTTACATAATAAAGTACATTTATGTGAAGTAAAAATATCTGTGTATCATTTAAAATCACATTTATGTCAGTGGTTTATCTTTAATAAAAAGATTTGTTAAAATGAATTAATCTATTAAAATAATTCTTTTTGTTTCTCTATTAAAATCATCTCTTCCAGTGAAACATGGATCACAGTTTGCGAAACTCTAGTTTATGTGTAAAAAATGAAAAAGACCTATAACCTGTAGTTCTGTCACCCTTTTAGTCAGTTTTAGGAAAGACTTTATGAGAAGCTCTTTCAACATGGCAACAGGATATATAAAGAAATAAACTTTAGTAGGGAACACCAGCGGTCTTACATATGATATATTTAATGATTTGGTTCTGTTGCCTATGGTTATTAGTGTGGAGTTTGGAATCAAAGAAATATGGGTACATATTCTGGCTCAGGTGCTTTATCAGAAATATACATGTATGTGTACACATGCACACACACACACTTAAGTGAGTTACTTAATTTCGCTAAGTTTCTTCATCTTTCAGATAAGAAAAAAAATACCTTCTGTTGATGATTGTTTTGAAGATTAAATGCATAATCATGAAGAAGATTTAAAACAGGGCTTGTCATACAAAGCAAAAAACAATAAATTGTAGGCAGTATGATAGCTGACAGTAATGACATGAAGGCAAAAAGACTTTTAGAACCAGTCATCCTGGAGAGATCATCCTCTGTGGTGTTCTTAGATACAGCATGTTGGGCTGGTACTGCTGCAAGAAATTTTGACTCTGGATTATTTTTTTTAGATACTATGTAAGGTTCAATATTCATTGCAGTTTCATACTCAATGGTGGTAATTTGTTACATGGGATAATTTTTATTAGATGAAGTTACTACCACATCTACTCTGGACTTACTTTGCATATCTGATAGATTTTAATCTTACATAAATGAAATAAATTTCATGAGATTAGGCATACCTAAGCAAAAAAATACCCTAGATTCTACTAGGATTGCTCAGGACCCTCACTTGAGAGTTGATCCATGTAGATATCATAGCCTAAGTCCATTTTGTCACTTCCAGATAATGGTAAATTCACAATATAAGCCCTGGATCCTATTCTGTTGCCTGGCAGACCCTAACTTTTGTATAATTCTGTCTCCATCCATGGTTTATAATTTGAATTAGATTATCCTGGGGCACAGTATGTCAGAGGGAAAGAATGGTTGAAGATCTCTCAAAGGATCTGAATTCTACTCTCTCCCCTGGAGGCCTGGGAGAAAGAGTGGAAAAAAGGATGCATTCCCTTGTCATGGGAGATCTTGTTTGGGACTGCCCCAATTGTCCTGGGACTACCCCAGAGGTTAGAAGTTACCAGATGACAATTTTCTGTGTGCAGGGGTGTCATTTTCCCAGTAGGATTCAGAAAAATATGTTTCTTCAGGTCACCACTTATATTCATGCTATGTACTGATATATATAGCAGTTCTTTTTCTTTGATTTCAGACAAATATTGGCTGAGTATTATGCATGCAATATTCAAGGTACTACATGTGAATACAAAGATGATTGATCCAGGCAGCACACTGAGGTTGCTCCCAGTTCTGTAATTCTTGGTGGAGACTGAGTTATCCTGTGTGCCTTGCAAAAGCTTGGGGGGCATTGTTGTATCTGGATAAAGCAAGCTGCTATTTAGCACAGGTAGAATTTTAAGAGGCCAAACTTGCTTGCTCAAAGTATGCCAATCTGAGGGAACATGCAAAGGAACAATGTGTGTGTGAACAACCGACGTTTCAATTGGGACCACCCAGGCTGTGTGGGGGAGGGCATGAGAGAATCCTGGAAAGGCAGGACTGGGCCTGACCTACCAGGGAAAGGCCTTTGGACTTTACTCAACAGGCCACTCTGAGACTCTGAAGAGCGTTAGTGTTGAGGAGAGGATAGGCAATAAGGAAGAGGCATGCATGGGTATAAACTTTTAAGAGATCTAGACACAGGACAAAGGGCGAAACTTGCTGATGTCATAGGATATGAATAAGGGAGGCAATATGTGCAAGAATTGTTTTTTTCTGTCTTTCACTCATTTAAGACAGGCACAATTTGAATATTTCTATAGATCCAGAAGGGAACCTTGATATTCAAATAATAGAAGGCTGCATGTGGACAAGGTCTTAGAAAAATACAAGGTATGGGCTAAGAAAGATGTATCTTTGCTTTGGCAGGACAGTAAGAAGCATTTCTCAGAGACAGAAACAAAGTGAAAGATAACGTGGTAGGAATAGGGGTTGCTCTGCTCTGGTTAGAAAAGGATGTGTGTGTGTGTGTGTGTGTGTGTGCTCCCTTATGTGTCAGAGTTGGGACAGAGAAAGTACATGATAGGGTAGAATCCCAAATTGAGAACTGACTGGGTATCAATGATGAGAAGAAAATGAGAAAAGATACTACGAAGGCAAGAATTTGTTTAAATGGAGACCTGGAACTAAAGGGAGGAAAGGAAGTTGTAAAGTCAACTTGTCAAAGAATTAGGGGGGGTTGGCGGATCTTGAGTGCAGTAGTAAAAAGGCAGCTACTAGTTAAGTCCATTTTGTACCATACCTCCTTTTGAAAAGTCTCACCTATATTTGCTTTTGTGAAATTTTTATATTTATATCTTTTAGAAAACATAGACATGATCATACTATAGTCATTACTTTGCAGTGTGTTACTTTCAAGTATGTGTATGGTATTCATTTCTTTATACTGATTCTTTAAGTTATTTCCAGTGTTTTGTTCTGCTATTGGTAATAATACTACTAGTGAGTCAACCACTAAACCAGTTCTGGGAATATAAAAACTAATAACATGTGGCTTTGCCCTCAAGGAGTTTATTAATATTTGCTGAACAAACATTTTTCCTTTGGACAGTAAAGAATATTAACTAGTACATTAGCATTTGATTGTGGGTGATGGTAGTGATGATGATGATGATTTTGAAAAGGTAAGAATTTTTAGAGCCAGAATATTGACAAGATTTTTAAAATACTTATAGTTAGTAACAGCTAAGAAAATGGTGTCATTTAATACCTCCTAACATATCAATTGCTGTCTTTTTAAATAATCAACTGAATGTCTTATGTGTATGGAGTTGCAATTTATAAAAGTGATGGATAAATCATAGTTTGTGTGTGTGTGTGAAAAGAAGAGAAGCGAAAAGCAAAGGAGAAAAAGGAAGATATAAGCATCTGAATGCAGAGTTCCAAAGAATAGCAAGGAGAGATAAGAAAGCCTTCCTCAGCAATCAATGCAAAGAAATAGAGGAAAACAACAGAATGGGAAAGACTAGAGATCTCTTCAAGAAAATTAGAGATACCAAGGGGACATTTCATGCAAAGATGGGCTCAATAAAGGACAGAAATGGTATGGACCTAACAGAAGCAGAAGATATTAAGAAGAGGTGGCAAGAATACACAGAAGAACTGTACAAAAAAGATCACGACCCAGATAATCATGATGCTGTGATCACTCATCGGGAGCCAGACATCCTGAAATGTGAAGTCAAGTGGGCCTTAGAAAGCATCACTATGAACAAAGCTAGAGGAGGTGATGGAATTTCAGTTGAGCTATTTCAAATCCTGAAAGATGATGCTGTGAAAGTGCTGCACTCAACATGCCAGCAAATTTGGAAAACTCAGCAGTGGCCACAGGACTGGAAAAGGTCAGTTTTCATTCCAATCCCATAGAAAGGCAATGCCAAAGAATGCTCAAACTACTGCACAATTGCACTCATCTCACACACTAATAAAGTAATGCTCAAAATTCTCCAAGCCAGGCTTCAGCAATACATGAACCGTGAACTTCCCGTTGTTCAAGCTGCTTTTAGAGAAGGCAGAGGAACCAGAGATCAAATTGCCAACATCCGCTGGATCATAGAAAAAGCAAGAGAGTTCCAGAAAAACATCTATTTCTGCTTTATTGACTATGGCAAAGCCTTTGACTGTGTGGATCACAATAAACTGTGGAATATTCTGAAAAAGATGGGAATACCAGACCATCTGACCTGCCTCTTGAGAAGCCTATATGCAGGTCAGGAAGCAACAGTTAGAACTGGCCATGGAACAACAGACTGGTTCCAAATAGGAAAAGGAGTATGCCAAGGCTGTATATTGTCACCCTGCTTATTTAACTTATATGCAGAGTATATCATGAGAAACGCTGGACTGAAAGAAGCACAAGCTGGAATCAAGATTGCTGGGAGAAATATCAATAACCTCAGATATGCAGATGACACCAGCCTTATGGCAGAAAGTGAAGAAGAGCTAAAGAGCCTCTTGATGAAAGTGAAAGAGGAGAGTGAAAAGGTTGGCTTAAAGCTCAACATTCAGAAAACGAAGATCATGGCATCTGGTCCCATCACTTCATGGGAAATAAATGGGGAAACAGTGGAAGCAGTGTCAGATTTTATTTTTTTGGGCTCCAAAGTCACTGCAGATGGTGATTGCTGCCATGAAATTAAAAGGCGCTTACTCCTTGGAAGGAAAGTTATGACCAATCTAGACAGCATATTCAAAAGCATAGACATTACTTTGCCAACAAAGGTCCATCTAGTCAAGGCTATGGTTTTTCCAGTGGTCATGTATGGATGTGAGAGTTGGACTGTGAAGAAAGCTGATCGCTGAAGAATTGATGCTTTTGAACTGTGGTGTTGGAGAAGACTCTTGAGAATCCCTTGGACTGCAAAGAGATCCAACCTGTCCATTCTAAAGGAAATCAGTCCTGGGTGTTCATTGGAAGGACTGATGTTAAAGCTGAAACTCCAGTACTTTGGCCACCTCATGTGAAGAGTTGACTCATTGGAAAAGACCCTGATGCTGGGAGGGATTGGGGGCAGGAGGAGAAGGGAACGACAGAGGATGAGATGGCTGGATGGCATCACCGACTCGATGGACATGAGTTTGTGTAAACTCTGGGAGTTGGTGATGGACAGGGAGGCCTGGTGTGCTGTGATTCATGGGGTCGCAAAGAGTTGGACATGACTGAGCAACTGAACTGAACTGAACTGAACTGTTGCTTAGTCAGTCAGTCGTGTCTGACTCTGCCACCTCATGGACTGTAGCCCTCTAGGCTGCTCTGTCCATGGGATTCTCCAAACAATAATATTGGAGTGGGTTGCCATATCCTTCTCCAGGGGATCTTTCTGACCCAGGAATCGAACCTGCGTCTCTTGCGTCAGCAAGCATATTTTTTACCACACTGCCACCTGGGAAGCCCAAATCCATAGTTTATATTTCCTTTATTATGCTGGTAGCCCTCTGAGGGTAGCATTTGTAATTAAAATGTATAGAGATGCTGAAGTTAATCTATATTTATCCTTTTACAACAATTTCTGATCATATCAGTAGCCCTCTGAAGTGTGAAATGATTGTGGGCATTTGGTTAATGAATTGTGCATTGTTGCTGTTCATTCATGGAATTTGCTCTTTTATTATATTTGATGCTTCACTTAACAACAAATTTTGCTTTCTCTGCATTTGATATGTTTTTACCAAATTATTCCTGATTGTATCCATTAATCTTTAGTCATATTTGACAAAAATAAATTACTGTGATCTTTTAAAGTTACCAGTAATAATTAGATTTTTCAGGACATCAAACTTTTGGGGGAACTGCTAGATGTGAAAGGGCTTGTATAAAAATGTTTGCACAAGCTTTTTGATGAAATTCTGCCCAAATGTGATTTTGTTAATGAATAAACAAAGACCATAGAAGGAAGAGAAAAAGTCTTGAGGTTTTCATAATGAACATTTATTTGCATTGTTACCATCTGCATTTTCTTGGGAATCAATTTTCATTTGTTTCATTTGTAATATTATTTGATAAACATAATATGCACAATTCTCCTCACGTTCTTGGGCAGGTCTCTAGGATCGATAAAATTGCTTCTCTGTTTAACACTTCCATGGCCAGTCCCTGAACAAGAGCACAGCCTAGAAGCTTGGGGATACAGGCTGCCAAAGGAGAGCTGGAATGACGAGAATCTGATATAGTCACCCCCTCAGAGGGCTTCACGCTGTTTCTTTTTCAGCTCTTTTCTTTTATGTGACTACCTGGATGTATCAGGGATCAACTAGTCCCGTTCTGGTTTCTAATCTTGTTTGTAAACTTAACTTTTATGACTTCAATTCAGATTCCAGAGAATACTGCCTCTTGCTAGAAGAAAACATTAATTGTAGTTCTCCTGTTTAAAAATGTATATATACTTCTAGCTTACGAATGGCACCTGGCTAATAATTCCTGAATTCTCACTGCAGCCCCTTCAAGTCTAAGATAGTATAGGATAGCGAGTAAGGACAAAGGCTATGAGATTAGAACAGAGTGGGATCAATCAGCTTCATCATTTACCAGCTCCATGAACTTCAGTTAAGTGTCTTAACCTTGTGGAGAGCCTTAAGGTTCTCAGACATAATGGAGGATAACAACACTTCTGCATAAATAAAGATTTGTGAAAAGCAGGAGGTATGAGCATTGAGTTAAAAAAAGATGCAGAATAGGGAGAGCCATGGAAGATAATGCATTCTGGGAATTACAAACCTGCACCCCCCACCCTCTTCCACCACCGCCCTATTTTAGGATAGTAGAATTGCAGCAGATCAAAGTTTGCTATTTCCTGGACATTGCTAATTAGACTAGGTTGCAATTGCTACTAATCTGGAAATTTGATGTAATTCAGTGATTACATTAGAGTGACTATCTTTGTCAGGAGTGGGGTGGGGAGGATTAGAGAAACTGTGCCAGAGGTATTTGGAAAAATTAGACTTTGAGACTTACTAGATTAATTTTGAAGAAGAATAATGATAAAGGAGATAGAGGCCTGTCAATATTAAAGTGTATTCTGCTGCTGTTGCTGCTAAGTCACTTTAGTCGTGTCCGACCCTGTGTGACCCCATAGATGGCAGCCCACCAGGCCCTGCTGTCCCTGGGATTCTCCAGGCAAGAACACTGGAGTGGGTTGCCATTTCCTTCTCCAATGCATGAAAGTGAAAAGTGAAAGTGAAATCGCTCAGTCGTGTCCAGCTGTTTGCAACCCCATGGACTGCAGTCTACCAAGCTCCTCCGTCCATGGGATTTTCCAGGCAAGAGTACTGGAGAGGGGTGCCATTGCCTTCTCCGAAAGTGTATTTTAAAGCTACTTTAAATAAAATAGTTTGCAGAAGAGACAAGAGAGACCAGTGGAACAAAAGTAAGAGGCTAGAAATAGATCTGAATACATAAAATTTAGGATATGATAAAGGCAGCATTTCATATTTGTAATTATTGGTTATTTAATGTGTTGTTGAAGTGTCCACTTTCCCAAGTTTATGCTTATATTTACATATATATTTATGTATATTTATCTTCTATTTATCATACTCTCTGTGAACCAAAGATTTAATAGTAAAACACCACAAACCTATTAGAAGAAATTTTTTAAAAATGGAGTAAGAAAGAATGTTTTTAAGCATGACATCAGTGAAACCATTTTCTTTTGGAAAATCCTGTTTAAACTTGATTTCATAAAAGTTAAAATTTATCTGTATAAATTTAATATAATATATATGTTATATTAAATGTAATATATGATATTAATATAAATGTAATTTATATATTATATTAAATGTAAATATATTTAATAATAATGTAATATAATACTTTTATACTTCCCTGGTGGCTCAGATGGTAAAGAATCTGCCTGCAATGCAGAAGATCTGGATTCAGACTCTGGGTTGGGAAGATCCCCTGGAGGAGGGCATGGCAACCCATTCCAGTATTCTTTCCTGGAGAATCCCATGGACAGGGGAGCCCTGCAGGCTATAGTCCATGGGGTTGCAAAGAGTCAGACGTGACTGAGTGACTAAGCACAGCAATATATTATATATATAATAAATATAATAAGCACCTGAGAAACTGGAAAAATACCATAACAGAATTTGTTATATATTATTTTTAGCTTTTCTATATCCTTTTGTTTTAGTATGTCTATGATAAAATACAAATAGCAGGACTTTTCTTTATTTTTTAGTGTTTGATAGAATCTGTGTTTCAGTAGGCATGTTTGGTCCATCTCCGTTGATTTGGATGCCATGTGCTTTTAGTTTGTGTTTTTACCTTACAGCTTTTTTTTGTTTTGTTTTCCTTTTATTTCCTTCTTTCCTTCTCCATTTTAAATCAGCTTTGTATCACTCTGTTTCCATACATTAAACTCTGCAGATATAGTTACTGCCCCCTTCAAGTCCCCCCAGAGATTTTTCTCAGAACCAAATCAAGGCTTCTGCCCTGTCATGATCTTGGACATCCTGCAGACCGACTCCCAGACAGCTGGTGGTGCCCTGGCCCAGGTCTCCCCTCCAGGCTGGGTCCCTCTTCCTGCCTCCTGCGCATGTCACAGTAGATGGTCCACAGCAGCAGGCAGTGGTCAGCAGCCCCTTCTTCAGTCCTGGCTTTCCAGCACTGGTCTGCCTTCTTCCCCTCTCCCTACCTCTTGCCTTTCAGGAACTGAAATCTGGGTTACTTGTGTCAGTTTCTAGACCCAAATTCCACCAAGACAGAGGCTTGTATCTAACTACTCCTCTCTGAGTTTCACTACATCTGTGGCTCATGAGGAGTTTATTTTTGAGGCAACCATGACTTAAATATGTGTGTGTTGTGTGTGTACATACATATATGTATATATACACATACATGTAAAAATATATGTATGTAAAATTTTCTCTGTGTTTGGAGAAAAGTTTAAAGCTCAACTTACAGTGCCATATTGATCAAAATTTTACTTATAGAGTATTTATTAGCAAA
Source organism: Bos javanicus (assembly GCF_032452875.1). Taxonomy (NCBI): domain Eukaryota; kingdom Metazoa; phylum Chordata; class Mammalia; order Artiodactyla; family Bovidae; genus Bos; species Bos javanicus. Next base: position 39,812,845 of record NC_083869.1, on the reverse strand, counting down.
ATGAGTGTAGTTTGGTTTAATAAATTGGGTCCCTTCAGTTATCCAGAGAGGTTTATAAGTATTTACAGGGAAAATGGCTAAAATGTATTGTACATTGAAAAACAAGTTGTGAAAAATGAGTTTGTTAATTGTATTTGTTTTTGAAGCAAAAAAGTACACAGGTTTACAAGCATAGGAAGTTTTTTGTAGAATATATGGTATGTTTTTAATAGTTAAAATTAGTTATGTCTGAATTTTGTAAATAGGAAACCAGCAGTGTGTTATTCTCTCTTTTCATAATTTTATATTGTTTGGATAGTCCTTCTCTCTTTGAACATTGGCTGGTTTTATGATAAAATAGTAAAAAGAGAAAGCAACATCAGCAACTTCCTTATTCCCCTGAAATTGTATTGCTATTGTTGTTGAGTTGCTAAGTCACGTCTTGTCTCTTTGTGACCCCGTGGACTGCAGCATGCCAGGTTCCTCTGTCCTCCACTATCTCCCAGAGATTGCTCCAATTCATGTCCATTGAGTCAGTGATGCTGTCTAACCATTTATGTATAACTGTGTAACTATAATTAATGTTATAGCTTAATACATTCTTGTGCCTCCATAATCAAGTGTGTGTGTGTGTAAGGAGCACAAAGTATGTTAATGACATGTTCTAACTTAACAAATATCTTCATTAATGGTGTATCTGTTTCTAATATAAAAATAGAAATAGGTATAATAACGAATCCAATGTTATATAGCTCTGTATAATGTTAGCATTTACTGTTAGAAAACACTAGGCTTAAAGCATAGAATCCTGATCATGAGGATTAACAAGCCAGGATTGCTTTACAGCTTTACAGAAGTGTTATTTTATAGAGAAATTTATCCTTCGTATAAAATACGCAGCCTTTGGGTTAGTCACTTTTCTTACTAATTTCAGTGGCTTTCTGAAATCCAAAAGTAAGTGCCCAAAGCTTTTCTAAAGAAAGATAAACTTCCCTTTCCTTAAATGACATCCTTTTTCCTTCATGGGGCATATGGCTTTAATAGCTATGTTTATGGTACTAATGTACAGAGTGTCTGTACTTTTTGATTTGTGTGTTATTACCTGGGTGCCTCTGATATTTATTTCATAGCTATTACTCTGCCCTTTTTATATAAAAATAGTTAAATAATGCCATATCTGAAAACTTACTATAATGAAATAAAGATTCAGAGAGTTTAAATGAAAATATAATCTTGCAGTACTGTGGTATTGAAGGTAGGAAATAACCCACATGTTCAGAAATAGGGAACTGAACAAATAAATCATTGTAAATATTTAATGTATTACTATTCACATGTTAGAAATGAAATTATAGAAAAATATATATTGACATGGAGAGATGTTTACAATAAACAATGTTAAATGAAAAAAATGGAATGTATTATACAATCCTATTTTGATAAAAATGTGCATATGTGATTATATACATGCACAGAAAATGTGAACATTTAAACACCCAAATGTCAACTGTGGTTATCTCTGAATGGTGTGATTACAGGAGAGTTTTATTTTGTTCTCTTTACTTCTCTGCATTTATTATATTGAGCATGTTTGCATGTATAATAAGATAATCAGTAAAAGGTATTAAAATATACTTCTGTTCTGTTTCATGTTGTGAAAGTTAAATGTCGTACCATTCTTCCCCTTAGATGGTAATTATCCCTCTAAATTCATCCAACTGTCTTGATCCATGAGTTGGTTTAGTTGGAGGTGCCTAGTAGCTAGACATTCTCACTCAGAGTAGAAAAGGCAAATCTATAATGAGCTGTGTTTAATTCATATCCCTGGCTGTACCTTGAAGATACAATTTTAACTTCAGAGGTGGGTAAAGATGACTGAAAGGTAGATTTCAAGTTCACTTTTTTCTACTGCTGTAACTAAGCTTGTTATTCCGCATAAGAGTTTCAGAATAATCTCACTCCAAATATTAATACTTTACCACTACCATGAAATTCATTTGAATACCTACATAGAGCAATCAATTATAAAAACAAAAAATTGAATAATTATACCACTCCCAAATGTTCAGGTTCATCTCAGCAGTGATAGAATATATTGGTTTCCATAAAAAGCAACTTCTGGAAAGAGACAAAAAAAAGCTATTCCTCATAAAATCTTGAACAAGTTTAGCAAATTATTGTAAATGTACAGAGGCCAGCCCTTCACTGCTGCTCATTCTTTCCACTTGGAGAAAAGATCTTCCCTGGTGCCTTAGATCCACAGCCAGGCACAGTTACCGGAAGCCTGGGTGCATTATTTTTGACCTTCTTCAAATTTAATTACTTTACCTAAGATCCAAAATGTTAGCGTTGAATGTTGCTTATAAGTAGTGTTCATTCTCTCTCAGACGATAAAACAGCATTCTCTCGTCACTTTCTTGCTTTACACTGGGGGGAAAAAAACTAGTTAAATTTTTTATTTCAGATTGGTGGGGAAAAAAAAGTTTGAATTTTTGAGAGGTGAAACAAAAGGAGCACCTTAGGTAGTGGAACCATGCAAGATCATTGTCTTTGCTGCCATCAGCTAATCAAAGGAAGAAGCAGTTCTAGCTACTAATAATGTCCTGATTTTGCATTACTTTCCTCCTTCCTCATTCCATCGTTCTCATGGAACAAAAACGAGAAATACAGAACATTTAGCATAAAAGCAGTTGAAAACGTTGAAGTGTTTTCTTAGAGTCTCTTTTTCCCCCTTGGTTTTGAGGTTCTGAAAAATTTTGGTAATACTTTCAGGTTACATGGTGCTTTAATATTTATCAATTTGGCTGTAACTTCATAGATATTAAATTTTTTGTTTTTTGATGTTTGGAGATTTTTGGTTTTTTTTTTTTTTTTTTTTGCTCTGGAAGGAGCACTATCATTTCTCTTCAGAGATTCTGGTAGGTAGTTTGATGATATGCCACTGGAAATAATGGAATAAGATAAAACCAGCCTATTTTGACAGAGAAGCCCATTTTAACTTTTGTTGGTATTCACTAGGGTTTCTCACATAAGTACATGTGAGTAACTTTTCTAAATGTCCAATTCTTGCAAAAGCAGTTTTGAGACTTTTAAGTGTTAGCTGTCACTTAAAATATCCTGAAATATCCTCCTGAGATGGCTTGCTGATTTCTAGAGTAGTTCCCTGCCTCACACTGTGTCAGTTTGGGAAAGAAAAAAAAATCCATCCTGATAACACAGCCCATAAAATTCTCTCTTCACATTACTCTCCAGTTACCATCTTCTGCCTTGTGAGGTGGACTCTATATTGCCCTACTCCTGCTGTGTGGTCCTCTAGATGGTCCCCTGCACTCCAGCCCCTCAGTGAGAAGCAGACCCTACATAAACTGGGCTGTTTCAGTCATCTGCACTCTTTTGCTTAAGCTGATCTCTGCTGATGATAACTCCCTTCCACCTCCCTCCACCCATTTGAACATGTCCTCCCCTCTAGACTCAGTCTTTCTCCAAGATCCCTCCCCTGACACAACTAAAAAAAAAAAAAAAAAAATCCACCTTGGCTGTAGTTATTGTTCACACTGGGAATTGTTGTGGTGACCCAAGGATGAAAGAGCAGAGGCACACTAGCTTTTGCCAAAAGCAGGGAAAGGACTCAGAATTTCCTTACATTCAGTCCTTTGTGGCCCTTAGTCAGAATCCAGATACGAGGAACTCAGGCCACTCATGCCACATGTGTCTTTCTGTTGCCTCCTGTCCCCCTCTGTCTCTCTCCATCAGATTTCCTAGACAACCCATACTTGACCTTTCATAGCCACATGATCTCTAGGAAAGGATTCTGAGGTTCTCTTTGGTGCTGGTCTTTCTCTTATATTCAAAAGCCTGAAGGATCAAAAACTCTCCTAACATTCTAAACAATCCCCTTCTAACTATGTTTATCTCTCAGGTGGGGAGGGAACCAAGCTTCCCCGATTCCTGAACATCCTACAGAATTCCCTTCTAACTACTCTAACTTCTCAGAGTTGGGAAGGACCAAGCTTCCCCCACTCCTGCAAGTTCCCTTAACCCTTCAGATTCTTCTGATGGGACAAAGATTTCACTTTCCACCAAAGGGAAAATCCAAGATTTTTATCAGTTGATCTGCCCCTGATATCAGAGTCAATTTGAGCACTATTTGGTCTGTATTTTAGCTATAAAACTGAATACAGAAAGGAAAGATGACTTTTTGACACAGGATGGCCATGATACTCTTTAGACTTTGCAGAAAACTGGTTAAAGTAAAATTTTTTTCTTGGAAACTGGAAAGCCAGTTCTTTTTGCATATGCAATTAAAAACAACTAGCTTGTTCACCCCACTCCAGTACTCTTGCATGGAAAATCACATGGGCGGAGGAGCCTGGTAGGCTGCAGTCCATGGGGTCGCTAGGCGTCAGACATGACTGAGCGACTTCACTTTCACTTTTCACTTCCATGCATTGGAGAAGGAAATGGCAACCCACTCCAGTGTTCTTGCCTGGAGAATCCCAGGGACGGGGGAGCCTGGTGGGCTGCCATCTATGGGGTTGCACAGAGTCGGACATGACTGAAGCGACTTAGCAGCAGCAGCAGCAGCTTGTTAAAAGGCCTGCCTAAGGAAAAGCTTGAAGTTAACCTTTTCCATGTCCTTGTTGCCTGAGACCTCAGCCTTGGATAAATTCAGTTCAGTTCAGTTAAGTCGCTCAGTCATGTCCGACTCTGCGACCCCATGGCGCCAGGTTTCCCTGTCCATCACCAACTCCTGGAGCCCACTCAAACTCATGTCCATCTCATCGGTGATGCCATCCAACCATCTCATCCTCTGTGGGCAAATTAGAACTTCGAAAAAAAAAAAACAGTGGGATCACAGAGACATTTTAAATCTCAAGCGGAAAACTATGAGATCTCTGTCTGTCTGTCTATCTGGATTTATGTATGTTTCAGTGTGTGTCTTTTTTTTTTTTTTTTAATAATATTGCTGAAGTTGTAAAGGAGTTCTAATTTAACTGGCCTAAAGAAAAGTATGTGCTTAGAAATCAGACAATTCTAAATACAAGAGAATTAACCTAAAAGAATTTCAGATTCACGTGAACTGGGAAATAGTCAATATTAAATATCTAGTATTAATGTTTGTTTGCTAATCTAATATAGACATGTCTAAGAGTCATTAACATTAAGCATAGTATTTTCATTGTACCTTGGTTTATTATAAGTTAAATATTGTTATATTATTATATCTGTTACAAGTTTGTCAGCAAGGAAAGTACCTCTAGTGAAGAGACTTCAAAAAATATATAAATGAGAGATGAGCGTTTAGATAAACTCTATTAAGAATAATTATACTTTAGAAATTTCTGTCTAAAACAGTGTCTCTAGATTTTGGTAACCTGAATTTCTATGGTTGTGCTAAACTAAGTGACGGAAGTTTATTGAATAGCTAGGTCATTTTCAAATAAAATAAGATTCTGAAACATTAATTATTGAACACTAACTTCCTCTTACAGAGAAACTAGAGATTTTGGACTATTAATGAATAATGTTTGATGCTATCCTGAGATGTTCTCTAAAAATTTTTTTTTAGAAATTATCACTGGTGTTTATGTTCACCAGTCTATAGAATGCTAGTGTAAAGATCAGTTCTTGGTTGCTTAAGGAAAGTGGGATGTGTGTTTTCAGTAAAGAAGGTATGAGAAATTAAATTACATTTTATGAGGGGAAAAGGAAGTAGGTCTGACAGGTGGCTGTTTCAGGATGGAAGAACAAAGTAATGGGTACTGAGAGTGATAAGAAGGTTTTATAGATAATGGACCCCAAAGGAAGAGTTTTGTGCATAAATACAAGTTTTCTTGAGATGTTGAACTGCCTTTGATAATGGATATCAAGTTTCTTTACCTCTGAGGTGATCTGTTCTGTGTTTACCTTTGAAATCTTTTGTTAACTTTAGCTAAGTGAATATATTGTTTCACAGTGATCTATATAATCCTATCTGAGTGTTACAAACCTTTTTCATATTTATTGAAAACACTTCCTAAATCATTTGACTTCTAACTAACTTTGGGATACTTCAGAGGGCCCCTGAAACATCCCAAAGAGAAATATTAAACTACCTGAGTTCATTTGACATGTTAAATTACATGGAAAGTATTGTTGGAGGAGTGATGTATCTTCTCAGATTATATTGTATGGTTGATGTTACTAATACAGATATCCTAGAAATTATCTGAAATTCATGAAAATCTGATATGTTCTGGTAAAATGTTGTCAGTTATAATTCTAGTTATCATATTAAAGTGTTCAGTATTACAGCAATGACCAGGCTACCTTGCCAATTGCAATTTAATCAGATTTTAAACATGCCTTCTATGGTTTCACTCTGATGCCTTTGCAAGAATACTGCTACTTCAAGATTTATGGAAAAGACTTATAAGATTAAACAATAAACAATTTTTTTAATCTGGTAAACTGGTAACAGACTGGAATTTAGTCTACTGTCTGTGTTAAGAGAACAAAGTTTTCTTAGAATGCAGCTTTCGATAACACATAATGAATTTCTTTGCTTTTAAGTGATTTATATTTGTTTTTAAAATCTTTTGTTACTTTGGTAAAGTAAATAAACATTATTTAAGATTATGGTCCACGTAGACAAAGCTCATTTTGCTTCTACAAAAAAATAAGCTCTCGTGGTTAGACTTTTGCTATCCTGATGTCCTTAAAACATGGCAGTCAGTATCAGTTCAGTTCAGTCACTCAGTCGTGTTCGACTCTTTGCGACTCCATGAACTGCAGCACGCCAGGCCTCGCTGTCCATCACTAACTCCCAGAGTTTACCCAAACTCACGTCTATTGAGTCGGTGATGCCATCCAGCCATCTCATCCTCTGTCGTCCCCTTTTCCTCCCGCCTTCAATATTTCCCAGCATCAGGGTCTTTTCAGATGAGTCAGTTCTTTGCATCAGGTGGCCAAAGCATTGGAGTTTCAGCTTCAACATCAGTCCTTCCAATGAACACCCAGGACTGATCTCCTTTAGGATGGACTGGTTGGATCTCCTTGCAGTCCTAGGGACTCTCAAGAGTCTTCTCCAACACCACAGTTCAAAAGCATCAATTCTTCGGTGCTCAGCTTTCTTTATAGTCCAACTCTCACATCCATACAAGACTACTGGAAAAACCATAGCCTCGACTAGATGGACCTTTGTTGACAAAGTAATGTCTCTGCTTTTTAATATGCTGTCTAGGTTGGTCATAGCTTTTCTTAGAAGGAGCAAGCGTCTTTTAATTTCATGGCTGCAGTTACCATCTGCAGTGATTTTGGAGCCCCCAAAATAAATTCAGCCACTGTTCCTACTGTTGCCCCATCTATTTGCCATGAGGTGATGGGACCAGATGCCATGATCTTAGTTTTCAGAATGTTGAGCTTTAAGTCAACTTTTCACTCTCCTCTTTCACTTTCATCAAGAGGCTCTTTAGTTCTTCTTCACTTTCTGTCATAAGGGTGGTGTCATCTGCATATCTGAGGTTATTGATATTTCTCCTGGCAATCTTGATTCCAGCTTGTGCTTCATCCAATCTAGCATTTCTCATGATGTACTCTGCATATAAGTTAAATAAGCAGGGTGACAATATACAGCCTTGACATACTCCTTTTCCTATTTGGAACCAGTCTGTTGTTCCATGTCCAATTCTAACTGTTGCTTCCTCACCTGCATATAGGTTTCTCAAGAGGCAGGTCAGGTGGTCTGGTATTCCCATCTCTTTCGGAATTTTCCACAGTTTATTGTGATCCACACAGTCAAAGTAGTCTACTCCTAAATCGGAAAATTAAAAATGGGTGAACAGAAGCTGTTAAATCAGAGTCAGGGCTATGGGAGATCCAAGACAACTACTTGACTTTTCCCAGTCCCTGACAAACGTCATTTTTTGATGGGCTAAAGCCTTCCCTGGCTACAAGGTTAATATGAAAAAATTATATGTCACTAAATACTAAGTTTTGTTAATTGTTAAACTAAGTTTCTAGTTTTGTTAATTAATGTCTAGTGTTTACTAACACTCACTTCTGAAATAGTTCCTTGTTGTTATGGTATACTGCTAAAAGATTTACTTAAGTTATTAAAAAGGACACTCTAAGTTTGTTTCTAAAGCTTATCTCAATAAGCAATCATCAGATAAAGATCAGATGCTCCATGACGTACAACCAGGAGATTAACACCTGGCTATAATCATTTAACTAAGTCAGATGACCTGGGGTATACTGGGCCTACACCTAAGGAAAGTTCTTGACTTAAATTCTTGCTTGTGATGTTACTAATAACTGCTAGCTATATTATTTTCTATGTCACTTGTTTCAGAAGATTGTTTCTTATATTACTAAATGTTTGACTGAGCCTGTGATAAAATGTTGATATGCAGTTCCATATGAGATCAATGATTGTAATAATGTAACTCTAGATATGGGAAGAAGCAACAAGAGGGAATATTTTCCTGGACCAAGAGGCTAGTAAGACAGGTATGGTCCAGAGACTTTTGCTACTCGCAAGGCCTGTTCCAATAACAGCACACTGAGTGCCCTATCAATGGAATCTTCCCTAGACCTGGGAATAAGCCTGCCCAGCACTGCAGATTACAGTGGCCATGAAATCCCCCCAAAACATGGTTAAATATGTGGCTATGAAGGGACCCTGCTGACTGGAAGTTGGCACTTGCCAGCTGCCTCTACAAAGATTACATCGTGACCACTGCAAGCTGCTGATCTTCAACACCCCCTGAAAGGAGTTCAGGGTGGAGATCAGAAATAAGGCACTCTGTGCTCTGGAATAAAACCAGAAGAACTGGCCTTCAGATAGTCAGATGTTTTAGGTAAAGATTTTATGAGCCCAAATCCTTGTACCTTCAGGTACCCAGAGAAACACTAACATCATGACCCACTGTCTGGGCCTGGTTCTCCTGGCTAGCCCCTGAGCAGCTTTCAACTTCTATTCATCTTTGGGCCACGTACCTTTAACTTTCTTGTTAAGTTTGTTTCTTCTAGAATACAACAAATCCCCAAGTGGTAGTACGACAAGAATATTCCCTGACCAACACCCAGACAATGCTGAAACAAGTCCACCTTATCATCCCATGGACTCTCATCTGTCTGCATAAATGCACCTGGACAGAGACCAGGCCAAGGGAACCCAGAGCCCCAGACGCCCCTGTACAGCCTGAAGAAGTCAGAGAACTTATTGCCCCTTTCCCTTTGAGGCTGGGTTCCCAAATGCCTGAGAAGGGAAATAAGTAGATAGTTAGACATGAGCAGGGTATCAAAAGGGGCCAAAGAATTGGCCCTAAAAATAAAGAGAGGGAGGAATGTGGTGACCCAAGGACAAAAGAGCAGATAGAACCAAGGAGGGTCTTGGAATGCAGGAATGGAAAAACCAGACCCTTATCGTCCTTCCCTCCCCTGTGTTGTAACTATTAATGGGACAGTATAACCTGTCTCCCCTCCTACCCCATAGGGAGAAGGTATTTATTTGCCCTGCTCTTACCCTACCCAGTATCCGTGCCTTATCCAATCAGCAAATGACCCACAAGACCCCTATCTCACTCCTTGTACCCTGGGTATAAAAGTGGACTAAGGACCTTTGTTCAATGTTGATTCTCCCTTGAGCTGGCCCGCTGTTCTAACAGCGTCTCCCACTGTAATAAACTTTATTTCCCTCTCATTCTGTCTCATGCCTGGAAATTCTTTTCCAACCCGCGCCCGGACCACAACAATTGTGTCATCCATAAAGAAAGTGAAAGTGTTAGTCACTCAGTTGTGTTTGACTCTTTGGAGCCTCATGGACTGTAGCCCACCAGGCTCCTCTGTCTCCATGAAATTCTCCAGGCAAGAATACTGGATTGGGCAGCCATTCCCTTCTCCAGACCATCTTCCTAACCCAGGGATCGAACCTAGGTCTCCTGCATTGCAGGCAGAGTCTTTACCATCTGAGCCACCAAGGAAGCCCCATCCATAAAATACCCCCCAAATTTTGTGACCTCAAACAAGAATATTTTTTTCCTACACAGTGTCTGCGAGTCAGGAATCTGCCTGGGCCCTCTGACTCTCAGTTTCTCACAAGCTGCAGTGCTTTGTAGCAATTGACATGAATGTTGACATGATTCAGAGCCTTACAGGTTATTGGACTGAGGCCTCAATTCCTTGTGACCTATTGACTGGGGGATCCATGGGTTCCTTGACTCAGAACAAGACAGCTTGCTTCGGAAGTGGACAGCCATCATCATGACTGTATTCTGTTGATTAGAATAAGACACTAGGTCCAGTCCACACTCTAGGGTGGGGGATTACATACTAGGAAATGAGGCTGACTGGGGACTAAGCATCTTCTCCCACAGCCTGTGGGTACCTTTGGGCAGGTGGGAGCCAGGGGCTGCATGGAAGACTGCTTCTCCTCTCTCAGTCTAAGGTCCCTGCCTCTCATGGTGTGGGCATCTTAATGCCACGACTGCTTCTAAGACTGGAAGAGAGGTGTGTTTTAAATAATCTGGCTCTTAAATGCCATTTGAAAGTCAACTCCCTCATCTGATCTTCAACTGAAGAAAAAATGGTATATTTTAGTGCTGGAAGAAGAAGTCTGTGTTGGATTTACTAAGTAAAGTTGATAGAACTCATCAACACAGTGCATTCTAAAGAGATTGCAAATGTAATCGCCACTAAGCAATTTGGGATTTATATTCTGAGTTTAATTTTTGACCGCCTTTAAGATAAGAGTCCACTGCATTTTCAAATGAAACACCCATGAAACTTTGCTTCCTTTTGTTCACTTGCCTCTCTCTTGGTTGGGAACTACTAAACAGCTTGGTTCATGTCTATTTCATTTCTAATACTAGCACTTTCGCCGGCACTTAGGCTCTCAAAAATATGTACTAACATGAAATATTTTAGTGTGTTTAATACATCCTGTACCAAATTAGCTAAATATTGCTAGCATTTTCATTGTTTAGAACTCTACAGATCTTTTTCTGGCATAAATACTTAAAAAGAGTGACCTGGATCTACTATACCTGTAATTTCTGTGTTATTTTGCTAGTTCATTAGAGCATTAGCAGTTTTGCCCTTGAATCAAAGTTCTCTACTTTTCTCTCCACAGTTTCCAAATATTTTGTCCTTTTGAGTCAAGGGAATTGCCCTGATTTTATGATGACATTTGGGTACGATATTTAAACTGTTAAAAAGTTATAAAAACGACCCTTTGGTATTAAATGTAATAAATGGCTCTGAGTTGAATGCATGCACAGGTTCTCTTATATGAGCTCTGTGAGCCCAAACTGCTCCAGTTACATATTCTCGTTGTAATTGGACTCTATGACATTCTCTCATCCCCCAAGAGTACGCCAAGCCATGAACATTCCTCCTGGCTTCGTGTTGATGTATACTTTGGGTCTTTTGAAGTTTTGGATTTCATCTGTAACTAGCATATGGGACTCATAGTACTGTTGGTCCTCCCAATCCTGAAGAGGCAGAGGTGTGTCTGCAAGAAAACAAAACTTATTTCATTCCTAAGAGAGTTATTGCAACTCTCAAAGAGAAAGGAGGCTGGAATGACTTGTCCTTGTTCAGCCTCACCTTTCCCAAGAATACTGTCTTTGCTCATGGGTACTCTGTACTGGGTTCATTTGTTCTGGCCTGTATTTTTCTTTGTAATTCTACAGTGTTGTGCTTGCATGTCTTCAATTAGACTGTAAACTCAACATCAGAGGGTATCCTCTCCTTTTTTTCTTCTGTTTTGATGTCTTTGATCTCTTTTCCTGTCTTACACCCACTCTCACACCACTCTGGCAAGAGGAAAATGCATGTGGACGGCTAGTCTAGATTCATGGTGATGCGTTAGAGTTGGGGCTTTCCAGGTGGCGCTAGTGGTAAAGAATCTGCCTGGCAATGCAGGAAATGCCAGAGACGCAGGTTTGGTCCCTGGCTCAGGAAGATCCCCTGGAGGAAGGTAATGGCAATCCATTCCAGGGTTCTTGCCTGGAGAACCCCATGGACAGAGGAACCCGGTGGGCTACAGTCCACAGGGTCACAGAAGGTCAGACATGACTGACTGACCACACATGCATGTGCATTAGAGTTGACTGAAGTTGAGAGGCTGGCACATGTCTGGACCCTTTTAGTGAGGAGTTAAATGTCAGTTCCCGAAGGCATCGTAACAATACTGAGTTAACTTTACATGGGTAAAGATGGGTGCCAGTCTTCCCTTCAACCCTCTAAACACACCAGAGTATATTACTGCCATGAAATTGCACTGTAATATTTTCTAGTTGTGATTCATTCACAGTTTAATATGCTTCTAGTTCTGGTTTGACTTTTCCCCCAGGAAGAGACTAAAATCTCTTCATTATAATATAGACAGTGTACTGCACTTTGAATACAAATTTATCCATGTTCAGAGTAATTTTTCTTGTGATTGTCTCTACCCTGGAGAAGTGCCTTTAATGAATTACATACAAATTGTGTAATTTAAGAAGTTAATTTGGTTTTCTGGTTACACAGGACTAAAAACAGCCCTTGTAGAAAGAGATGATTTCTCATCGGGGACCAGCAGCAGAAGCACTAAATTGATCCATGGTGGTGTGAGATATCTTCAGAAGGCTATCATGAAGTTGGATATTGAGCAGGTAATTGTGTATGCTGGTTGTTAAACAAAAATTGTTACTATGCTTTTTTTCTACCCAATTAAATCAGTTTTTGGGTGTTTTTTTTTTTTTAATGGCCTTTAAGATTTCTTCCTACTGGAAATACCTATTTAGTGTGTTCTGCTGGAGTGTCTTTCAGGAGACGTGTGTCAGGTTTTTTTTGTAGTTGTTGTTGTTTTTTCCTGTAGCAACAGGTTCATGAGTAACCAGGGTCCTTTTCTACACAGACATGTCAAAGTAGCAGATTTACCAAATCACTTTTGGATGTGTTACGTTTTAACAGTTGTGATTGTTTTTTGTTTTGTTTTTCTGACCAATGGCCACCAAATTGCTACTTTCCAAGCAGGTTCAGGGGAGCTCTGTTGTAATACATAAGGAGTATTAAATTGATCTTAGCTGCAAATGCAGTCACACTGCATATTGTCACTGACATATTCTGAAGGAAAAGATGATCTGAGTCATGCTTTTTTTTTTTATGTCACACTTGGTTGTGTCCAGTCTGCCACCATTTGAAAACTGCCAAGGCAGTGTGGAAGATGACATTTCCCAGAGGGGGTAAAAAAAAAAAAGAAACAGCTGAACTCCCTATCTGCTTTTCGTCCATGAAAAACACAGCAGCACTAACTTGACATTGTCGATTTTGACTCTGTCCCCTTTTCTTACATGTCTGTTTAGGACCTTGATGGACATAAAGAAAAGAGCGTAGGGTTTAGAATCAGATGACTTGTGATGTGCTATAACTTATTTATTCAATTTCTATGAGCCTCAGTTTTCTCATTTGTAAACATTAGTGTTATGATAGTAATGCTGGGTCTTCAGAGAGGGATAATGAAAACTAAAGACAAAAGCTTTTTCATGATCATTTCTAAAATACCATGCAACTCCTAAGTACTATGTCTGCTTGGGCTAGTGGAGGCAAGAAGAAAACGTTTAACATGAATTTGAACAATCTGTTATTTCTTACATGAGAAAATATTATGGGGGGCTGAGAAAAGGGACAATACAGACAATGCAAGATAAATTGTTACAATAATCTTGTAACTCAAGTCAGGAAAATATCTTACACCTAGGAACTCTGACAGCATGTTTTTCTCCTATGCAAATACAGTTAAGGTTTCTAAAAAATCTTTCAGGTTGACAGCATGATGTATTATTAGAAATTTGATTAGGAGGGAGCCATCCTCACTCAGAGGTAGAGAGGTTTCTGTGTATCAATCAGTTGGCAGGGTGTCTATTTGCCATCTGAAAATATTATGATCTGTTACTGCCAAACTAATTTTCTCTGTTTTGCTTTTCAGTACAGGATGGTAAAAGAAGCCCTTCATGAGCGTGCCAACCTGCTGGAAATTGCTCCCCATTTATCAGCTCCATTGCCTATTATGCTTCCAATTTACAAGTAAGCCTTTTGGTATCATCAATATACTCTTTGCTTATCCGAGGCCAATAGAACAACCCAGTTTTAATGGCAGAAGTTCCTCAGTGTGTATTTCTTAAAGAAGTTGTAATTGGTCCTAATCTTTAATCCTTTTAAAATATTTTCCTTTGTTGTATTTAAAAAGTGTGACTTTTTCTAAATTACTCTCTGCCAACTCACCTCTGAGGGCTAGATCTTGAAGGCAAAGTGGCTTGTGTTCTGCTTTTATAATTAGTCGTTTTAAACTCCAGTTTCTGAGAGTATATAGAGGAACAACTGCATTTGCTCTGGGAAACATAAGAGGGTCATTTGCAGGCTAAAATGCAGAACCAGAATGAATCCTGCTGCGAAATCTGAACTGACATATATCAACTCCAAACCCTAAGCCATTTTGTGTCATTTTAAATTTCTGAGTTAACCAAACCTGAAATTTGGTTTGTAGGTGTCAGATAATCGTAAATTATTAAACCCAATTTTCTGAAGATTGTTAGAGCTATCCATCAAGTTGACTTAAACTGGAAGACAGATAATAGGAAATACAGGATTATGTAGCTCTGTTAGCTGCATGAGTGTTATGGGGTCTAGAAACAGATTTTATAATTTTTGTCTATATTTTGTCATAGATGGTTTGAGATATCTCATGCCAATGAGTCTCTACCCTGGGTGTACATTAGAGTCACTCTGGTCTTTGCCCTCGTCTAGTTCAGTTGATCTCTAGGAACACAAGATCCAGGCAGCTATGTTTGTTTTTGATGCTCCCTAGAAAGTCTAATATGCAGTCAGGTCCAGAACCACTGCCTTTGAGATGATTCATTTATGTATGTAATTCAGCTGGGCTGGTCTCAGAATAGGAAGGCACTTCTCTTGTTTCTTATGCAATACACTTCTAGATATACTTTGTTTTTCTTAATAAAAAGTATCATATAAAGTGACATTCTATACCCTGTTTGTAAAGAAACCTTTCCCCTCTTTATGCTGTAGGTGGTGGCAGTTACCATACTACTGGATAGGAATCAAGCTATATGATCTGGTTGCTGGAAGTAATTGCCTGAAAAGCAGTTATGTCCTCAGCAAATCAAGAGCCCTTGAGCATTTCCCAATGCTCCAGAAGGACAAACTGGTGGGAGCAATTGTCTACTATGATGGTACGTGATTTTTGTTTTTTCAGGATACTCATGACCCTTACAGTGTATTCTTAATGAGATAGTTTTGCATACTAATTAATGCTAATCTTACACAATACACAAACACACATGTGCACTCTGCAAGCAATGTTTTGCTTTTAACATCACTCGGTCTTGAATATTCCTTCGACTTTGAATCTCATGGTTGGTTTGGTCCGTTTTCCATCATTGTGCATTTTGGGCCCCACCTTCATGCCATTTAATTTGTTATGTGTTTGCCAGTGAACGCTTGCCTTATGAATATATTATAATGTTGAAAGCAGCTGAGGATCTGTTAGGTTTTCTAGATGAAACCTCTATTTTCAAGGGGTTATAAGCCTAGGGAAAAATGCCTCTGGGCTGAAATGGACATATTCATATTTTGCACAGGACACAATTCTTGAACATATAATTTATGTGATGAAGGTAGACGAACACTGCATCTGTTAAACTAGTCTGTTGTTTTTTTTTTTTTCTTCAGTCCCTCAGTTTTGAATGCTTATTTTATTGTTATCAGATATTTTCTAACAGTGACATTATCTAGTACCCATTTGCCTGGTGTTCAGTGTTCATTCATTGTGTTTGTGTGTGTGTTAACAAGTACAGTTTCGTACACTTTTATTTGAAGGAACTAACCACTTAACATAGCTCCAGATGAACCACAATACAACACAAAACATCACAGGAAAAGCTGTTTGTGAAATTTTACTGTGTTTCTTAAGGGAGAATGGAATTGGAAAATAGTCCAGGAATTTCTGTTTATAAATAAATAGCTGGACACAGATAACTGTACACGTTCAAAAAGTCTTAGAAATTTTGTGACACAAAGGATAGCTTAGGCCCCATAGCTCAGTGAGTTTTTAAAATCCCACTATGTGATCTTATGTATTTAGTGTTAGATATCTAAACTCTTAGTATGAAGAAATATTTTCTTTTTTTTCTTTTTTCAGGAGACTTTGATATTTATACTTCATAATACAGGATATCTTTTAGGCTACCCCCTTTGTTTCTCCTCAACGTTAGGTTTCTGAATCAATTTAGCTATCTGTCAGGCTTTCATGGATGAATGTGAAATGTATACATGAAGATGGGGCAATGGGGACAAACTCAAGAACGTATGCTAGGAGCAACAATGTTAGAAAAATGTTAAGGGTCTTTGACAAACGTTAAAAGCCAGAAAATGCAGTTTACAGTGCCTTGCAGCATCTAAACACCACAGGAGGGCACTTAACTACTTTTTTGGTGCCCCTGATTGAATCTCATGTTAAAGGACAATCTTAACTGTGAATTTTCTTTCCCTTCTTCAAACCCTTAACGTTAATCCATTGTAGTTTGTTGGGTGATTACATTAAAGAGGTTTTTGGTGCAGGAGGAATCAGAAGGCATTCTGCAAATGGACCCCTGTCCATCCTGCCACGGAAATGTTTGTGCCCTTTGCCTCTTAATTTCAATCCCTCCCATGCAAACTCTCTCAAGTACTTGGCCATTTTCTCTACCACATGATCTATTGAACACAAACTACTTTTATTTGTTATTTTTATTTTTTAGCTTGTGCATATCTGAATCTCCTTGAGGGGGAGTATTAGTGGATGTCATATCTGAATTTGTGGTGTCCTGTCTTATGTTGGTTTGATATTGTTATGAATTATAGATTCTTATTGATTACATAGAGAAACCAAGGGAAATCTATGTCACATAATGCAGGAGAAACATTATCATATTAAAATCAAAGGAAGGAGAATTTCTTTAATCTACAATTGGCTTTTATAGCTTGTTACAGATTGCAAAATTATGAGTTTAGCAAAGATTACTGAAAAGTTTAAAAATTATTTTTTAAAAGAATTTCAAATTGATATTTGAAAATTGATTGTGAAACCCAAGTCTTGAAAAAGTAAAAATCATTCTAGTCACTGGAAATAGTTTCTCTTTTAATCTTGTTCTGAAATGATGTAGGTCCAACTATGTCATGCTTGAGGCAAGACAAAACAGCAACGTGAAACAGTGTAGTTCTACAGTTTCACAGCTGTATTCACAGGTAGGGCAACTCTTGTTAAACCTAATGGTGTGATGAGCAAATTAAATAACAACATGGAAATAAGGTAGAAAGGAGTATATAGAAAGGAATTAAATGTAATAAATGTGTGCCCAGAGAAAGGAAAGGATGACTTACTCTTTAACCAGAAAAATAGCATTATTATCCTGCTACCAAAGTACTTCAGAAAGGAAAAAATACTTAAGCATATACCATTGCAGTTGAATTCTGAACATTGTAATTTACAAGATAAACCTTTCTTAACAATAGCAACAACATAACCACGCAGGAGACCCCAGTTCAATTCCTGGATCGGGAAGATCCCCTGGAGAAGGGATAGGCTACCCACTCCTGTGTTCTTGGGCTTCCCTGATGGCTCAGATGGTAAAGAATCTTCCTGCAATGCGGGAGACCTGGGTCGATCCCTAGGTTGGGAAGATCCCCTGGAGGAGGGCATGGCAACCCACTCCAGTCCAGTGTTCTTGTCTGGAGAATTGCCATAGACAGAGGAGCCTGGTAGGCTACAGTCCATGGGATCCAAAGTGTCAGATGCAACTGAGTTACCAGGTTATATTTTCTTTTTTATATTATGTTAGAGAAAACGATACAGTCATCTTACTGGTTTTCTGCCTGAGACTAGTCCAGTGTTTTTACTCTGTCCCTCTTCCCGTCCTACCAGAGAGTGACCAGCTGTACCGGTCTGTGGCCATTACCACTGATCGTGGGTTTCCATGTATAGGTTGGTGACTGTTGGAACTCTTCCCACATCAGCAAGAAGTGTTTAAGGCACGACAGGCTCAGGTGACTTGGCAGGCTGTGAGGTTCTTGAGCCAGCTATGGATGATTTGCCAGTTTTCTCAGAAACTTACTTGTCTTCCTCTGTCAACTTTACTCTGCTTGATCCTAGAGATCTTTGCTGCCATTCTAGTTGAACTTCACTCATCCAATCCAGTACACAGAAAATGAGATATAATTAAAAATCATTAAATATTTAAAACCATAAGATACCCCCATTAAGCTTCTGGAAGATGCAACTGGAGAACAAAATTACAGCTTTAAATCCTTCCTTCTGAGAGTCCAGTCAGTGACAGAGAGAGATATCTGTTATTTCATACTCAATGATGCCCTTAAGTATTCCTTATGCACATGTGAAAATAGCAACCTACGAGAAATTACATTGGCTTTCCTAATGTAAATAAAAGTTGGTTACAGCCATGTTTCAAAGGGGGAATTGAAACCCAAGTTTCACTAGAATATTCATTTTTATTCCAGCCTAAAACTCACAGCATACAAATAGATGAATTCAGCTTGTGAGAGAGCAAAGCCAATTTAATCTCTGGCTCCCCCGAGGTAAATGTAGTTCACGGTCCTGCCCCCACCCCAACCTCAGCTATAATCCCTGGCTCCTGGAGGTAAAAATGCACTGAAGTGAGGAAAATTCTGCAGCAGGATATAATGATCCAAAATGACAGGGACAATAATGACAATGAATTTCATGTCTCCCAGTCATGAGCTGGAGATGCTTGACTAGGCTGACTTATACAATTAAATTGTTACAGGTACAGCAGGAGATGCAGTTAGCTGTGTGCTTTGGGGAACGATGCCTCTGGCTAAAGGCATATCGTGGAATCCAGACTCTTTTGTTAGGAACAAACTATTATTCCTCTAGGCATGTACCCACAATTGTATACTTTAATAAAAGAAAGCCTGGGTTAAAGACAAGTCTTTTAAGGTGTTGATTTTATCTAGTTTGAAAGCTTTAAAAAAAGGAAAGAAAAATCAATTACCCAGTAACACAAAGGTGATCTTTTTTTTTTTTTTTTGGTCTTGTGTTTTCATTTTTGTTTCATTTTGTTTTTGGAGCATAAGTCAAACCTAAAGATGGTGCCTTTAATCCTCATTTACATTTTATAAACACAGTTGTTGAACTATAATTGGGTGTTATCTACTTTAAATCTGACAGATACATTGATTTCTTCAGAACAGAAATAGATACAATAAACAACCAAATAGTATGGATTTACAAATGAAATAGCTGTGCCACTATGCAAGTTTGTCTCTGTGCTTCTTAATACAGTTCTTGTGAGGTTGTTATGGTGATCCTAAAGTGGTTGTGTGAACCTCCTGGGTTGCACAGGACCTCAACTGGGGGTAAGGAAGAGTATTTTGGGACTTTTACTTAGACCTGTTTCTATCAAATTCCTTAGAAATGTCTTTTTTTACATAAGGTTTAAATGGCTATTATATATATATATATGTACAATAGTACAAGTATGTAATTTATAAATAAATGTCCATATTGGAGTTATATGTTGACATTTACTCTACTTCTGGAATACTCAACTTGATTTTTCTTTTTTGTACCACTGGGTTAGTAATTTGTCATCCTTTATAAATTGCAGAGAAACTCTTACATGTGGCAACCAGGAGATATGGACAAAAAGTTTATTGCAGCACTGGGAATAACTTCAAAAAGCAAAATAATTCAAATATCTAGCAAGAGACAAATGAATAAGTAACCTATCGTGTATTCACATAATGGAGTAAAATAGAGCATTGAAAGTGAATGAACTAAGCTGAGCTGAACAACAGGGATGAGTCTTAGAAAATATATGTTGAAGATGGTTTGATAACTTGTCTTACATTTGTAAGCAATCATACTTGAAAAATGCCTTCCAGACTGTCATGGTGGCTCAGCGGTAAGCAACCCACCTGCCAATGCAAGAGACGTGGGTTCAATCCCTGAGTCAAGAAGATCCCCTGGAGGAGGAAATGGCAACCCACCCACTCCAGTATCCTTGCCTGGGAAATCCTATGGACAGAGGGGCTTGGCAGGCTACAAGTCCATTGGGTCACAGAGAGTCAGACACAGCTGAGCGACTAAACAACAACGAAGTGCAACTGAAGCAGCCAATACTATGAAAGTAGATGGCTTAAGTTTACAAGCTTTATTGAGTTTTGAGCTGCACATCTATGAATTTAGTTTATAATGTGTTGCTCATGAAGGGTTTTGAGCCTCAAATAAATTAATAAATATAAATATAAAATATTTTTTAAGTATAAAATTATTTTAATTTTAATTGTTTTATTTGGGTCAATTTTATGCATATTGTATCAACCATCAAATTTCAGCTTTTCACAAAAATATTCTAAAGCAAAGCATCAATTCCACAAATGTCCCCATTTATATTTATATATATATATATTTAAAATTTGCAGATTCTTCCAGAAAATTTGTAAAACATTCTTAGGAAAAAGGAAAATATTGTGCACACACATATGTTTACATAAGTATATATTGTTTGAAATTTATTTGAAATTTAAGGGTTAAAAAAAAAGAAATTTAAGGGTTAAAGAACACTTTTTAAAAGAACTTACTCTAAAATTATCTACTTCTTGGATGTTGATTTAAAACCTATTACTTTTAATATTTTCCCTGTCTATATGAAGTTTTACACTTAAATAAATATAGTGAATAATTTTTATCTTGATTTCGTCCTGTCAGCTTTTCCATTGTATTTCTCTTCTTGTTTTTTGTGAGTTACATAAATGAAACTGACATTATTGCTCATATAGCAGTCATATATTTTGCCCCGCAATGCTGCCTTTTTGCTATTCAGTGTATCTGGATACCAACTAATGCTAAATGAAGTTTGACATGTACCCCTAAGAAACAAAACTTATAAATTGTGGCTTCAAAGGAAACCTTGAGTAAATAGGGCACATTTGTGTCCACCCAGGCTAACATCCAACATATGCTTTAGCTTCCTGATGGTGAGACAGAGCAAAATAGCCCCTAGGAAAGCTTGCAATTGTTTACTGCTCACTTGACCATCATGTATTAAATACCATCATATATTAAATTTACTCTCTTATAATTAGTTTTTTTTTAAGAAAATCAAAAGCACACAAAAGTAGGTTTGATCAGGTATAGCATACTGAGATAGTAATTCATTTTGAGATAGTAATTCATAACTCTGCATCTAAAAGCTTAAAAACAATGCTAAAATTCACCAGTAGAAGGATATGTATGCAAATGTTGTTTGAACAACTACTTCTGGTGGGGTCACAGAATGATAACTTCTCTCTCACACTCTGTTGCTTAATTGAGCTTTTAAAAAAGATGCAGGATCAAAGATAAAGCAAGTGTATCAAAAATCTCCATGCCCTCTTTCCTCCAGTTTACTCTTTCATCCAAAAAATCTTTCTGAAGGTTCTGTTTTCTAAGTACTGTGACTAGTATTAGATCCAAATGCATTAAGGACAGAGTTCTGAGCTTACAGATTTTGAGAGGGCTCACTGCATATATTCCAAATATCGGGCCAAACGTGGTCTCCACTACCAATAATGTTTTGCATTTGCGTAGCAGAGTATGGTTTTCAAAACATTTTTTTCCCCGTAAATTGTCTTAGTTGATCAAACTCAGCATATACTGGAATGGAAATCATGATTCCTGTTTTCCAGGAGAAGTTCAGAAGCAGAGTTAAATAGCTAGATCAATATTTTGGACATGCAGTGATGTGAAAATAATTTTATTCCTTGGTTAAACATAAAGAACTTTACAAAAAGTTATAACATTATGTCTTCTTTCAGCTATATTAGGTTTTAAGTCAGTTATATGCTTTAACAAAACATAGCCAAATAGTTGCATTTTTAACTAAAGGAAACTTCAGACATATGCAAAATAATGAGAGTAATAAAATGAACTTCTAGTTTCAACACATAAACTCATGGCCCAGCTTCATCTATCCACCTGTTTGCTGCCCCCAGATAACAAATATTCATCCTTGGATATTTCAGTCTATAGCTTTAAAGTTAAGAATTTTCTTTAAAATATAGCCACACTTAAAATGTTTAACAGTAATTCCTTAAGATCAAATGTCTGATCATGATCCTACGTCACCTATAATATCATAACTTTAATTGGCTCCCGATTAAAAAATAAACCCATAAAATAAACAAAATCCTAGTTAAGGTTTCTGTGTACCAATTCATTCTTTTTAACTAATAGTTTCCCATCCCTCCCTTTGTTTCCTTCCTCATGGTTTTGTTTAACAGTTCCCTTGTGTTTCCTGTACAGTGGTTTTAAGCCTGTCCCATTAATCTGTTGCTGCAAAAGAAACAACACCCAAGCTTAGTGACTCAAAATATCAATGGACTCTCTCTGAGTTTTGAGGATGGATGGGCTCACCTGGGTGTTTCTCATTTGGGACCCCTCCTATAAGCAGTGAGGTGCTGGCTGAGGCTGGAGTCTTCTGAAAGCTTTCTTACCTACATGTCTGGCTCCTGGGCTGAGAAGACTACTCCAGTTGGGGGCTGGTCCCACATCTTTCTCTCATCGTGGCTTTTCCACATGGCTGAGTTGGACTTCTGCATAGTCAGACTTCTTATGTGGTGGCTGGCTTACCCCAGTGAGAACCAAGAGACCGAGTCTTAAATGCAAGACTGCTTAGCCTTAGAAGTCACACAGTGTCACTTCTACCATATTCTACTTAAAGTGAATCACAGAGGCATCCCAGATTTAAGAGATTGGTTGTTGTTTTTTAGTCACTAAGTTGTGTCCAACTCTTTTGCAGCCATATGGACTGTAGCCCACCAGGCTCCTCTGTCCATGGAATTTCCCAGGTCAGAATACTGGAGTGGGTTGCCATTTCCTTCTCCAGAGAATATTCCCAACCCGGGGATCGAACCCATGTCTCCTGCTTGGCAGATGGATTCTTGACTACTGAGCCACCACAGTGCAAAAAATATAGGAAGTGTGGTTTATTGGAGGCGGGGAGGTGAGACACCTTTAGTGATTAGCTACAAGGAGGCTGGATCAAATTGTTTTGTCATAAATAATTTTTAGGTGGTGGTACGAATTTCCATCACTGGTCTTCTTGCCTTTTTGTCATGATTATTTTCTAGATTGATTTCAGTATGTCATTAGAGGTTAGAGGGTTAAAATGGCACTTTTCTAACTCTGCCATTCCAACTTCATTCATTAATTAGAATAGTTATAATTTCCCAGTATTAACTTTTTGGCTACCTTGTGATGCATTTTTGTATAAAATTTCTGGATAAATGCTAGATTCTTTCATTTATATGCTAGTTTTCAATAATAATGAGTTAGTTTTCTAGTATACTCCAAATGTGATGAGTTTTTTTAGATTATTAATTAAACTCATGGTTCTAAATATATTTGAAATGTATCAGTCTACCAGACCACCTGACCTGCCTCTTGAGAAATCTGTATGCAGGTCAGGAAGCAACAGTTAGAACTGGCCATGGAACAACAGACTGGTTCCAAATAGGAAAAGGAGTACGTCAAGGCTGTATATTGTCACCCTGCTTATTTAACTTATATGCAGAGTACATCATGAGAAACACTGGACTGGAGGAAGCACAAGCTGGAATCAAGATTGCCAGGAGAAATATCAATAACTTCAGATATGCAGATGACACCACCCTTATGGCAGAAAGTGAAGAGGAACTGAAAAGCCTCTTGATGAAAGTGAAGGTGGAGAGTGAAAAAGTTGGCTTAAAACTCAACATTCAGAAAACGAAGATCATGGCATCTGGTCCCATCACTTCATGGGAAATAGATGGGGAAACAGTGGAAACAGTGTCAGACTTTATTTTTCTGGGCTCCAAAATCACTGCAGATGGTAACTGCAGCCATGAAATTAAGACGGTTACTCCTTGGAAGGAAAGTTGTGTCCAACCTAGATAGTATATTGAAAAGCAGAGACATTATTTTGCCAACAAAGGTCCGTCTAGTCAAGGCTATGGTTTTTCCTCTGGTCATGTATGGATGTGAGAGTTGGACTGTGAAGAAGGCTGAGTGCCGAAGAATTGATGCTTTTGAACTGTGGTGTTGGAGAAGACTCTTGAGAGTCCCTTGGACTGCAAGGAGATCCAACCAGTCCATTCTGAAGGAGATCAGCCCTGGGATTTCTTTGGAAGGAATGATGCTAAAGCTGAAACTCCAGTACTTTGGCCACCTCATGCGAAGAGTTGACTCATTGGAAAAGACCCTGATGCTGGAAGGGATTGGGGGCAGGAGGAGAAGGGGATGACAGAGGATGAGATGGCTGGATGGCATCACTGACTCGATGGATGTGAGTCTGAGTGAACTCTGGGAGTTGGTGATGGACAGGGAGGCCTGGCGTGCTGCAATTCATGGGGTCGCAAAGAGTCAGACACGACTGAGCGACTGATCTGATCTGATGTTCAAACTACCCTTTTTCTGACTTATGGGCACCTCTTAAAGTTGGCTTCTGATCCCTTTTGATGAGCTGTCAGTGGTCTATGATGACTGTGTTATCTGCTATGACAAAATAATCCAGGCTAATCTCATAAACTTTTCTGACCTAGATCTGAAAGCATTCGTTTCTCCAATAAATTTTGACTTCTTCCTGTGGGAAATGATAATTAGGGACCATAATCTATTTGTTAGGGATATTCATTGCTACTTGGTCATTTCTAGGCTTTTCTATAGACAGAGTTAAGAAAAAATTTTTGTTTAAAAAAGAAAAATATGATGAATTCTCAGACATATATGCTAAGTTGCTTCAGTTGTGTCTGACTCTTTGCAAACCTATGGACTGTAGCCCACCAGGCTCCTCTCTGTCAATGGGATTCTCCAGGCAAGAATACTGGAGTGGGTTGCCATGCCCTCCTTCAGGGGATCTTCCCAACCCAAGGATCGAACTCGCTTCTCTTATGTCTCCTGTATTGGCAGGTGATTCTTTACCACTAGTGCCACCTGGGAAGCCCTCTTAGACATAATTAATTATACTTAAATTCATGTGTACATGACTTTATTTAATCTCATCAATCATACCTCCAGAAATTTTATTATTGAAACCAGTTTAAGATTTTTGTTGTTGCAGTTTTGTTGTTTTTGTTGTTCTTAGAGTATACGCCAATGGGAATATATGAATTACTGTCTTTTTAAGTTACTTTACATAGTTTCTATCAGTGTGGCTAAGCCATCAGCTTGATACAACAGATCATTTTAATTTTGCTTTCTATTTTTAAGGATTTCTCTTTTTAAAAGTGTGCTTTTAAAGAAAAATATAAGATACAGGGCTTCAAAGTCAAAGTAGACACAAAAACTATTCAAAATAAGGCTAGCCTCTCTCCCTTCTCACCATTTCCTCATTTTCCTTAAAGATAACATTTTAAAAAATAGGATTTTGGCTTATCCTCTCATTGTGTGCATGTGTATGCGTATGTGTATATATTATGTACACTTTCATTTGCTTCTCCTCCCATTCCTTAGATAATAGTAATGCCTTTCTCTTTTCATCTAATATAATTAATATTTCATTCCATGGTAGTATAAGGAGCCCCAAAGTTTTGAAAAGGTGAATTTAAAAAGAATCTAGGAACCAGATTTCATGTAATTAAATATTATAGTCATGTTCACTGCTTAGATCAAGATATATGCATTGGTGCGTACAGCCTTAGTCATCATCAATATTTTCAAGTTAGTTTTCTTTGTTTAAAAAAAATTTATTTATTTATTTGGCTTCAGTGGCTTAACTGCTGCATATGGGCTTCTCTCTAATTGTGGAGTACAGAGATCTATCCCAGATCTATCTCAGATCTATCCCAGAGAGTCTGGGATAGAACCAGAGTCCCCTGCAATGAAAGGCAGGTTCCCGTCCTTAACCACTGGACCACCAGGGAAGTCCCAAATTATTTTTATTTTTATAAATGAAAATGAAATTTTGTTTCTTTGGACACCACAAAACAATGGCACATCCACTATTTTTATCTGTATGCTGCTGCTAAGTCATTTCAGTCGTGTCCGACTCTGTGCGACCCCATAGATGGCAGCCCACCAGGCTCCCCCGTCCCTGGGATTCTCCAGGCAAGAACACTGGAGTGGGTTGCCATTTCCTTCTCCAGTGCATGAAAGGGAAAAGTGAAAGGGAAGTCGCTCAGTCGTATCCGACTCTTAGCGATCCCATAGACTGCAGCCTACCAGGCTCCTCCATCCATGGGATTTTCCAGGAAAGAGTACTGGAGTGGGGTGCCATTGCCTTCTCTGATATTTATCTGTATAGGGAGATGAAAATTAGGCTGTGAGTCTCAAATACTTTTGTTGTCATCCTCTGATTTGTTTAAATTTGCTAAAACCTGGTACATATCATCTGCTTGTGTTTAAAGCCAATCTTCAGACTAAATATTCATGTTAAGTACAGTCTTTTTAAATAGATGGATCTGTTTTATCCTAATACATGAAATTATACACTTCTTAGTAAAATTTTATTTTATATTCTTTATAGTAATAGAATTAAAATTTTTAGACATGAAGCTAATTAATTGTAGTTTATGGTTAAGACTTTCAATTTTTATTTTCCGCTTCTGTTTTAGAGACCTTGGGAAAACACACTCCCAAGAAATAGGAGCCCTGTTTAAATGTACCACATACTGAAGCTTAAAGTTACTATCCCCCAGTACGTTTGTCTCAAAGTAGTTCTCCTTCAAGGATACGGTCTCTTAGGGATGGGGGAGCCTGGTGGGCTGCCGTCTATGGGGTTGCACAGAGTCGGATACGACTGAAGTGACTTAGCAGCAGCAGCAGCAGATCATATTTGGAAAGAAAGAATTACCACTGGAATGTGGAGAAATAAATAGGAAATAAAAAAAGCCGGAGTAATTGATCTTTAGAACTGTTTTTTCTTAGTACTTTATTGTATGACAGGTCTATTGGCACTGTCTATTGGCAGAGTCCCCAGGTGTCCACTGATCTATGCACTCTAGCATGTTTTCTAGAATTCTTTCGGGGAGATTAAGAGTCTTTGCCCAGATAATGCTCAGGAAAAGGAAGGAAGAAAGAAAAAAGAGTCAAATCAATATTTAGCTGTTCACACAGCACACAGTGGCTTTCTTAGTGTAGTGGGAGGCCGGGCTGGTGTCTACCCTCACAAGAAGTAGCACTGATAAAAATGTCGCTTCACTTAAAAAGCCCCTGTGGCAGTTGCAACTACAAATTCTACAACCGAGCTTTGCTAATGTAATATAGAAAAACTGAAAAAAAGTCATTCTTATAAATGAAACTAACACCTTGGTAGATTATATTCTCTGGCTCCAAATAGACCACTATTTTAGAATGTGAATTTCAAACTGGTTTCATTATTACTATTAATACTTACTCATGTCATTCTTCATATTAGTAAAACGCTCCTTAGATCATTATATTCATCCACCCAAAATATGAACCACACAACCATTTACTTAAAAAAAAAAAACAACAACTCAGCTTTGCACATTAAATACACACACACACACACACACACACACACACACGCACACAACTGACTTCCCACACAGTTTGTATAACTGCTGCTTCTCTACTATTGAAAACCTAAGAGATAGCCTTGCATTCACTGAAAAAGTATTACCAGTGTGGTAATTTACTGTCTATTCAGAAGAATAAGGCTTTGATGAGAAAATGGTCAGAGAACATAGGGGTTAGATGAACAACTCTCAGGTTAAGAACAAATCAAATAACTTGTATGTAATGTCTTTATGTCAAAGATAATTAATATATAGCTGAGTTAACTTGGGATAGGTAACTCTGACGGAGAAGGCAATGGCACCCCACTCCAGTACTCTTGCCTGGAAAATCCCGTGGATGGAGGAGCCTGGTAGGCTGCAGTCCATGGGGTCGTGAAGAGTCGGACACGACTGAGCGACTTCACTTTCACTTTTTACTCTCATGCATTGGAGAAGGAAATGGTAACCCACTCCAGTGTTCTTGCCTGGAGAATCCCAGGGACGGGGGAGCCTGATGGGCTGCCGTCTATGGGGTCACACAGAGTCAGACACGACTGAATCGACTTAGCAGCAGCAGTAGCAGCAGGTAACTCTGAAGTCTCTTAGTATACCAGGAACTTCCTATTTTCCAGGTGTTTTAAATTCTTCTCATTTTTAACCTGAGAAATAAAATAATGAGTGGGCTTAGGAATTCATGCCGTTTTACTTTTCTTTACAGAGAACAAACTGACTGAAAGATAGCCATGGAGAGGCTCCAGAGAGTTCTGTCTGCCTCTCTCTCAATAATCTTTTGTGTGCAAAGTGTTGTACCTCAGTATTTATTCAGATCTATTTTTGGCAAAAGAAAGGGTGTAAATACATTATTATTTTAAAAAGTAATCTGAATACAGTCAGAATTTACAAATCAGACAAATTCACTACTCCCATTTCCTTCAGTTCAGTTCATTTCAGTCACTCAGTCCTGTCCAACTCTTTTCGACCCCATGAATCGCAGCACGCCAGGCCTCCCTATCCATCACCAACTCCCAGAGTTTACCCAAACTCATGTCCATCGAGTCGGTGATGCCATCCAGCCATCTCATCCTCTGTTGTCCCCTGCCTCCTCCTCCCCCCAAACGCTCGCAGCATCAGGGTCTTTTCCAATGAGTCAACTCTTCACATGAGGTGGCCAAAGTATGAAAGTTTCACCATCAGTCCTTCCAATGAACACCCAGGACTGGTCTCCTTTAGGGTGGACTGGAGGAAATAATATAAACCCAAATTATCTTTTTCAGTAGTTGCCTCTTCAAAAAACATTAAAAAAAATAAGAGTACATGGGAGTTACAAGAAATATATTTTGTGTAGAGCAAGATTAATATATATTTTTATCTCTTCCCTCTAGTTTCTCTTTGGATATTTCTTTTCTCATCTCTTTTGGGTAAAACTCATGTCTTCATGATCCTTCAATATGAATAAAGAGGGAAAGCCATTCAATTATGTCTATTTTTTTAAGTAGCAAAAGATCGTATTTAAAAGAGCCAAGTGTAAACATGATTAATACAAACACAATGAAACAAG
This sequence comes from Bos javanicus, assembly GCF_032452875.1. Lineage (NCBI taxonomy): Eukaryota > Metazoa > Chordata > Mammalia > Artiodactyla > Bovidae > Bos > Bos javanicus. Next base: position 39,783,771 of record NC_083869.1, on the reverse strand, counting down.
CATACAGTTTAGAGTAACGTTTAACGTATATAAATACCTATGCGTGCGTGTGTGCTAAGTTGCTTCAGTCATGTTCAACTCTTTGCAACTCTATGGACTGTAGCCCTCCAGGCCCCTCTGTCCATGGGATTCTCTGGGCAAAAATGAGTGGGTTGCCATGCCCTCCTCCAGGGGATCTTCCCGACCCAGGGATCGAACCCACAATATAAGTACCTAGGTGCAGTTAAATACTTCATTTGCTGAAGATTAATTATTTTAATTTGCTACCTTTGCTGTTTAATATAACTTTGGTTCTTTTCTTCTGTCATCCTCCTCAAATGTGAATAGAATTAATTCAATCCATACATTTTGATTTAAACTTTTGTCTTAAACTTAGGGCTTTCCTGGTGGCTCAGACGGTAAAGAATCTGCCTGCAGTGTGAGAGACACCAGGTTTGATCCCTGGGTTGGGAAGATCCTCTGGAGAAGGGAATGGCAACCCACTCCAGTATTCTTGCCTGGAGAATTCCATGGACAGAGGAGCCTGGCAGGCTACAGTCCACGGGGTCACAAAGAGTTGGACACAACCGAGCGACTTTCACTTCACTCACTCACTGAAACTTATCCTCCTCCCTTTTTGTATCTTTAAGCCTTTGATTGCATCTGAGTTCCTTGGCGTTCCTGGGAAGGCCTTGTGTGTGCTTGGTGGCACATACCCCTCTCTCCTACAGTTGTCCTCCACTATCAGATTCCTCCACTATCAGATTTTGAGGACGTGGTCTTCCCTCGCTGCCGGGGTCCAGCCCCGGCTGATCCAGGGTATTCGAAGCGGGGACGGCGTCGGCGAGGGTCAGGATACAATAGCTTCAATTAGATATTAATTAAAGATATAAAGAGTAATAGAATAAGGATAGCTCAGTAGGAAAATTCAGTGGAGAAAAGAGGCTGAGTGGCTTGGTTTACGCGGGAGACCAATAAAACTTCAAGACAAGAAGTTTGCACCACTTACGTAGGCCGCAGGCGTCCTTCCGTTCTCCCGAAGGAGAGGAGACACTGAGGCCTCGCCGGTCGGATCTTAGAAGCCCAGGCATAATTAGTAAGCATGGCGGGTTCCGCGCTCCAGATGGAGACTCAACCAGAGTGAGAGAGAGAGCGACATGGGGAGACCAGTATTTCGAGAAACTGATCCCAATTCTTTATTTTCCAGAGTCTGTTTTTATACATTGAGATGTTATACAAAAGTCATGCGGGGTCAGCAGTCCTGACTTTTATCAAAGTCAGGTGCTTCGTACGAATGTATACAGAGGTCTTAGGGGTGTTACATCATCTTCTGGCCAGGAGGGGCCTGCTGACAATTTACGACCCTCTCCTTGTGACAATGGTCAGTCAACCAGGACACTTATTTCTCCAGGGGTGATTATTCTTAAAACAGACGCCACCCAAATAAAGTTACATTCCTGTAGGGTGAGGGTGTAGTGGGTTTTAGTTAAGGAAAGAATTTACTTACCCTAAGGTCTAATGTGATTAATATCAAAGGTTAATACTTATTTCTTCTATATATTCATTAATGTGTGTAAGGGCAGGGGATGTGGAGTCTTAGCAACAAACATTGGCTCAACAAATGAAAAACCCTTCACCAATACAATTTCTAATCAGCCCATTATACTTATACTAATAGTTTTCTAACTTTTCTAAGGAACCTGTTTTTAGAAGGTTTAAAGCATCTCGTGCCTCTCACAGTTGGGAGGCTGTGAGCAATCACATGTGGCCGGACAAGCCTGTCAGGCAGGCTAGAGAACCTTCAGAGGAGTTTGTAGGTTAAAACACTCTTATCACGCCCAGGAATTATTATTAACTGGAGCTCTAAGTTAACTCCTTCTCCGAAAGAGGTGGTGGGGGACAGTCAGAGGTGTAGGTGAGCACAAAGTAGTAAAGCAGGCAGGCTCTGGTTATGGGGGTAGATGCTTGAGGATTTCCAGGGGGACTCCTGAGGCTCGATCCCGCCTCCTTCCTCATGACCTTTGCCATGGGCGGAGTACCTCACTCTGGCCCCCAACACCTCGCCATGTATACTTTCCGAGCTACAAATCTCAAACTATTTGCTCCTCTGAATTCTGTTTGAATTTCACACATACTGCACTTGAAATTTCTGAGACACCACAACGGCTTGATCTTGTCATCTCTTTTTTTTTTTCCCCCAGTCTTTTTATTTATTTATTTATTTATTTTAATTTTATTTAATTTTAAACTGTACATAATTGTATTAGTTTTGCCAAATATCAAAATGAATCCACCACAGGTATACATGTGTTCTCCATCCTGAACCCTCCTCCCTCCTCCCTCCCCATACCATCCCTCTGGGTCGTCCCAGTGCACTAGCCCCAAGTGTCCAGTATCGTCATCTCTTATTGGAATCATTCTTCTGGCTGTAATAGCAGTTACAAAACAGAGAGCAGGGCCGCCTGGAAACAAGGTGAAGCCAAGTCACAGGAATTTGAAGCAGAACCAACAAAGTGACAGGAGCATAGAAGGCTATTGAGTAGCAGAGAGCTGGGGAGAAGAAAAATTCCCCACTTTCCACCTCTACTATCTGATTTAATATAAAAATTGTGCCTTGCTAGGATTGGGCAGAGGCATGTTTTAAAGCAAGGTGTCATAAATGTTTCCCTAATTCACAGGAGACACACAGCACTTAGTGTAGGGTACTCAGTCCGTGTGAGAAGATCTCTGTCAGCCTGTGAGGCCTGAAGTCAGCCTTTGGGATGGTTAAGTTACCCCAGACCCTCAAAGCCATCCTCTGCCTCCATAGGAGGGGACGTTTGCAAGGGCAGGAGGAAGCAGTGGCCACTAAAGCACTGAGTGCCTCTCCTGCCCAGTGGGTTGTGACCACTCCCATTGCTTTTAGGTTTCCTTATGTCCAGGATCCTTGTGTCCAAAATAAAACAGGAGTCCTCCAGAAAATTCTGTACCATTGTAGCACTGAGGACCCCTTGGATCCACCTGGGTAGTCTCTGTATGTACATTTGATTAATCTATGAAAGGAAACTGGGGAAAGCCTTGTTTTCCCTCATCAATGCATGAGCTATGAGAGCTTCTGAAGAAATGTTGGAAAATGGCTTAAAAAGCAGTAGTTGAATTTTCACTTCATGTTTCTTCTGCTGAAGCTTTGCCTCCCAAAACTTCAGGGCTTATTGACCAGCCTACATTTCACCTCACACCCTTGAGTCCATCCAGGAATCTGCTTCCGTCAGCAGGGCTTCCAGTCTGTACTTTATCACTCTTAGTAGGTTTTAATAAATCTTCTTCCCAGAAGTTTGTAAAAAGTCCCAAGATGTGAAAAAACAGAAAACAATTTCCATGTAAACACTGGTGAGCTTCCTAATTCCTGATTCTTGGAAAGAAGTTGACTGGATGTTGACATGTGTTACTTTGGAATTGAAGTGTGTCTGTTATAGGTCTAGGCCTACGCTGTGTTATTGCCATGTCTGTGTAGACTGTAAAAATGTGTATCCGCACTTTCTAAGATTTTCTTTTCTTCAGTTCTGACTTTCTTCATCAGGATTGACCTTAATGTATTATTAGTCTTCGGATATTTGGAAGGACTGATAAAAAAGCATTTGTACAGCAAGTTGAAATAAAGTGTTGATTCATACCTTTCTAGTTAGAATAGTATTCTTAGTATTTTTTTTTCTGCGACTAGCAATTTTATTTATTTATATATCTATTTTTTTGTTGTTGTTGTTTAGTTGCTAAGTCATGTCTGACTCTTTTGCAAACCCGTGCCTGCCCTGCCCCTCTGTCCATGGGATTTTCCAGGGAAGAACACTGGAGTGGGTAGCCATTTCCTTCTCCAGGGGATCTTCCCAACCCAAGGATCGAACCTGGTGTCCTTTGCAAGTGTAATCTTTATCACTGAGCTACCAGGGCTTCCCTGAGCCATATATTGCTGCTGCTGCTGCTAAGTCACTTCAGTCGTGTCCGACTCTGTGCGACCCCATAGACGACAGCCTACCAGGCTCCCCCGTCCCTGGGATTCTCCAGGCAAGAACACTGGAGTGGGTTGCCATTTCCTTCTCCAATGCATGAGAGTGAAAAGTGAAAGTGAAGTCGCTCAGTCGTGTCTGACTCTTAGCGACCCCATGGACTGCAGCCTACCAGGCTCCTCCGTCCATGGGATTTTCCAGGCAAGAGTACTGGAGTGGGGTGCCATCGCCTTCTCCAGAGCCATATATTAGCACCATGTAAAAACCAGGCAATTTGATAGATCCTGGAGATATACAGAATAACACAAAATGTTTCTTTTCCTCCAAAAGCTCTGTGGAGAATGCAGACAGTGAAGTCAATGGTTTGCAGTATACGTGAGAAATTCTATAAGAGGCATATACCTAAGATGGTTATGGGGATTGAGAAAAACTTCCATGAGGAAGCTATACTTTTCTGAATTTTAAAAGAGCAGCATAGCTAGGTGAGGCCAGTGGGGAAGGATATAGAGGAACATTGTGGCGAAAGGCAAGAACGCACACGGGAGTACAGGAAGCCACTGTAAGGGAGAGTGAGCACAGGTGAGTGGAGGTGTGGAGTGACAAACACCGCCAGGGTCTGAGGGATCAGGTATGCCCTGCTGAGGAGTTAACTTTGAAATGTGTGGGCAGTGGGCATCTAGTGAGTGAAAACAGCATTTGGTGCAGGGAACTCAGATTCTAGGGACAGTATTTGGTTAGTGGGAGAGTCTTGAATGGGGCTTCCACGTGGCTCAGATGGTAAAGAATCTGCTAGGCTAATTTGGAGGAACCCAGGCTGAAAGTGAGGTGAAGGCATAGGAAAGAGAAGGTATAATACATGTAGCAGTATCCATCTCTTTGCTCACAGTTCCCGGATAACTCCGGTATTCACCAACTAGGTTTTCTTACATTTTTGATAGTTGTCTTGTGGCTTGGCCTTTTTATTTACTGTGTGCCAACTCTTTCTGGTCTTTTGTTAAATTGTCCCCAGTTTGGAAGTGAGTTAATAAACCAATGTCAAGTGTTTTACAAATTCTGTTTTAAGAAAAATCTAGAGTTTTAAAAACTCAAGTAACGTGGGCTTTAAAAAATCTGTAATTGTCCAACTGGCTTATGTCAACATTTTGGAAAGAATATCAGTCTTTAAATCAGTGTAAGAGATGTAAACCCTTGGGGGAGTGAAGGATGCCTGGTGCTTGCATGCTAATTTTGTACTTCCCCAGGTGGAAAAGAGAGAGGAATAGCCAACGCTATAGATAGAACAAAGGGATGTCAACTGCAACCTGGGCTCAGTTTGGGCTTAGTTTGCCTCACTAATTCCATGTCAGAACATCGGTGGTTTACTTATTTATTTCTAACCTGTATCATATTAAGATCTTACTTTGACAAATCGCATTTTGATTTATAGTCTGTGCTTTTGGCGTGTGCTTTAATGGTATTAGCCAACTCTAGACACATACTGAATTCATTATGTACCTTATGTATGTACGTAGTAATACTTCTTTTAATGAACATACGGTCACGTCAAAGTGCTGTAAAGGTTGTTTTACAAAAGCGTCTCTGTGCAGTGCTCCTCAGAAGTTTTGAGACGTATGTTAAGTTGAAGCCTAATATGCTGCATGTTAAGTTGTATTTTAATGGAGTAATATATTATAATTTGACCTCTCCTTAAGGTAAAGAGTCTGTTTGGGTCTTTGATTCTTAGGCTTAGGTTTTTAACTAGAATTGAATATTTTTAACATTTAAAGTTTTTATTTGTGACCAGGTGAACGTAAAGCCCGTAAAGTAAGATTGACTTTGAATTTGCATCCTGAACTATGGTATTGATAAAGGGTGGATGAGTGACTTTTCCTTATTCTCTATGGGCAGTAAGAAGAATCTACTCTTAGAGATAGTTTTATGTGGCAGCACTAAACCTTGGCTAGATCTGCTAAACTGTTTTTTACCCTCAAACAATGGATACCCTTCAGTAACTCGCGGGCAGGGCCAGGTTGGTAGGAGCAGAGAAGTGAACCAGGAACAGGCAGGCTCAAAGTCTAGCCTGTCCGTGAGCATTCTTCTGAGGGGAGTGCTCATAGTCCTAACCATCTGTCTCAGCGGATTTGGCAACCCCAGAAATCCTGGTCCTCATCAGTGTGCAGGAGACTGATGGTGAGTCTGAGCAGGGAAGCAGTTTTCTCAGGAAAGTGATGCTCCATAAAGTCAAGTGCATTCTGGGGATTCTTTGGGAGAATGGGTATCTATGGAGGACACTAGGCATCTTCTCAAAATAGAGGGAGAAAAGTGAGTTCTTGAAAGAAGGGCTAGGCACAGTGTCAGAACTCCAGGGAAGCAAGCTGAGATGAATGCAGAGGTCTAGTCCAAGTAGGAATGTAAGGTCCAAGTCAGATACTGGGCCATAACTCTTGTGTTTACTGTATGTGGCGTAAGAGACTACAGCCTGGAAAACACCATAATTCCATTGTCTAGGGATTCCTGGTAGGCAAATAACAGTTTGAGGGCAGAGTCTAATTCTTGGAGGACTGGAACTCTGCATATATTGGCAAGTACTATCAGGATTAACTCAGGGACTGCTTAGGGTTGAGCCTGCAAGTTGATCTACAAGGTTGTAGTGATCATAGCTGAGTGAGGGTAACTTGACCATCTCAGATGGAAACTAGTATGAGCTTTCTTTGACAGTAACCACTGGCTAGCTTTTCCGGGAAGACTTTGAGAACTGCTAGGAATATGGGCAAGAAACTCTACTCACTGGAGCATGGTATTCTTTTTAATTTCCATTTTAAAATGAAAGTGAAAATATTAGTGACAGTTATGGTATGTCTCAGCCCTGTATCTAAAAGTTAAGAGTAAAACTAATAAATATATTTTCAATTCAGTGTGGTATTGTATAATATGTAACTTTATTTTTTTTATATTATAGGAAATGATTAGAGATGTGAGGGTGTGGTTATTTGTTTTTAGTTAGTTTTTTTTTTTTTTTTTTTAACATGAGTCTTGCTTCATGTTACCATGCTCCAGAATTTCAGAAAGCAAGGGAAAATTTTTTGATATTCATTGAAACCTTTTTGAAAAAAATTGTTTTAATGGTACTCTTTAATTTTAACTTATGTAAGAGTTTATCAGAAATGAGGCTATAGCCTATTTATTGAATCTTGTTTAAGCTTTTAAATATTTATTGAGTGCAGGTATGAATCAAACTGTGTAGAATATTGGAAATGTCTTTTTGTACTTGATTAAATCTATAGTCAGTTTGTTCTTTCCCCCAGAGAGGGCATTCTAAACAACCAAACAATGTTTAGAACAACCGAATGTTCTAAACAATGTTTTATTGGTGTGGCAAGTTTGATAACATGTGGCAGGGTAAAGGAAACTTCGCATGAACCAAATTAACTGTAGCTTTGTCACTGGGAGCTCAGTCAGCGTGATGGTGGCGGCAAAAATCAAATCTTCCTTTCCTTCCCTCCTTCATTCCTCCTTGCTTCTTCCTTCTTCTTTTCCTCCTTTCTCTTTTCCATTAAAAACTTTAATTCATTCCCAACCTTTATTTAAGTATCTGTTGTTGTTTAGTCGGTCAGTTATGTCCGATTCTTTGCAACCCCATGGACTGTAGCCTGCCAGCCTCCTCCATCCACGAGATTTCCCAGGCAAGAATACTGGAGTGGGTTGCCATTTCCTTCTCCAGGGGATCTTTCTGACCCAGGGATCAAACATGGGTCTTCTGCATTGGCAGGCGGAGTCTTTACCCTTTGAGCTACTAGGGAAGCCCTTATGTAGGTATACTTGACAAATAAAATGGTTAAGATATTTAAAAATATACAATGTGATGATTGATATACATTGTGAAAGGAGTCCCTTCATTGATTTATAAATTTTAACTCTTTATTATCAAAACATGCAACCGTACACAAAGAAAAGTAGGGTTTTGAGCTGATATGTACATCTCTAGCTATAACAGTTATCAACTCAAGGGTATTCTTACTTTATCTATTCCCTCTCTCCCTCTTTTTCTCTCTCCCTCCCCTCTCTCCTTTTGCTTTTCCTCCTAGAGCAGAGGTTAAGTTCCTACCTGCCTCTCATTTTGTATGCTGAGAATTGTTTTCACATTTTTAAATGGTTAAATTTTGTGGCATGGAATTATAAAAAATTTAAATTTAAGCATCCATAAAATAGAACTTTATTGGGATACAGCCTCGCTAATTCATTTATGTGTTGCCAACAGCAGAGTTGAGGAGGACAATAGAGAATGAATGGCCTATATAGGAAAAGTATGCCATCCCCATACCTAGAAGATTTAAAGCATATTTAACAGACAACAATTATTCTTTATTTTTAAAAACAGTTTAAAGCTGCTGTCCCATTATTATTGATATATCCAACTAATTTAAAGACAGTTTTTTTTTAATATCATCTAATCCACTGTCCAAATTCACATTTTGTATGAGATGTAGGTTGGCCAGCTAGAAGTTGAAGGTTAGAGCAATGAAACAAAACTTTTCTATGCATGTGTCGGGAAGTGGATTGTTGTCTTTTGCTTAAAGTGAACATTTTCAAATTAGATAATAGAATGCAGTTATCTAATTTATTTTATAGTCTTCTGAACAGTATGAACACTCATCCTGAATCATCAGTTACAACTCAAGTTACTTTCTGAAAGTAGATCTTCTTTTTCTTAGTGTCTAGTCTTTTTTTTTTATCTCCTTGTGTTCATCTTTCCAGAAGAGCAAATCTGTTGGCTTTAAAAATATGGCTGAGCATCTGGCATAGTATTTGATGTATGCAGTTGCAAAATTGACATAATTTCATTGATGACTATTAATACATTGTGTATAAACTTCCTGTTTTTTGGGTTTTTTAAAAAATCTGCGAGATGTCAGATATTCTACTAGCTGTTAGGGAGTAGGTAATGACATTAAAAGAAGAGCCCTGTTAAGCTGTTTCTCACAGTATTTGTACCTTAGTCTTCTGCCTCAGCACGTGATCTTGGCTGTAAAGATTCACAGTATCTGTTTTTTCGCTTCTCTCAGAGTGGTAAGGCTCTGCTATATTGATTGGCACTAGGAAGGCAATGGCACCCCACTCCAATACTCTTGTCTGGAAAATCCCATGAAAGGCTGCGGTCCATGGGGTCGCTGAGGGTTGGACACGACTGAGAGACTTCTCTTTCACTTTTCACTTTCATGCATTGGAGAAGGAAATGGCAACCCACTCCAGTGTTCTTGCCTGGAGAATCCCAGGGACAGGGGAGCCTGGTGGGCTGCCGTCTATGGGGTCGCACAGAGTCGGACACAACTGAAGCGACTTAGCAGCAACAGCAGCAGGACCATGCCTGCAATACAGGAGACCAGCGTTCAATCCCTGGGTTGGGAAGATACCCTGGAGAAGGGAATAGCAACCCACTTCGGTACTCTTGGACTTCCCTGGTGGCTCAGATAGTAAAGCGTCTGTCTACAATGTGAGAGACCTGGGTTTGATCCCTGGGTTGGGAAGATTCCCTGGAGAAGGAAATGGCAACCCACTGCAGTACTCTTGCCTTGAAAATCCCATGAACGGAGGAGCTTGGTGCAGGCTACTACTATCCATGGGATCGTAAAGAGTCGGGCACAACTGAGCGACTTCACTTTCTTTCACTTTCCAGTTCTCTTGGCTGGGAAATCCCAGGGACAGAGGAGCCTGGAGGGCTACATGGGGTCACAAGAATCAGACATGACTTAGCAACTAAACCATGCTCTAACCTGATCATTTCAGGGTAAGTGGCAAAGAAGTTGGTGTTAACTCTGAGATGTGCCCAGCGATCACGGGGGTCTGTGAGGCGGTATGTGCTGGACTTGGGCGTTCTGGATCTCCACGCCGTGTTCTGCCTGGGCTGAGAGTTAGCCTGCTTTTCATGCTCATGTGGGAGTGCACATTCTTTTCAATCAGGACGTTGTGTGCCCTGGTCAGACTGATTTGATAACAACTTGATAAGGTGTGGAATCTTCCTGTGATTAGAGGGAGAAATCCGATAAGATACACTACTCACTTGCAACAGATAAAGCTTCTCAAAAGACTGCTTCCAGTTAGAATTCCCCAGCTGGTCCTTAGGACACGGTTCATGTATTTATTATGTAGCTCACACTCGAAATCACCCCTGGGGCAGGTGGAGCCATTTCAGCGGGTTTGTGAAAAGTTGTGTGCATGTGCTCACACATGAATGAGGAAACAGAGCCTGGGAGGTGGTTCTGGGTAAGTGAAAGGATTTGTTTACTCACTTTGGCCAGTCCTTTTATGAGAGGTCGATTATTCCCCCTTGAAGCCTTTCCTTTCCTTCCTTACAGAATTTGGTTCTCAGTTGGCTTGTTTGACATTTTGTGGTGGCAGCTTATAAAATTGGTAGAGCTGGAAGGAACCAGAGAGATCCTGAAGTGCCAACTCTGTGGTTCGAGCAGTAAGGAAACTGAGGCACAGGGCTTGGTACTAGGCCCAGGTTTTTAGTTACAAGCAAAAGACTCAATCGGTAAAGAATCTGCCTGCAATGCAGGAGACCCGGGTTTGATTCCTGGATTAGGAAGATTCCCCTGGAGGAGGAGGAAATGGCAACCCGCTCCAGTGTTCTTGCCTGGGAAATCCCACAGACAGAGGAGTCTGGCAGGCTATAGTCTGTGGGGTCGCAAGAGTTGGGACACAACTTAGCAACTAACCCATCAAAAGAAAAAGAAATTGGGCTGACTTAAGGAGAAAAGAACTTTTTGAGAGGACCTTAAACAAGAGGCAGAAATCCTGGGAAAGCTGCTGAAGACATAAATAATTGCAGCAATCAAAGCTACAGGCAAAAACCCTACCCTAGAACTGGTGCACTGAAGATGTTCATGCTGATGACTACCTGTCGTGCAGTGCGTCTGCCATCACTGTTCACATCTCTGTCTTTTTCCCCTAGAACAAGATGGTGCTGCTGTTATTTTGCCTCCACCATCAGATTGGATGCTCCGTGTCCAGTTCTCTGGGTCACTAGCTCTAGATTGAAATCTGTGTGGAGAGCATCTGATTGGTGGAACGGGGTTAGAGGTCTGTGACCCTGGGTGGAGGTATAGACTCTGCCTCTTACAAGGCCTATGTAATGGGTGATGGGTGGATGTAGGAAAGCAAAAACAAGCAAAACACAATATCTGTTACAGAAACACATCCAGTTAGTGACTCTCTGAGGCATTAGAACTTGGGCCTTTTGACTTTTCTCACTTTATAGCAAGTGTTGACTTCCTTTGCAAAAACTGGCAGAGGCTCATTTTTAAAGGAAAATGAAGTCCTTTGGATGAAGACTTGGTGATTCTAATACTTTGAAACACTCTTATCCTGTCAATGCAGTTTTTCTTTTCTTTTCTTTCTTTTTTTTTTTTTTGCAGTTTTTCTTTTGGATTGAAAACCATTCTCCTAAATTCCTGTCCTTTGTGGCACCCATAAAATACTTGCTTATTAGTGGTAAAATGTAGAGAGAGAGAGAGAAAGAGAAACAAAAAGCATTGTTCAGGAAGTGCAGAGATTAGAGATTAGTTGATACGTTTCAGGAAAAGTTTGCCAGATTGATGAGCAGAAACTATTTAGAACTAGAAAATATACTGAGCTTTTTGTTTGTTCTTATTTTTTAAGAATTTTGACCAGTAGCAATACATTTCAATTAAGGTACAAAATGGTCTTGACTTTTCAGTACATATTTTAACCTTTTAATAATAATAGTTAATATTTATTGAGAACTGTGATGTCATGTGGAGTAGGAAATGGCAACCTACTCCCATATTCTTCCCTGGAAAATTCCATTGACAGATGAGCCTGGCAGGCTATGGTCTGTGGGGTCACCAAGAGCCAGACATGACTGAGTGACTGAGCACATGATGTCATAACATACATTGTATCTCACTGCTCACCCTCTGTCAATCCCACTGTTATCTGCCCCATACATATAGTGACCTGAACCTTGGATGAAGCAACTAGCATGAGGTTTCACGGTTGGTAGAGATGAGGCTTGAACTTAAGCCCACTCCTATGAGGGAAGCTTTGTGAATCTTCCTGTAACATAAAGAGAGGAAAGGAGGTGTGTCTGGAGCACTATGCTGGGTGATATTGTAGGAAAACTGCAGAGGAAAGAGAAAGGGAAAATGCTAAGAAATGGAGAGAATTTTTGGAACTTGCAGCCTTTCCAAGTTAGACTGTAAACTTGCTCTTGTTCTCAGAGTCTTGGGGCAGTCTCGGGCCAATCCATTTCAATCTGCTCCTCACAATGATACTTAGCTCATTGCCTGGTGCATAATAAGGTGTTTAATAAATATTTGCCAAAGAAATAAATCTCAAGCATCCTCAAGTCAGTTACTTTGGGTTAGGATGCCGTGCATGCCACACTGCTACTCTCAGTAAAGAAAGACCCTTATCTTTCTTTACTTATCAGTGACTTTGGTGCTTATCAGTGGCTTTGGTGCATGTCACAAACAACCAAGGAGGATGACCTGTGACCACATTTAACTGTACCACATGATTATGTGGTCTGTCAAAGAGTCTCCAGAGTGTCGTGCTTCCTGACTTTTCAACTGCATTTCAACTAATTTTTGTCACATTTTCCTTTTTCTTCCTTACAAGTATAAAAACTTATTTTTGACTTGTGCTAGAGAGAGAATTAATTGGTCTGGATAGGCATGGGAAGTGAGGGGCTTCTCCAGCATAAACAGATGTATAGACTTTTGTACAGATGAGAGCTGTTGTTTGCAGTTTAAAAGTGGTTTATTTTCATTCAAATCCAGCTAGATTCCTAAGTATCTGAAAAGTACAAAACTTACTCTTCATTAAATTCATGTAAAACTTTTTCAATAAAGGAAAGCCCTGAGTGTATAGAAACTTTATGTACTTAAATATGTCATGTGAAGGCACTTCACAGTGTTTCGTTTACATGGGGCCAGAGACCACAGATCCATGCTGATTGCTAATTATTCAGATTGTAAATAGCTTATTTGAGAACCTAGGGTGAGACAAAAGAAAGATGAAGGAACAAAAGGCCCACGATAATGAAAAGGATATTGCAATGAGAAAGGCTGGGTAGAATTATGATGTAGGTCACATTCTGTGCCTGTATTTAATTGTACCTTTGTATTTAATAATAACAATGATTACATGCTTAGGGCTAACAGGTGTCATTTGCTGAGAACTGTAGTATGGATAAGTGACAGCAAATTATTCCAATTCATAAACTTTGAATTTAATGCTTTTGTTTTGAATTTCACCAGTCTATACTAGAAGATATTTCCTGCAAAAATGTATATCAGCCTAGGAAGATTTTTAAACCTAATTCCTGATAAGTATATATGAAATATGAATAAAGTATAATGAAAAAAATCACTTTGCAGAGATTAATTAAATGTGGTGGTCCTAATACCACAGTCACATTTCTGATAGCTTATGCTTCATATAGCTTCGGATATAATTGCACATTAGCAGGGATTAAAGTTTACAGGTGATGGTCTCTGCATTTTCTCTACTTCTTGCTTATCTTGACCATTTTCCCTAACTGCCCACTTTCCCTAACTCCCCAGGGAGTTGCTCTCCCTGCCCACTGTGTTCCCTTCTGTGGCCATTTTTGCAGTTTGTAATTGTCTTAGTAATTTGTTTCACTTGATTTTACCTGTCCTCCCTCTTAGAACGTGGTTCTATGGATCAGAGACCAGTGTTAGATTATTTTCCTTACTCAGTGGATCCCTAATGCCTATCATCAGGCAGATGTTTAAATAGTTTACAAGGTAAGGCAAGATGTTCCATGGAGTAGGAATACCATGAGTGAAAAGTCAGAGGTGTGAAAGAGCAAAGTTTTATTCAAGGATGACCACTTTATTTGGGCTTCGCAGATGATTCAATGGTGAAGAATCCGCCTACCCATGCAAGAGATTGGATATGCAGGTTCAATCCCTGGGTCAGGAAGAATGGCTACCCACTCAGTATACTTGCCTAGAAAATTCCATGGACAGAGGAGCTTGGTAGGCTACAGTCCATGGGGCTGCAAAGAATCAGACACTACTGAGCAAATGAGCATAGTTCAGTTGAGTTCAGTTGCTCAGTCATGTCCAGCTCTTTTCGACCCCATGGACTGCAGCACACCAGGCTTCCCTGTCCATCACCAACTCCCGGAGCTTGCTCAGACTCATGTACATCGAGTCAGTGATTCCATCCAACCATCTCATCCTCTGTCGTCCCCTTCTCTTCATGCCTTCAATCTTTCCCAGCATCAGGGTCTTTTCCGAAGAGTCAGTTGTTTGCATCAGGTGGCCAGAGTATTGCAGTTTCAGCTTCAGCATCAGTCCTTCCAATGAATATTCAGGACTGATTTCCTTTAGGATGGACTGGTTTCATCTTTTTGCAGTCACCAGCTGATAGGAGAAGAGACCAGAAGAATCACTTACCCAACCCCAGGCAAGAGCCACCTAGATAAACACTCCAAAATCACATCTGCTAACATTGCCTTGACCAAAACAGTTTCACGTGTCTGGGTCCAGAGTCAGAGTGGGAATCAACACTGTGAAGACTTTTTGACAACGGGCATGAATACAGGAGGGGTGAAGAATTGGGAGAACTTTTGCAATATAGTATGTGGCTCATAAAAGCTAATCAAATCAAGATTTCCTTCTAATTCTATATCCAATAGAAGAATATGATTTTTCACTTTATTTTTCTGGTGTCTTTATAAAATACTTATCTTTTGGTCTTTTTTAATCCTATGCTTTTAAAAAGCAAAGTCAGAGAAATCACAAATGAGGATAAAATTGAAGTGTTTTTTTTTTTAATTTTATTTATTTATTTATTTATTTTTTTAATTGAAGAGTAGCTATTACCTGGTTGGCTCAAAAGTTCATTCAGGTTTTTCCATAGCATGTCACAGAAAAACTTGAACAAACTTTCTGGCCAATGCAATGCATGCATTGTGTAATTTCAGAGGTACCCACCTAGCTCCTCTTTGTTTATAGGATGCTGAAACCCAGAGGAATGCAGTGCACTACCTGCATTCCCCCAGCCAGGTTAGTGATTCACTCAAAACTTGTTAGCCCAGTATCCCAATCCAGAGCCATTCTCTGCTGTATCTTTTCTTTTTTAAAATAATTTTATTTGTTTATTTATTTTTGGCTGTGCTGGGTCTTCATTGCTGCCTGGGCTTTTTCTCTAGTCGCAGAGAGCAGGGGCTGCTCTCTAGCTGCGGTGTGTGGGTTCAGTAGTTGTGGCTCCCAGGCTCTAGAGCACAGGCTCAATAGTGGTGGCAAATGGACTTAGTTGCTCCCTAGCATGTGGGATCTTCCCAGATCAGGGATCGAACCCATGTGCCCTGCATTGGCAGATGAATTCTTATCCTCTCAGCCACCAGGGAAGGCTCTCTGCTGTGTCTTGTAAGGTATATTCTTCCTAAACTGCTTCATGTGTCTCTCTGACCCCCTCCACTCCCCACACAAATAACCATTTTTATAAATAATTTACTTTTGGGGGGAAATTGCATTGTTGTTATAATTTACCTGAAAAGTACGTTCTCATTTGACTTTTTCTTTGCAAGCTTACTCATCCTACGTACTTAAACCAGAATTTAGTAATCGCTTTTCACACAGATACACACACACACCTATTTTGCTCTGCCTCTACTTCACTCTTCCCATGAGAAAGGGATATTTTAAATATAATGATTCTATTAAATCAGTATGAGTTTGGTACCTTAGCCTTTAATTACCTTTGCTGGACTGTTAAGAAGCTTCCTGAGAGAGGTCATTGTGTCACTGTCAGTTTGAGACAATGAAGCATATGCCCTGTGGATTTTGTTAGAAATGAGATTAAGCCTCAGGGAGGTATTCTTTTTCCTCCTGCATCCTTTTTCCCTCTGCTGCACTACGTCACGTGAATGCATAACACCCAGGTCAGGGCACAGGGAGGTGGAAAGAAATACTCTCAGCACATTTTTTTTTAATTGATAAAGTTATGATCACATTGTTTTAATAAATATTTAATTATTTTAAGTAATCAGGGTTTTTTTGCTAACAATTAGACTTTCTGGGTCCATGGATAGTGACTATCTATGTAAATGACCATTTAACAGTAGGCTGTAAAAGAAGATTGTATGTAGAATTTCAGGGCATCATGGAATTTTAGATCTGAAGGATCAGGAAAATGCCAGATAATTTCTTGGGGTTTTCTCATATTTATACATTCTTCATACTCTTTACACATTCAATGCTTGTTTCTCTCTCTCTCTGCACCCCGCCCTTTTTTTTTTTTTTTTACCAGCTATTTTGCATGTTAACTCAGTTGCCAAGCTTTGAAACCCTCTAAGGAGAACAATATTGTATTGCTCTGTCTCCAAAATATTTATATTTGAGGCCTGTCTTATACTAGAGAATTACATCTTAAAAATGTTTTTCACTTTAAAATAGCTCTCACGATCCTGGGTGCAAGGCCATTGTGGACTAAGGCAAAATCCTTCTCTGTTACTACTGACCTTCATTCTCTTTCGTGTGTAGATTTTACATTTTGTTTCCTAAACAAGGAAAAGCAGTTATAGTCCCACCTCTTATGTGCTTCCTCGCATCTGAGTTGTGAGTTCAGTACATGCACATATGTAAGATTTCAAGTGCAAAAGGAGAACAGAGTAGGAAACAGATTTTCGCAGTCCCAGTCTGGTCCTTGCGTAAGTGCCAACGTAAAGCGATTCAGTGATCAGTGAATAGTCTCATGTTGCCTGGCTCTGAAGAAAAGGATTTGAAAACCCAAACTTAATAAGCAGATCAATTGGGTGGGGGAGTTGATATTATTGTTTTGCATTCCAATAACATGCAGTGTTATCAAAAACTTTTTTTTCAGCAGTAAAATTACAGGAGACATATACCTTTCAGAATGTCAGGAAAAGGAGTTGGGGGGAATTTAGTTAAGAATAATGAACATATACCACTTACCACGGGAAGCATACACTGTGAGCTCTGGGCATCTCAGGGTAAAGGGGGAATTTAATGCGGGTCGAGGAGTGGAGGTCAGCCTTGAATCAAAGCAGGTACTTGAATTAAGCTTAATGACTGCAAAGAAGGGGACTCCTGGGTAGAGGTGTGAACTCCTAGGCCCAGAAGAAAGTCAGGTTACTTAATTCCTCAGTTTTTATAATAACTGTGTTTGCATTTCCCAGTGAAGCACGGGGCAACTTGTGGGTTAAGTCTAGAGGGAATCATTCATATCCATTTCTCATTCTTGGGCTAGTTTGGGTTTAAGTTCAGATTTAACACTTCTGGGGTTTCCCTGCTTCCCTTAAGTTTATTGCCACCAACTTATTGATAAACTGATTTTTTTTTAAACTTTAGACAAAGCATTCTGTTTTATAGTTAGAGATAATACTATAAATCTATAAAGGCTATAAGATTTATATAAATCTGGAAGACTGTAAAAATCTAAGACTATAAATAAACCTGTTTATTTAACACATTGAATGGAATTTGGCTAAATTTAACACTTCCTGAATACCTGTTCTGTGTTTGGTACTAATGAGAAAGAGAAAAGATGAAAAGTAGGACTTCTGCCTTCCCATGACAAGGCCGAGGAAATGTGGAAATCACGCAGTAATTACAGTGGAATGTTACTTCCAGGAGAACAGAAGTATCCCTGTATCTTTCTCACCATTAGGTTCCTTGCATTTGTCACAGTGCCTGACTCGTAACTAAGGCTTATCATTTTCTCAAGTTGATGGATACACGGATGACTAGTTTCATAAAGACTGTGGAAATGGCATGTACAAGGTACAATATGGATTCAGAAGATGGGATGAACAACTTGGCCTTGGAGGGGTTCAATACAGATAATGAAAGTCTTTACAGGGAGATATTTGAATCAGCTCATGGGAGAGAAATAGGAGTTGTCTAGAGCTTCCAGAATGGTTTTCCAGCCAAAAGAATTCATGTGGACAAAGGCAAGGAGGTATGAAATGACATGGACGTTCAAGAAGTTGTAAATAATTTTTTTCAAGAATAAAGGGAGTAGAAGATTGCAGGGAGAGCTTTCATAAATAAGTGACATTTCTGATTCGAGTCAAGGCATGCTGCTGGGTATCAGAGTAAGAGTGCAAAATAAAGAGCCAAGAGACTTGTTTCCACCTCACATTTTGAACTGAGGTTCATCTTATTTACCCTCAAAAGTATTGGCATTTGGAAGCTAATTCAGGAGGTGTATCTTAGTATAGGAGGTATATCTTAGTATAGAAACAGTAGAGCCTGATGAACTATACAAATACTGTTCCAATGAGATTCTATAATTGGAAAATATATTAAAAGAAAGCTTGTGTATTTTCAAAAGTTAGTTTCATTACTGGATGATTGTTAAATAGATATACAATATATCACTTTACAAGGGCTTCTCTGGAGGCTCAGTGCTAAAGAATCCACTTCAATGCAGAAGATGTGGGTTCAGTCCCTGGTGTGGAAACATCCTCTGGAGAAGGAAATGGCACCCCACTCCAGTGTTCTTGCCTGGAGAATCCCATGAACAGAGGAGACTGCTGGGCTACAGTCCATGGGGTTGCAAAGAGTAGGATACTACTTAGCGACTAAACAGTAACAACAATATATCACTTTACAAAGGGAGCTGTCATTTAATAAATGAATTTCTGCCTGGTTCCTAAGAAGAGTGATGTCATATAGGATATAAAATAATTGATTTACATGTGGCTTTCTCACCCTGTGTCTAAGTCGAGGCACACTTGCATTGGTGAGAGTTTTCCTACCATAGGAACATGACTTGGATTTCTTGGACTACCTACCCCTTAAAGGTTTCATTGTTATGTACTAGATAGAAAGATTTGGTGGGATGGGTATTTTTAAAAATTTAGATGTATAATCTGTTTTCATGCTTTTAACTTTATGGATCATATTTTCCAATTTTAAATGGCCACATTAATAAAAGTCAGTTTCTTCAACTTAATTTTAAATGTATCTACTATTTTAATTGCACCATTAGGGTCATGCTAGGTGAAATTGATAGAAATGCTGCCCCTCTTCTGTTTCGACTTAAAGTTCAGCTGCCGCTGCTGTTGTTTCCTTTCTTCTATTTTCATTCTATTCATCTTTGGATAAAATAACTCCTTATTTTGCATGTCGAGGTTTAATGTATGTTCTTAACTTGATAGAGACTTTAATTTTGAGGGAAGGTTCTTGGCTGATTGCATTAGTTTAGCAGTTCTAGAATAAGATGTCTGTGGGGAGGGGCGGCAGAGTCCTGTCATTGATTCTCTCTTTATAACTGTGCCCTTTTAGCAGCAGCCGATTACCTGTGGTGCTTCTGACCCGGCACAGACTGAATCACAAGGAAGAAACTTTACATAAACCATTTATACTAAATGCTTGGTATGCCGGCAACATAAATCAACAACAATATCCATTATAAATTCATCCCTTTATCAGTATTATCTTGATAGAACTGATCCCAATGTGTGGGAATTTGAACTCTGCTTCAATACATCTAGTCCTGTGTAATTAATTATTCAGGGCACAGAGAACCTGGCCCCTGCGATGTAGAGTAATTCTTCCTGGTCAGCGTTAACTCCACTGGCAATAATAAATAGAAAAAGTCTCTAGTGATGCCAGTATTTTAAAGTGATTAATCATCTTTCCCCGCTTCGCCTCCCCCTCAGTTTTCTTTAACTAAGATTTTTCAGCAATAAATCTTTAACAATACAGGTAGGAATTGTTCTGTAATTAAATTTTGCCCTGCTTAATTTCTTACCTTTTATGTATGACAAAAAACAAAAAGTTAACATTTTAAGGAGCTCTGATCGAAATGCAAACCCAGAAAACTCCTTTATAGAATACTGAGAGATTCTCTGTGGAAGATTAAGCTCTTGATTTTGAATATTAGATAGAGCACGTATTCATTAAAATTGTTAATCAACACCAGTTGGGGTGTCAAATATTCTGAAGTTTTGAATTACTTCACTTTCATGTGTACGGGTTGTCTGTATTAGGAAAAGCCTGACATATGCATATGTTCCCAAACGGATAGAATAATTACTTATATCTTAACTTGCAGATAATTGATGTGAGCTCTGTAGGAAAGGGAGACTTTGCATCCTTTTGTAGTACACAAAGTGCAATTGCGGAAGTGGCAGGTAAATGCCTGACAGAGAATGACCATGTATTTCCAAATCATGCCCTGTAGAGCTGACCAGCCATCAAGTATATTCCACGTGACAGGGACAGATGTGACATATCTGTTGTGACACACTTCTGTACTACCAGTCTGTGGCTTGAGGTGACTCCTGTCCCTCCTCTGATGCTTTCTCCCGCTGCAGGACAACACAACGACGCACGGATGAACCTTGCCATTGCTCTCACCGCTGCCAGGTATGGGGCTGCCACGGCCAATTACATGGAGGTCATGAGTTTGCTCAAGAAGACAGACCCCCAGACAGGGAAAGAGCGTGTGAGCGGAGCACGGTGTAAGGATGTGCTGACAGGTATGCAAAGGCTCCAGCAGGGCAGATTTCTTAGCATCTTGCTTTGTCTGTACAATGACTGAATGATAATTTCTCTGTCACTTCTCTTTTATTGAAGCCAGATTTCAGAGTCCTATTACCTATATTCCTTATTGTCAACAACAACTGGTTTCACATGAAAATTTTCCTTTGTGGAACCTGGCCATTTTTTTTCCTCTTTGTGTTAAACATTAATGATGATCATGATAATAATGTCTGCAAAATTCCCACATAATGAATGCATTATGCTTTCTTTACAAAAACATGTTATTAAGAAAAGTCAATAAATGTGGCTAGCTTCAAAAAGTATCCTTTAGGGGACAGAAGCAGTGTGTTTACGTGCCATTCAAGTCAATCACTTTAACTTTGGTGAGATTTGCTTGCCTGTCCAGTTTTGTGGCCAGGTGGGCGAAGTTTCAGAATTACGTCGTTTCCTTCAAAACCACTGCTCACACTTTTGAGTTTTAAGGAGAAAGCAGCTCATTTACTCACTTTCTTCTTATTTGACACTTTAATGTCAGGCATTTTGCAAACTAGAATGAGAGCTGAAATGAAAAAGCAGCGTGCTTTTTTTCCTGCAGTTTGGACTTGTTTTTGGTTAAATGTACTCACATGCAGGCCTGTTGTGTGGCTTCTCAATGACTCTGGTTGCCTGTATCACTCAAGTGATAATGTATACTCCACCATAAGTTAATAGATGAATTAATAATCTAAAGCATCAGTGAGCAGAGAAACAAATGGGGTGTGTGACTGACACTGCTTTCTTTCACAGGGGAGGAATTTGATGTGAGAGCCAAGTGTGTTATCAATGCCACGGGACCTTTCACAGACACCGTGCGCAAAATGGATGATAAGGACACCACAGCTATCTGCCAGCCGAGTGCTGGCGTCCACATCGTGATGCCTGGTTACTACAGGTACCCGTGTTCCCACTCATGCGTCATCATCAAAGAAGGGCCGCAAGAAATTGTCTACACGTATTCTTATAGCATACCTTTCTTCATAATAGATGGTCTAGCTCACTGTTCAAAATGAGGAGAAATGACTGAAAAAAAAAGCTCTTCCAAAACACAAATCGCAAACCAGGCTTGAGAATTTCATAGTTTTTATGGCAATACTCCTTTCTATGAGTTAGTGATTTGGAATCTGTTTTTGTACTTTTTTTCAGTGTACTCATCATCAGAGGCTAAGTCTTAGTATTTCTGAATTTTAATTTTCATGGAAACCCTAAAATTAATTTTGCAAAAATGTCCATAAAAGACATTTACATGAAAACACTAAAAAGTTTGTTTTATAAAATACCCAGACTTGCTTATGAAGAATCTGAAAATGAGGACCAAATATTCTTATAATTTTTGAAATATATTTTGAAAAATAATTTATAATTTCTGATTTATCATTTTGGCAAAGATAATCAGAGGTAGAGAAATGGGCAGGGATAGAGATGAAATAAGAACAGCTATTAATTGAAAATCCTTTAAGTGGGGTGATGCACATGAAACTGCAATTTTTAATGTGCATTTGAATTTTTAGTATTTTTTATTTTTAATAAATTTGAAAACAAACATGTATGATCCCAAGAAACTGATAATGATTACCCCTAATGTACATTTCAAAAATATCTGGGGAAAAGTTCATGCATCCATGATGAATATGGAACATTTTTATTTCCATATGTGGAAATCTAATAGGCAAACTAGTACATAATTCTGTGAAATCATGATTTATGCTCAAGGTATTCATTAAGACATCATTTGTAGTTGAGAAATATTAAAAACCACATCAGTTTCTAACCTTAGGAGGATGGATAAGTAAATTATGGTGTATTTGCACAAGGGAATATTATATGGCCATTAAAAATTCTGAATAATTTTAGTGTCCTAGGAAAACCCTAGAGATACAGTGTTAATTTAGAGTGGAGGATAGAAGACTGTATGTGTAACATGAGCAAACATTATATAAGTATCTAGAAAAAGATGAAAAGAAGTATTTTAAATACCAATGGTGATTGCCTCTAGGTGATGTGATTATGAGTAAAAGGTTATCATTTCTAGGTAACATGGTTAGAATGGGAGTTATCACTTCTATATTCTAATAATTTTCCATAAAAGACGTATTTTTAATATTTGATAAAACAGATATACAGATCCGTGACATTTCATTTAATATCTGCATTCTTCTAGAATGCCATCCCACTATGTAATGGATGCTGCTGCCTTGTTAGTTAGTTTTCCACTAAGTCTTCTTGAAGAGAGTCCAAGATATTGTACCAAGCACACTTCTAATGAGAAAGATATCACACTTCTACCAAGAAGAATATTAACGAAATTTCATGTCCACCAGCTTCCAAAGTTTCTTTGTCCTTTTCTAAATCTCTACATATAATTAATAGACAGTCATCAGTGTTTTCACTTAGAACTGTAGAGACCATGGTGCTTCCAATCTCAATAATAAAAACTTATGCAGTGGTGCTTAATAGAGTCTTAAAAACTGTTAAGCAGAAGTTTAGTTCAAATGAAAAGGCGAGAAGTAAATATATGTACATGTTGCAAATGTTTCTTGTATATAGAGGTTTTCAAAAATAGTTTCAGACACAATTATATGCATTTATTTTGTGTTGGATAAAAATTTGCAAGGTCAGCTAGTTTGTAAGTCTTTGGAAGCATTTTTTTTAACATCTGTTGGAGTACAGATGTCGTACCTAAAGCGTAGACACACACGCATCACCCCAGTCCTTACAGTTGCTTAGATCTTGCTTGTGCGTTGTGTTTCATGTCTTTACTATTGTCCCATGATATCAGAGGACACGTTAGTATTCGGTATTATTCCCTACGTTATTTCTGCCACTTCATAATGACACTGTTTCGGACAAGCCATTTTATTCTGTAAACCTTAGTTTGTCTGTCGTTAAAATGTGAAGACATTCTACTCTTTGAAGTATACAGACAAAGACAGTATGAAGAGTAAGATAAGGTGATACCTGGGTAAAGAACTTCCTGGTTTGTTCATCGCTTTACCCCTTGTTAACTGTGCAACTTTGGGAAGCTGCTCATTTTCAGCTTCTGGTTTCTTATCTCATGATAGTTCCTAATTTGTGTACATTTTGACAATATTCCTTTGTTTATTTTTTCTTTATTTTCATGACTACTACATCTGCAGCTCCTGGTAGATTATCTGGTACATAATAATGACTGGTAAATTTTTGATGAGTTCTACTAACTTTTTGTGTTAACTTGCTCAAACTGAGATTGTTCCTTTTTCTAATTAAAATTTTAATCTAATACCTATAAGGGAATTTTAAATATATAGATATTAAAATATAAAACAAAATATGATTTTTATTTTTACTGCCCAGATAACTCCTGTAGACAAAAATAAACAAAAGTAATTGCTATAGAAAAATAGAAAGATATAGAATGAAAAGTGAAAGTCTCCCTCTTTTCCTCACGTCCCCAGCTTCAGTTTTCGATAATGCTTCTTTCTGATTTCTCCCATAAAATTTTATGTTTATGCTTGCACAAATGTATATCCTTTTAAACTTTTTTTCATGAAGGAACTCATGCTATATATATGTTCTCTACTATGCTTTATAATATGCTAACAACAGAGCAGATAGGTGGTTTTTAAGAAATATAAATATATATCACCTGCATGTAATACTTTCAAAACAGAAAGTCTCTCTTAATCCTAAAAATTAGGCATTAGTTTCAGACCCATGCCTGTAAGTTGTAAAAGTGTTAGTCACAGCTGGGTCTGTTTAAGATGCAGTAAGTGATCTCGTTCTACTTTGGGAGAAATTAATATCTCCGTTTTTAGCACCTCGAACCACAGCCACTAAACATCCTGTGGAGAACCTTGGAGGAGTGGCCTGACAGCCCAGTTCCTGTTCAGTTTCTGTTTGCAGATGAGTCCCTTGGTTTGGGATTACAGTCTGGGTTAAGTGTTTGGTCCCTCTTTCAGTACTGACTTTGAGCAGCTATATCGCTGGTATCCAAGGGACGGTTTTTCTCTCCATATCAAATTGTTCTCTTGGGTGGGTGAGGTCCAGAGATCTCAGACTGAAATAGCTCTCTGGATTTCTCAGTCAGTCTTCACTCAACAGCTGTAACTCAAGGGTTCTACTAGGTCCTCAGAGATGAGTAAGACCTTATGGTGCTGCCCTTATAACCAGCTGATAATAATTTAAGGCTTCACTTTCACTTTTCACTTTCATGCATTGGAGAAGGAAATGGCAACCCACTCCAGTGTTCTTGCCTGGAGAATCCCAGGGACGGGGGAGCCTGGTGGGCTGCCGTCTATGGGGTCGCACAGAGTCGGACATGACTGAAGCGACTTAGCAGCAGCAGCAATAACTTAAGGCCTAGCATTTCAACTAGAAGCTGATCAGTTTGACAATACAATGACTTCAAGAGCCACTGGTTTATTGAGTGTAGGCAGCTAAACGGGGAATAAGGACTCCATATGCAGTCTACCCTGTTGGGCTATTTTCAGAGTTTCTTTATGGCATTTATTAAGCTTATTATGACCCTAACATTCCACATGTAGAATTATCTTGTGCCATCGTAGCAGCTTTCTCTCTTTCTCTAGATTATTTTAATTTTCAGAAAACTCAACACACAGAAATCATTTACTTTTGAAGGCACTCTTTACATTAAGAACTGAGAAGTTGCTGTATAACCCAGGGAGCTCAACCTGGTGCTATATGACAACCTAGAGGGGTGGGAAGGAGGTTCAAGAAGGAGGGAACATATGTATACTTATGACTAATTCACATTGTTGTATGGCAGAGACCAACACAACACGATAAAGCAATTATCCTCCAATTAAAAAATCTGGAATTTTCATCAGAGTTGTGGGTAGATGATCTTACAAAATGGATTGAAAGCTGTGGTACATATACACAATGGAGTATTACTCAGCCATTAAAAAGAATACATTTGAATCAGTTCTAATGAGGTGGATGAAACTGGAGCCTATTATACAGAGTGAAGTAAGCCAGAAGGAAAAACACCAATATAGTATACTAATGCATATATATGGAATTTAGAAAGATGGTAACAATAACCCAGTGTACGAGACAGCAAAAGAGACACTGATGTATAGAACAGTCTTATGGACTCTGTGGGAGAGGGAGAGGGTGGAAAGATTTGGGAGAATGGCATTGAAACATGTAAAATATCATGTAAGAAACGAGTTGCCAATCCAGGTTCGATGCACGATACTGGATGCTTGGGGCTAGTGCACTGGGATGACCCAGAGGGATGGTATGGGGAGGGAGGAGGGAGGAGGGTTCAGGATGGGGAACACATGTATACCAGTGGCGGATTCATTGTGATATTTGGCAAAACTAATACAATTATGTAAAGTTTAAAAATAAAATAAAAATTTAAAAAAAACCAAAAAACTACAATACATCAAATAACTGAAATACATGAAAATAGTTGTCTCCTCCTTTTAGCCTACAGATGCTTTTTACTACTGGTGAGAGGTCAGTTTTTTTTTTCCCATAATATGTGTGCATACTGCTGGCTCCAACACTGATTGCTGAGTAGTTAGTAATAAATTGATTTCAGTTTAAATAAGGGTACTTCAGGATGGCAATGGTCTGCATGAGAAAAATTTTCATTACATCTAATCCTAGACACACACATAAATTAGCAGCAAGCTTCTTCTGCTGATGTCAAGTGACTTATGCATATTGAGAAAAGACCTATGCCTCACCGCGTTGTATATACCATCCCTATAGTTGACAGCCATTTTCAAACTTTTGTGCGACCTTGCAGAATTAATTCTTCGTAAGAAAACAAACTTTTCCCTAAGGGTGAGTTATGAATTAGGTAATTTAGAACTGATGAGAAGTATTTCCAAGTGGATTCTTAAATTTTTATACCATTCATTAATAGCTTTGTCTTCCCTCTGTGCTTGTTAATTTTATGTTTGACACATATGTCTTCACTTAAGCAGTTGATTCTCTACAGGTTCCAGTTATGTGTGTGTTGGTAACTATCACATTCACCCTTTAAACTGCTTTTATTGCACTGAGAGGTTTTAAAAGATTCAGTAGTTGTGCTTTTCCAACAGCATTTCATGTCTCAGTTGCTGAATATTATAATTTTATGCTGAAGTTGATCAAGTTTATTGAGTTGCTTAGATACATCACATAGTATCTAGCCCATAAAATGGTCATATATATATTATACCAACATGTAATTTGTTCCTTAAATTTTAGAATGTAGAATTTATCCTTTTGTTTCAATATAGGACTATTTACCAAATTGAAAGTTGAACTCATGAGCTAATTTCTATCACAAAGTGACATGTTTAATATAAGGGCATATCAACCCAGGATCAAATTAGGTGCTTACAAACCATATTTTAACTAGTTTCTTTTAAGATCTTTAGCAAGTTTTATGGCAAGTACAAAGGAAAACTGTAGACACACAGAGACTGAAAATACTCGATATTTATAGCTTTCAGTATATTTTTTGAAAGTAAAATTACTTTAAGTAACCCTGAGTGAAGATGAGATCCTCACTGAAGGTTTAAATGATTGACACACTTTGGGGTGATTTTTGCATGTGCTAAATAGAAGAATTGAAGCCTACTCTCTCCTGTGTCTCATGTAGACTACAGATAGTGATTTCTTTCTACAAAGGCTGTATGGACATGGCAGGCATTTCATGGGGCTGACGAGTCTTTGCAAAGAAGTATTATTACTCCTTGTAGTTTCAATGAAGAAGATGCATTAACTAAACTGACTATGGATTCCTTTTCATAAAAAAGTCATTTTTGGTTTGCTTTTAAATGTATTCAGACTCTCATCCTTACACATTTGAATCTTGAGTTTCTTGTTTTTTTAATTTTAAGAGAAAGACCCACTCCAGTACTTCTGCCTGGAAAATCCCATGGATGGAGGCGCCTGGTAGCCTGTGGTCCATGGGGTCGCTAAGAGTAGGACACGACTGAGTGACTTCACTTTCACTTTTCACTTTCATGCATTGGAGAAGGAAATGGCAACCCACTCTAGTGTTCCTGCCTGGAGAATCCCAGGGACGGGAAGCCTGGTGGGCTGCCGTCTATGGGGTTGCACAGAGTCAGACACGACTGAAGCAACTTAGCAGCAGCAGCAGCAGCAACTATGAATAGTTGACTGTATGTCTTTTAAAATGTGTGAGCATAACAGGGATTTTTGGAATTTATTGAAACCAAATAGAATTATGTTTCCTATTTAAGAAATATTATTAATAGAAGCTGAAAATATATTTACAGAAAATACCTTTAACATTGGTTCCTTATGAGAATTCAGTCAAATTCAGCTATCTGAAGGTTTGTAGTGTTCAACTATTTGAAAATGACACTTTGAAATTCCTCCTGCCATTTTAACAATGTCTCCAAAATTTTAGAATGGTTAATGAATCCATTAAAACAACAGTTACTAATGATTCAATAACACAACCGGGCAGGTTTTATCAGTGTTTATTTTCAGTTGCCTCTTCTTGCAAGTGTGTTTTACAATTTGATTTTAGAATATTAAGTAGGTATTAGAAAAATTCTTAATATTTTTGAAGATTTTGGTCTGGCAGAAGAGGCGTCCTTAAAGCTTAATTTAGTAGTATAATACACTGGCATCTTCTGCCTATTTAAAGATTTTCATTGCTAAACTATTTCTCTCCTTTTTGATCTTATCCCAGTACACTGTTATCTAGGTAATAATAGAAAACTGAGCCCTTTTCTCATGGATACATTTCTTGAGATTTCAGTAAAATTGAAATAAAGTAAGAAATCTCATATTTGGTGAAGTGGTATAAGCTTATTCAGGCAAAAGAGAGTAAAGAACTTTTTGATTATATTTTAGTTTGTAGAAAGTTAGACCCTTCACTTTTCTCACAGACTTCTCAGACCTTATACTGAAAGATGTATCAAATGTCAAATGTTCCAAGAAAATACTTTCCATGGGCTTGAAAAAAGGTTGAAGAACTTAAGTGACCATCATGAAAGGAATTATAGGCATTTATCCTGCTGACATTATCTGATGTGAATGGTGCAAGGGATCTAAAAACCCAAACAATCGGAATTGAAGTCCACCTACTTAACTCACCTTGCATTGCTGGTTTTGCTGTAGAATATTATTATAAAAACATTTGCTTGATTCCTTTTGTATTACCATTTTTTTTCTTTTAGGAATTTCTAGATTAGGTTAGCGGCAAAGTAATAGTTCGTGTGTTCCTAATTTGCTTATATAAGAATTAGTGAATAAAATGTTTTAGAATGCAGATTAAGATTAAACTCTGGCTGACTTCAGAAATATGTGACCCTTTCTTTTCACCCCAGCCCAGAGAGCATGGGACTTCTTGACCCAGCGACCAGTGATGGGAGAGTTATTTTCTTCTTGCCCTGGCAAAAGATGACTATAGCTGGCACTACCGACACTCCAACTGATGTTACACACCATCCCATTCCTTCCGAAGAAGATATCAACTTCATTTTGAATGAAGTGCGTAACTACTTGAGTTGTGATGTTGAAGGTAACATGCATTCCTTTAAGTTTACTCTCCCTTTTTTATATCTCCCACACCATCCCAGCTTTCACTAGATAACTCCCATGCGCCCCCACTGACTCATCTTCACAGCTGGCTGGCTCTGACTCTTAGGTACTGACCACTTCTTCTAGAAGCCTTATGAAGGCCGAGGCATAACACAATAGGAAGAAGTTGCCTTTTTCCCCCTCCACTTTCTATATCCACATGAAATGCATACCGTCCTCTTCTGGTCATTTCTAATAGCAAGATTGGAATGCCAGTCCGGCAGGGCTCTAAACACCCATGCTTTTCTAGGAGAGTATGAAATGTTTGCATCACTAATTTCTAGAGCTTGAGAAGGTATGATTGACAAATCTAGGATACCCATAGGA
The DNA here is from genome assembly GCF_032452875.1 of Bos javanicus. Classification (NCBI taxonomy): domain Eukaryota; kingdom Metazoa; phylum Chordata; class Mammalia; order Artiodactyla; family Bovidae; genus Bos; species Bos javanicus. Next base: position 39,754,394 of record NC_083869.1, on the reverse strand, counting down.
AAGAATTAGTTAGAAAAATGAGAGGATAGAGGAATGTATTCTAAGAAATTTAGTGAGCTGTTACTATGTAGAAACTGGAATATTAACTATGGTTTTAGCTAATAAGTATGCTGTTTTAATTGAAAAAGATAAACTTCACTTCTTTCCAGTGCTAACTTGATTGAACATGCCTTCTTTTAACTTGGATGTCATAGTATTTTCTCCAGTGGATATATACGGTATAATGCATTTTTTAAAATTCACAGTAGTTTCAAAAGTTTTCCAACATTATTTCCTATCTCACTTAATAACCTCACCATCCATCTAGTCACCCAGGCTGGAATGGCATGCTTATCTTTGTTGATCCTTCTCTTTCTACATCCAGTCCAGTTCCCATCTCTGCTTACTCCGAAGTATCATGTAAATCCCCTCTCGCTTCCATTGCCCTGGTTCAAGCCTGGGTCATATTTCACTTAAACAGTTGCACTGACCCCCTAACTAGCTTTCGTGCATCAGGTCTGTGTCCTCACCTGGTCTGGTCCTTCCATCAGAACTCTGTAAAACACAATTCTATCATCACATCCCTGCACAAAAATATCCCTTTGATGTCTCATCATTAACTTTAGCAAAGTTATTAAACTATCTCATACAGAATCTAAGGCTTTTCATGACTTGTCTTGGCAGGTTTGCATTCAGCTATTCCACCTCTGTGCATTCAATCATTTAATTATATTGCATGACTTATTATTTCCAAATCAGGTCATGCACTTTTAAATCTTCATGCCTTGTTTATGTAGGTCGAAGTCTTGCTCTTGGATAGTCTTTCCCCCAAGTTTTCATTTTGGCAAAATATTATTTATACTTCAGAAGCCGCCTATCTTTTGTAGTCCCTTAAGATCACTGAGCTAGTATATCACAGCAGTGTATAACAGGTAATAATGTAAGATATATTCTCACTTGGAGCTCCTTAAGGGTAAGTATTCTTTATTCAGTTTCAAAGCTTGTTATATATATCTGGTATGCTACTTATAATTATTTTAAATCAAAACGAATTAGGTGCTTTCAAGGTTTTTGATGCTAGTAGCAATATGAAAATCTTTTTATATGAAAGTACAAAATTTAAGATTTTTGAAAAATAGTCATCATCTGTTTATATCAGGAATCTCCTATAATGTTGGCTTCAATGGAGGCCATGCAAGGACACAGTTTTTGTCTTAATGTGACTCACTAGCATTTATGAATCCTTTTTCCCTAAGGAATTCTTTTCATTATGTGATCACACATTTACAATCAAACAAAACAAACTGCTTTACAAAGTGGTTTAGCGGATTCTCCTAGTTTGATTGATTGATCCATATTATATAGTTTTAGTTTCTTCTAATTTCAAATAATGGTTGTAATTTCATTTTGAGTAGAGTTTCTTTGGATATCTGTAATAATAGTATAAATATATTAAGTACATGTAATTGAAATCTATGTGGCCAAATTTATACTCTTTCACACACACACATACTCACACACAGTTATTTAAGAAACAGTTATGCCCAGTTTAATATCCATTGCAATTTCAGCTTGATACTTTTTCCCCTCATTTTGTGAGATAGAAGGAGCTTTATCTGGGTATGACTGTACTTTAATGAACTGATTATTGTTACTGAATCCTGCTTCATTTCACATTTACCTGGATATATTTTTTAAAAGTGGGTTTATATTGGATTCCAAGAGCAGGAAGTTTAGATTGCTAGAGCAAGAAACAAAATTAATTCAAGAGCAGAGAGCTATAGTTGACAGGTTCCAAATTCTTAAAGTTCAGATGCACGAATGAGAAATCTAACTGCTTATATGTGCCCAGAGACTGGATGTGCTGGAAACAGGTATAGGTTCCAAGAAGCTGCTGTGCCCATATCATGGGTAGGGATTTCCACTAGTGAAATGAGCCTTGGGCTAGAACAGACACCAAGCCTATACCGCTCACTTTTATTCTGCTTATTAATACATAGAGGACTTGGTAATACCAGCTAGGACCTCCTTGGTCTGTAGAGAGCTTTTCAGTTAACATACCTTTTGGTAATCAGGTTAATTGGTGAAACTAATGAGGAATTTTTGTCAACTTTGATTTTTTTGTAAAAATCGATTGAAATTAATATGTGGATACTGTAAATTGTAACATGCGGACACTGCAAATTGCCTTTCCACTGGTGGTCTCAGGAATCTTGAGATTAAGAATTCTCTAGGTAGCAAACATCCAGGATAAAAGCAGAAGTGACAGCTCTTGCTTGTACTTCATTTATTTCCCCATGCTCACCATCTATCACACCTTTCCTCCTTATCAGCTTATCCTTTTAAAAGCAATTCAGCCACAATGATTCTTCATGGTTTCTTTTATTCTTATTTATTGAACTGAAGTCCTCAGAGTATATGAGGAAGTACCCTCAGTCTTGGTAGAGTCCTAGTTAGCTAAAGTATGTCTATTTCCAAAGTAAAGGCATTCTCATTTGTATTTTTTCCAAGGAATTTTGGTGAAACCTGATATTCTCTTCTATACTGTGAAATATAGTGAAATAAATGTGAAAGTGAAACTCAGCTTCAGGCCCCATTCAGTCTTTTTGACTACATGCTGTTGCTGCACATATTTTAATCTTATTTTTCCTCAGCAGGTAATGAGTGCTTTATTTTTAAAAACTCTACTATCATGGATTGCTTTTTATGCAAGACACTCTGCTAAGTCTATTGCTTATATTATCTGATTCCTCATAACAACCTTATTAGTTTTATTTTGTAATTTCCATTTTATAGGTGAAGAAACTGAGGCCCAGTGACTTTCTTTCCCATAGGTCATTCATGTTGGAGCCTGGTATTATGTATGTCAGTCTAGCCCTAATATTTATGCTTCTAAATATTGTGCATATTCCAGTTGCTAGTCCTGGGTTTGTTGCATGATGTGATATCATATCCACTAGGGAGTGGATTACTTCTCTCAGTTCATTTCATGGAAGCTGGTAGACACCTTCGGAATGATGGTGACGTTTGCTCTCAAGTGACTGGCCTTATTTGGATGTGACTGTTAAAGTAGAGGTTTCATTTCTCATAACCAGTCCCTTGGGCCAAGCAGTCTTCTCTACAGATTTAAAAAATTAGAAACTTTGTATAGATCCCAGAGCCATGTTTTTGAAATGGTTAGTATTCACCAGGATTGAAATAATCATTTAAAAACGATTTATTAGATGGATAAGTAAAATTCTGACAACAGTTTCTGAGCCTCCCCAAATGGCTATATCCTTAAGAAAAAAAAAAAAGTGTCAAATCTTAACACTCCATGCTGTTCACAGCAGCTGCCACACTTCTGCAAAATGCGTCAGAACAATTCTGAAAAGCATTTTGTCTGTTGGGAAGGAGACCATGTCTTCTTTCACAATTTAGAAAGCTCACCATTCACAGGCTGAATTTTCTAGATTACTTGTTTGTTCTTTTCTGAAATGGGTAATTGATAGTTGTGCGGTGTGTATTGGATTAGGAGGAAAAATAATCTTTTGAAAAATGTATCATTAAGTCTGCTGTGTAGAGGTTAATCAGGAGGATGCAGTGGTGAACCAAGCTGTGACTTAAAGGGGTGGAGGGGGACAGAAGATCTGCAGAGTGCTTTATCCGTGGAGTTTTTCTGGAGTGCTTCTCTAAGCAGCTTCTCTAGTTGTACACAGGTTTTCACATATGCAATTAGTAGTGTTTATAGATTGCCTGTTATTCAATTAACAACGGAGCTGGCCGTATCAACTCACTGCAGACCTGCCTTTTCACTGCCAGAGATTGTACCAGGGTTATCAACTTACACAGGCTTGGATGTTTTCCAGCTGTTTAATTATAGTGTCACGCGCTTTGCTTTTTCTAGTTTCATTAGTTTATAAATGTAATATGGTATCTTATTTCTGTGATTAACACTTCATTTCCGCAGGTTAAACATGCTGGTAGAGAAGTATTGATTTCTGATGCTGTTTCCCCTGTGTTCGTTTAGATATTTTCACATGCTTTTTATTGATTTTTTTGAAAGTGGCAAACATGAGAAAGAGCACCCCAAAATGTATGGCTAAATAACTGATGTGAAGCAAAACAGCACATTTAGCTCTTAATTATCATTTCCTGTGGGCTGCCTTTTCTATTAACTTTTAAAACCAACGCTTCTCTTGCCAAGTTTTTAAGAATAAAAATACTAATTATAATTGGAAACAATTATACAGCACTTAGTCTTTTCAACCAGCTGTGAAAAATGTCTATTCAACTTTACTATTTATATTTTAGTCATTATATAATTTATACACTAAAACTTGAATGAGTTATTTACAATAAAAATAATATAATAAAAAGAATTCTTAACCATGGTGGTTAGGAGGACTATGTTATTTCCTCACTATCCTTCTGAAAATATTGACAAGAACCTTTATACACTCCAGAAGTACTCGCAGTTGGCACTTAAAAATCAACTAGGTGCCATCTGGGGTGAGCTACTCTCATAAGTGGTGTTTACCAAGAATTTTTTTTCATTTTTAATAGTAGTGTTGTTTCCTCTCATCTTGTTTTATTAAGTGCAAGTGTTAATCACTCAGTCATGTCTGACTCTTTGCGATACCATGGACTGTAGGTCTCCAGGCTCCTCTGTCCATGGAATTCTCCAGGCAAGAATACTGGAGTGGGTTGCCATTCCCTTCTCCAGGGGATCTTCGTGACCCAGGGATAGAACTTTGGTCTCCTGCATTGCAGGTGTATTCTTTACAGTCTGAGCCATCAGGGAAGCCCTGGTGCTTTTTATTTACTTTATTTATTAAAGTTTTCAGTTATTCTAAAAGAGGATATCCAGTTATTTAAATATGTAATCATTAGAAACCTAAAGTGTAGCATATTGGCTCAGAGGCCAAAATGTTATTGCTTTTGATTTTGTAATGTCAGCTCTTGTTTGATATAAAAACTTCAGAGAATGTTCTAATATGCTATTTCATATATATTGATCAGTATTCATGACTTCTACTTGATACAGTATTTGAGGTCCTGAGAAATACTAGAATTGATACTGCCAAAGACTTTCAACATGGTGAGAAAGATGCAACAGTAATGCCATCTTGCTTAGCTATCTCGACAGTATGAGGACCAGGAAAATCAAGGTGAATAGAATCTTTGAGTTCTGAAGCATACAAGCTAGAGTTGAGGTTTTTCCTCACGTATTATACCATGGTGAGTTCTTGACTACAGCCAAGATGATGTTCTTGGCTACAGCTGGAATGGTAGGGTCAATTTCTGGGTAAGAACTTGAGGGTAGGAGTACTTAATTTAGTAAAAATATTTTCATTTATTTGAATTGATGAGATTAGTAGGAGAGAAGGATACTTTGAAATGTTAAGTATGGAGCATGCTGTGATAGTAAAGTATTTTGGAGAGAGTCACATTCTATTACAGCAGATTATATTCTCACTGTCAGATTTCACTGAATGGTTTCTCCATTGGAGACATGAGCAAGGTGGCCATGGGGGAGTTACCCAGTTTGAAAATTTACCAGGACAAGTCTGAGATGTACCACTTGACAGTTTTGTTCTAGAACTGCATTATGCAAAATTATAGCCTATATGTGTGAATATCATGTGCTTATTTAAATTTAAATTAGTTAAAATGAGAGAAAGTTTGAATTTCAGTTTCTCAGTTGCATGGACCACATTTCAAGTGCTTCATAAGCTCATGCAGCTAGTGGCTGTTGAATTAGACAGTGTAGGTACAAAACAGTTCCATCACTGCAGAAAAGTCTATGAAACAACTCTACGTAAGCTAAAGGTACTTACATAGACCGTTTAGAAGCAAATACTCAATTTATTAGAATCGTTGAATTTGTATTTTTTGTTGGTATAAAATAAAGAATGCAGTATCTTGTAAAAGAAGATCTCCAGATATAAGAAGTCTCAGGAGGTGATTGATTTCGTGATTGAGCAAAACCTTCAGTGCAGGACCCTTACTGCTTTTCACTCCCCCACCCTCCAGGTTGCTTTGCCCCGCAGTTGTTTCCCATTTTGTTACAATATGGCTGCAGAAGTTCCTAGCAGGATTGGAAGGTCCTCTGTGCTATCTGTCCACTGCTCGTGAATCTTTTACCAAAGAGAACTTTAATTAGAGTGTAACAGTGTGCAAGGTTTCCATTGTGGGTGAGTAGGTAATAAAGAGAGAAACCTGTTAGTTCAGTTTGCTGCTGTCTTTTCTACAAGAAGTTAGATTTCATGTTTCATGTGTTTAGCTATGCTGCTCCCTGTGGGCCTAGATTATACCCACAGCCCTGACTGGTCACCATTTAATTTAGATGGTAGAGAGGTAAAAAGTGCTTTATTCTTCGTCACATCCCCCCACCCCCTGCAAAACGGCATTTTGAATAATCCATACAAGTCATTAAATCTCAAGGTTGGGAGAAAACTGATAGACAGTAGATCCCCTGATCCAGCCACGCTCTAATGTAATAATATAACAATGCTGTAGGCCATAAAACCTGATTCTTACTTTAAATGTGATCTAAAATTTGATTATCCTAAGTGTATCTTTTTAAGTAAATTTTATCTCAGTATTCATCTGATATAATTCTCAGACTAAAAAACTGAATGCTAAGATATCAAGCAAAATAAATTAAGGTTCTTGACCTGTTATGAAGTCTTCCTGATAATGTTTTCTCTTCCTTTTTTTGAGTATCAATTTCAAAAATAAGGATTAAAAATCATATCAGTATATATTGTGCTTCATTTAGTTTTCCTCCCTGAATGAAAAACTCAAATGTTTTAGGTTGGTCTTTTTGTTTCAGATAGTACAGATTCATAGATGTGTTTTTCTGCCTGTTATACCAGAAAAGGTAAAGCATTTGTCACAAGGATTATTTGGATGTGCTTTAAATTTACTTTAGAAAGTTTAGTTTTCTACCAAATAATTTTAAGATCAGTCAGAAGGCTGTGAGAATTGAAACCAAATTCCTGATCAGTGTGGCTGCCTAAGGAATTTCAGAGACACACTTTGAGACTTTGCAGTGACCACAATGACGTTCTAAGTGGTTGGCTAAGTTTTATTTTTGACTCAGAGGGCAGTTTGAACCCTAATGGAAAATAGTGGTAATTTCCTAGTTAAGCTTTTTGTAAAGATTAAAATATTGCATGATTTGTGTTGCGGTTTTACAAGACTTTTGTGGAATTGTGTGGAGTGAGAATTAACCCCCATTCCATGGAAACCATCAGGATTAAATCTGTTGAAGAAGATCCCCCCCTAAGGGAGCAAATCTAGGGATGGTATCCCAGCATCAAGATGCCCTCATGGTCAGCAGTTAACAAGACTGGAAGCCTTAGGTTTTCCTCACTAGCGTATGAGTTTTATTCTCCCTTTGTTTAGATTCAGTGTTGGAATATGGGTTTGATTAAACACCCCTGTAGAGATGTATGGGTACCTCTTTCTTTCAGATTGTAGTCATATTATGAGTGTGGCCCTTAACGAGCTATGCCAAAATATGTCAGATTACCTTAGCCTTAGATGAAGTTATCTTTACCAGACATCTATCTTTCGTTTGAGATCAAGATGGAGAGATTGTCTGTCAGCCAGTATAACTTTTTAGGGTCTTTTCCCTGTACTTGGTTATGTGCTCTTTTTTTGGACTGGTCTAATATTTAGTCATTTCAAAGTCTTTGTGATTCTTTACACAAGAATTTGCTAGATGTATATTTAAATATTTTTCAAAGTCTGCTTTGTCTAAATATATAGAAGGTTCACTATATAAGAACACACAATTCAGATGTGAATGGGATCTGAAATCCAGATTGCCCTCTTCTCCTAATAAGTATTTTTGTCTTTTCTGGGAAGAGATAGCAGGATATATTCTTGGAGGAGATATGACAACTCATAAGTCTTTTGGTTTGCTTGGTTGGTTTTTGTGTCTGCTTTACTGTTGTTGTTCTTTGTAACTACTGCAGATTGTCCCAGCTGAGGGCTGCTAACATTTATTTTGTTTCCTTTTTGAGAACCCATATCAGTGATTTTTCCAGATTTTTGCTTTTTTTTCACCTCCTTTACCATTTTTCTGGCTGCTCTGCACAGCATGCAGGATCTTAGTTCCCCTACCAGAGATCAAACCCGTGCCCCTTGCAATGGAATCACGGACCTAACCCCTGGACCTAACCAAGGGCCTAACTACTGAACTGCCGGGGATGTCACCATCCCCATTGTAACTTACCACTCATCTAGCTCTTATATTTAAGGGCTTTTCCTCCCTTTTAAAGTACATATTATGTGTTCCTTTTACTGAACTATTTTCTGCTTATTAATTATTTCATGGTTTTGTTGAGGTGTCTTTGAATCATCCTTTTTAACTCTTGGCATTGATCCTTCCCAGTGAGAAGAGGGGATGTCCTGGCTGCGTGGAGCGGTATTCGCCCCCTTGTGACAGATCCCAAGTCTGCAGACACGAAGTCCATCTCCCGAAACCATGTCGTGGACATCAGCGAGAGTGGCCTTATCACTATAGCAGGTACAGGATGCTACCTTGTTGTTGGATGTGCTTTGGATAGCAACTTGAGTTAAATTCTCACATCAAAATCTCATTTAATGCTAATGAACAGGTTTTTTTTTTTTTTTTTAATGATTCTGAGTAACATCTTACCCATGGCTTCACCACATTTGATATAAACAACAGGTGAATTTTCTTATTAATAAGTTGAGAAATGGTTAACTGTAAGAAAAATGGGTAGTAACCTGATGAATGACTTATCAATGTATTTTTAGGTGGAAAGTGGACAACCTATCGATCTATGGCAGAAGATACCATAAATGCCGCAGTCAAGGCACACAATTTGAAAGCAGGACCAAGTAGAACAGTTGGGCTTTTCCTTCAGGGGGGCAAAGACTGGAGCCCCACACTCTACATCAGGCTCGTCCAGGACTATGGACTTGAAAGTGAGGTGGGTGTGCGTTGCCGCATCATCTTCCTCTTGACTTAATCTCACTGTTGCCAGTAACAGGATCGGCAACCACGGGGCCTCCATGACTCCGAGTTTCCTATAGCTCAGTTTGCTTCTGACAGTGTACTGTGGGAGTGAACTAATGGGAAAAAATATTTTGCTCTAGTTGCTAAAAAGCAATGCATGTTTTGGTTTCTGTTTTAGAATCTAGGGTTTGTATGGCTTGTTCCTAGCAGACAGGACCTCCCGAATTCTTTCTCTCTTGAGCATAAGGAAGGCTGTTCTTCGGAAGTGATATCAGGAGCACAGTGAAGCTGAAGCTTCATCAGTCACTGGTACAGTGATACATGTGTAGTAGACTTTGTGCTGGCCTAAGCATTCGGAGCCTATGTGGTTTCCTCCCACGAAATCAAAATCAAATGCTCTCCAAGGATTATTAGTTACAGGCTGTTAAAAAAAAAAAAAGAAAACCTGACGAGATAAGCAGGTACAGTTTTTTGCTTTGTATCCAGAAGCTATTGATACTTCAAAGGACCTGCCTGATGCAGTTTCATTTCTTTAGGTGGCCCAGCATCTTGCCGCCACCTATGGTGATAAGGCTTTTGAGGTGGCCAAGATGGCAAGTGTGACGGGAAAGCGGTGGCCCATTGTTGGGGTGCGTCTTGTGTCGGAATTTCCATACATTGAAGCAGAGGTATGTGAACGGCCCTGTGGAAGTTTCCCACCTGCCCTGGGATACTTTTCATCTGTTCACTCTTCGTCCTCTTAAGAAATTATACATAGCTAAGTTTTAATGCAGAAATATCAGCTATAAGCTGGAGCAAAATGTCTGCCCAGCACATTTGTAAATTGTAAACAAATATGTAAATTGTTTCATTTACATAATTTTAATTTCATCTCTGAAGTTATATTGATAGTGATAACAATAATCACAGAAAATATGGATTTCTTTCTGCTCCACAGAGCTATCCCAAGTCTTATTGACTCAGTAGTTTGCCCCTTTTGAGAGTTTGGAGCTCCTCAAGTTTGTACCACTTACGTTCTGCCTGATGACATTTTTTTTTTTTTTGACATGAACCATTTTTCAAGTCTTTATTGAATTTGTCAGTGTTGCTTCTGTTTTATGTTTTGGTTTTGTGGCCACGAGGCATTTGGTATCTTAACTCCCTGACCAGGGATCAAACCCACACCCTCTGCATTGGAAGGCAGAGTCTTAACCGGTGGACTGCCAGGAAAGTCCCTGATGATATGTCTTGACTTGACATTTATAATTCACTACATCTTAAACACGGGTGTCCAGTAAGCATTTTGTTGTTGATTGAATGCAAGACTTCTGTCATCTGATTACTCTCAGACATAAAACTGTAGACAGCCTTCAGAGATGAGACTGTAACTTTTTAATTTTAACTTTAAACTTGTTCTTTGCCTATTCAGCTATGTGTATTGTCATAAACAAAAGAAGTGATTACTGTGGATGGTAACTGAGAAGTGATTCAGTTTACATGTTTGGGGCAGTTTCTATTCAAGGAGAAGACATTAACTCTTATCCAAATTGTTCCAATTTCCAAATCTCCTTTGGCAGGCAGAAAATGGGGAACTTGTGTGATGTCACTATTTGCTTCATGCCTGCTAGAGGGAACCAGAGTATATAAAGAAAAATGTCGTGTACCTAAGCATGGATTTTAAGTGAAGCTTTATTTCCCTCCTTTTAAAAAAGGCTTAAATTAATCATTTTACTTCAAACCTAGGTGAAATACGGGATTAAGGAGTATGCTTGTACCGCTGTGGATATGATTTCACGTCGTACTCGCCTGGCCTTCCTAAATGTGCAGGCGGCAGAGGAGGCCCTACCTAGGATTGTTGAATTGATGGGCCGAGAATTGAATTGGGATGATTCTAAAAAAGAGGTATTATATAGAAGTCTCTAAAACCACATTTTCCATTACAGACATGGAATGTCTTAATCTGTTAGGAGAGGCTAACAGTTATTTTCTCTTTTTTTGATTGGGGGGCAGTGGCTTTACAATGTTGTGTTAGTTTCTGCTGTACAACAAAGCGAATCGGCTCTGTGTATACATGTATCCCTTCCCTCTTGGATCTGCTCCCCAGCCCCTACTCCACCCCACCCCTCTAGGTCATCGCAGATCACTGAGCTGAGCTCCCTGTGCGGTTCAGCAGGTTCCCACTGGCTATCTGTTTTACACATGGTAGTGTATATATGTCAAACCTAATCTTCCAATTTACCCTCCCCGTTACCCCTCTGCCCTCTCATGTCCATATATCTGTTCTGTACATCTGTGTCTTTTTTCCTGCCCAGCAAATAGGTTCAGAGGCTAGCATAGTTTTTGATGGTGACTTTATAATTCCTGCCAATTTCTGTGTGTATTTAATACTACTAGGCCTTAGGAAACTGGAAAGATATTCTTGTAACAAATATGTCATCATAACAAATTCTGGTAACAAATATCCTTGTAACCAAATATTCTTCTTGGTTGTTTTTGGAAAATCCCTTATAGAAAAATGTTCTAAAATTTGTGGTCATAATTCCTGAAAAAGTAAGATAATAACGATTGTGGGTAGAACCTTTTCTGGTTTTCATTGAAAACATTCTTAGAATGTATTCTTCAGTGAAATTCACACTCCTGCAAGTTTGCCTTTGGTAGGAAATCGTTGTTTTATGGCCTGACCACAAATGCTTATTGATTTGTGTCATTTGAAACTTTATATCCAAATTTAAAAAAAGAAAGCCACTGATGCTCAGATGTCCACATATACAGCCCAGGGCCTCTTGTAATAAACAGATCGTCATGATTTTTAATTAAACCAAAGTTTCAGGCAGAGGCATTTTCTTGTATTTATTCAGAAACTATTCCCTGTGTTAATTGGTTTAGTTCCTTTCCCCTAGTCTTTCTTGAACCTATTCCATTTAGGCTCCTTCACGGCCACTTTGCTGTTAGTGGCTCTGGTCACACTTTCCAGTCTCCTCCACGTTGCTCCATGTTCTTGGCTCTCGTCATCCTTTTAGTCAGCCAGTTAGTGGCCTTCCTATAGTTGATTCCTCCCTCTTTCCTATACACCACCTGTCTTAGTCTATTCAGGCTGCTCTGACAGGATACCACAGACTGAATGGCTTACACAACATAAATGTATTTCTCACAGTTCTGGAGGCTGGAAATCTGAGATCGGGGTGCCAGGGTGAGATGGTTGGGTTCTGGTGAGAGCCTTCCTCCTGGCTTTCAGACAGGTACTTTCAGGAGGAGATGCAGGTAGGGGGCACTGTCTGGTCTGTTCCGTTGAGTGTGCTAATCCCAACAAGGTTTATCTAAAATTAGTTACCTCCCCAGAGTCCCATTTCCAAATCCTGTCATATTGCAGGTTAGGCTGTCAGCATATGGATTTGGGGGATACAGCTCAGTCCATGTAGTGTATCCCAGGTGGCACTAGTGGCAAAGAATCCTCCTGCCGACGTAGGCGATGCAAGAGACCCGGGTTTTATCACTGGGTTGGAAAGACCCCCTGGAGAAGGAAATGCAACCCACTCCAGTATTCTTGCCTGGAGAATTCCATGGGCAGAGGAGCCGGGTGGGCTACAGTCCATGAGGTTGCAAAGAGTCAGACATGACTGAGCGACTAACGCTTAGACTGTTAGAATCAGTCTTCAGGGGTGAAGCCATAGCCCTACATTTAAAATCTTCTCCATTGGTCATTTTCATGCCACATATGTAGTGTACTGATGGTAGAAATCACTGAAAAGAACTCCTTAATCCTGGTCACAGTGCTGTCAGGCATAACCTTTACCCTCATTTTATAGATGAGAAAACAGACTCAGGGAGTAAGTCTTGGTGAGAGTTCATACAACCAGTAGATTGTGGAACTGGGATTGAAGCCAGGTGTCCAGATCCTGGACGCCCTTTTCCCACCCAGCCCTGTTGCCTCTGCATTGGCGGGACTGGTTTATATAGCTCTTCTGGTTTTGAGTTTGGGTTTGGCCAGTTTTAAAGCTATATAGTGAGGCAGCACTAGAGTGAAACTTACTCCTGTGCTACTGCCAATCATTTCTACCATGTAGAAGGACTGGGGATAATGTGTTCCTGTAAAAATTATGGTTGGAGTGATTTGAATATGCAGGAAGGTGCTTTGTGCCAGGAATGCAGGCTGTAGGAGGTAGGAAGAAGGAAGAAAACTCTGTGAACTGGCTGTGTTCAGCTCTCCCGAGGAAACTAGATTTACATGGGTTTAGGTTTTATGAGCAGATTTATGTACTCAGAAATATTCTCCCAACCCCCTAAACAAACAAAATAACAGAAATAAGAGACCTGAAGTTATTGCTCAGTATCTGAGATATAGGAGTATTCATGAGAACAGTAGATAGTCTAGAGAGAACAAAGGAGAGGGGAGAAAGAATTAAAGATTACCGGACTGCTAAGAAAAGGTTAAAAGCACTGGGATTATGTAACCTGCAAAAGTGAAAGAGGAGCAGGGTGATAAATAACTCTTTGTAGATGAATTGTGGTTGTTTTTACCAGTCAATACTTAACTGAGTGACTTGTATCCTGAGCATTATACTAAATATTTAGGGGAATAATAAATAGCTCATAGTTTCAAGGATCTTCAGATTTAATCGAGTGGTTACAACACACACACACACACACACACACACACACATATATACACCTCAGGAATGTGTGTGTATTTTCCAAAATTTATAAGATGATTTGGAGAACCGTTATTTAAGACCAAAGGCAGCCAACTTAGAACTGATTAAGGAGGAAGGCATTATCTAGGGGAGTTGGGGATTGATAGAGGAGGTGGTAAAGATATTTAGGAATGCAACACTGCCAAATTGTGTTTTACACAATTAAATATATATGTTAATATGTGTGTGTGCGTGCTTAGTCATGTCTGACTCTGCGACCCCTTGGACTATAGCCTGCTAGGCTCCTCTGTGGGATTCTATGGGATTCTTCAGGCAAGAACACTGGAATGAGTTGCCATTTCCTCCTCCAGAGGATCTTCCAGACCCAGGGATCAAACTCTCATCTCCTGTGGCTCCTGCTTTGGCAAGCAGATTCTTTGCCACTTGAGCCACCTGGGAAGCTCTATGTAAAAACAATACATAATTATAAATAAATAATCAGTGTCTAAATTAATAACAGTGAAAAGATGACTATATGGTCAAAAGAGTTTGGGAAAATCTGAGTTAAGCAAATGAAACCATTTTCCCTAGTGCAGATAATTTGGTGCCTTTAAAGTGCTTATGTGCATTGTCAGTTTCCCAAAGGCAGCTTATTTGGGGACAGATCCAACTCTCACATGTTGGAAGGGCTGGTGGAAAGGGAAACTAGTATTGCTTTAGGATGTATTTTGGGACATGCTGCAGTAATACTTGGTAATGTAGACTTTATAACCTGCAGAGAAAACATGCATTTCATTGAGAGACTTTAAAAAGAAGACCACTTAAGTAGATTGAGGGCATCTCCCAAAGGGAAATTATTTCAAAATTGATTCCAACAAGAAGAATAAAGAGGAAGCAAGTGAAGAAATGGAGTGACCATGGACAGAGCAAACTGATAAGCACCAAATATCAAACAGAGGGAAGATGGGTGCTCAGCAGCGGAAGAGTACCCAGGACAATCAGAATGTATATGAATAGTGTCAGCAACTGGCAAAAATCCTAAAAACATTAAAAGTAGCTTTTAAAACTAGAAAAGAGTACAAAGAAAGTCTAACCTAGATCCTTGCTCAGAGGTAGCTAGCACCAGATTTTTGATTGCCAGAGAAGGGAGGGAACCTTTCAACTCATAGTTTAATTCCAATTTATTTTTTCTTTTTCTCCTATTTGTCAAGGAGAATGATTTTCATTGTGAGAAAAGCAAAATAAATATTGATAAGAGGAAATAGGCATTTAAATAGGAGACTGCTCTAAATGCGTTTTTATGCCAACTCAGAAATTTTATATACCTCAGGGTACTCAGAGAATTTGCAGATGGGGTTTATTTAACTACTGTCGAGGTTTAAAATATTATGGCAAATAGGAACAGAATCAGAAGACAGAAGGTGGGCAAATGTAGTACCACATTCTTAAGTTGGCTGCTTGGGTCCTGAGTAACTAACAAAAGTGGAGAAATAAAGTTTATAACCTATAAGCCGGTGGTCTTGGCATTGGTCTTGGGCTGTTTTGTAGGTTATGGCATTTAAGTTTGTTTTATCAGTATTTAGCAAGAAGTAGTGATCTCTGGAAGGTAATAATTAATCACTTAGAAAAAATCACTTCAGATATAGCTTTTCAGGAAAAGCACATGATTGTTAGATTGAGGATATGTTATAGACATAATATATTTGGATTCCATAAAGCATTTTTTTTTCTGCGCTCCCCCCGCTCCCACCCCCCCGGCCTCCATAAAGCATTTTATGAAGCCCCCTGTGATGTCTTTTTAAAATGGTGGATTTGTAACTAGTCAAATGATCATCTTTGGTGTACTCGTAAGAAACTGGAGGAAGGGTGAATGCTTGGTGATAGATTGAAGCAATGGGTGAAATTGCAATTACATTAGGTATAATTTAATAGAGACAAATGGCAGACCTTGTATTAGGTAGAAAAACAACACCATCCATTCATGATAGATTTGACAAGACTTAACAGTAGCATATGCAAAAAAGAAATATATTTTTTGTTAACTGTAAATGCATAGCAGGTAACAGTGGATCATGGCTGCCCCCAAGTGCAATTACAATCTTAAGCTTCCTAAAGAAATCATATATCTAGACTAATGATGCTGATAGTTACTTCTTTCTAGGTACTTGCCAGATCTCTGTTGGAGTATTGTGTTGTGTTCTGACCATTTTATTACATGACAGACTAGCTGTGGTTTGGGAGAAATTATCCATCATGGTGAAGGGATTTAAAATCATGTGTTATACAGGAGAGTAAAAAAACTCTTAAAAGGAAAGCTCTATTGGTTTGGTCAAAAAGCTTGTTTGGGTTTTACTGATACAGCTTAGGAAAAACCAGAACGAACTTTTTTGCCAACTCAATATTTGTTGTGCTGTGATACAGGAAAAAAATCTTTTGACTTAAAAAAAATTACTCTCAGAAAGTTTCACTAATCCCAAACAAACTGGTGGAATTGCAGTGTTCACAGCAATAGGTAGTATCAGTTGAGGCTGGGATCATTGAAAACAAGAAAAGTAACTATTCAATAGACTAGCGTGTTTTTTTTTTTTTTTTTCCCCAAAGCTCTGTCATTTCCATCCAACTAGCAGCACCCAAGCATTGGAGAAGGAAATGGCAACCCACTCCAGTGTTCTTGCCTGGAGAATCCCAGGGACGGGGAGCCTGGTGGGCTGCTGTCTATGGGGTCGCACAGAGTCGGACACAACTGAAGTGACTTAGCAGCTTAGCAGCAGCATCCAAGTGACAAAATGTTAGAATTGGTTAACCCATGATGTCTGTCTTGATACAGCATGCCACATTACAATAGTTATTTACTTTTAATTGCTCTTTGGTCATCAAACCACAAAGATTTGGTCCTGTAGATTTTGCTAGTCAATACTGTGGGGGAATATTCAGCAATAAAAACAAACAGTATTAAAGCATGCAACAACATGAATGACTCTCAGAATCGTTATGCTATGTGAAAGTAGTCAAACACCGAAGACTACATACTATATGAACCCTTTAATATGAAATTCTAGAAAAGACAAAACTCTGGTGACAAAATCAGATCAGTGGTTGCCTAGGGGTAGAGGTCAAGGGAAGGAAGCAATTGGAATAGGAATGAGGAAGCTTTTTAGGGGATAGAAATGCTCTTTATCTTGTTCGTGGTAGCATATAAACAGACTGTGTACCTAAAGTTGGTGAATTTTATTGAATAAAATTATACTTCAGTAAAACTAGAGGAAATAAAAAATTGTCCTGGCCAGAAAAATGAGGATGAACTTTCTGTTTAGAAAACCAAGTGGAAAAAAAGGAGAAAAAAAATCAATAATTCTTTCCATAAATCTTTGAACTTTGTGTGTGTCTGTGTTTTAGGAAGAACTTGAAACAGCCAGGAAGTTTCTATATTATGAAATGGGCTATAAATCTCGATCAGAACAGTTAACAGATCGCTCTGAAATTAGCCTACTGCCTTCAGACATTGACAGGTACTTCTAATAAGTTTCTGTCTCCCCCTCTCTCTCTCTTTTTGTCTTCACTTACCTAAGTATATTTTTCCATTATTTAACATTGTGTTCCAGGTACAAGAAGAGATTTCATAAATTCGATGCAGACCAGAAAGGCTTTATTACCATTGTTGATGTTCAACGTGTATTAGAGGTATTTTTTATGGTTCAGTATCTTTGATAGCAGAGGAATGTAAAGATTTTCCTAGATAATTTTTTTCTCATCTAGTGCTATCTATAAATACTATTTCTCTCTGAATTTTTGAAAGGCTAGTAATGTTAATAAAAGGAAATACATAATTTTTAGTGAAACTTCATTATTTTGTGCTTTCCTTTTACTTAGAGTATCGGCGTCCAAATGGATGAAAATACGCTACATGAAATTTTGAATGAAGTAGATTTGAATAAAAATGGACAGGTTGAACTCAATGAATTTTTGCAGGTGAGTTGTGGTGAAAGGAAACAAGTGTATTTGCTTTTTATCTATTCGTCATCAATAGATACTCAGGAATGGATTTCAAAGTCAGTACAGTTGTCACCTCATTCTGAAAAAGAAGAAAGCTTGAAGCCAGCGAAGGTTGATATGTCTTAAAGGATATGACTTTGCATGGTGTGTGTTCTTTTGCTTTTTATAAGATACATTATGTTGTATTGGGCAATTTAGATTAAATCTAGGTTAATTATGGCTTAAAGGGATAAATCAGAAATGTGCTTTATAAAGAAATATGCTGTGGGAGACCACTGCTGGACACTTCTTTACTTCTAAAGTACAAAGTTTATTTTTAATAGAGGAAGTTTAAAGAAATCAAAGTTGTGTTCATTTGAGAATCATATTCACTTGAGAACCCAAAATGAAATGGTTATATTCTTACGTTACAACAAACCTGAAAAGCAAGAGAAAGGAAAGCTATATTCTAGGGTCAAGACCATGTAATCCAAGCATCTTTATTTCTAATTTTCCACTTATTCAAGGTTCAGTTGTTTAATAATAACTGGAAAGAAAGTAAATGTTGTTACTTCAAAATGGATGCTACACATGAATCCTTAAAAGTTCATTAAAAGAAAGAAACTCAACCACCTCATACGTTATTTGTAACTGTCCATAGAACTCTGCTCTTACGAAGAATGTATTGGTTTCCAGACAGGCCAGGTTTTTTCTGTAGTGCTTCTTGGGCAGGTATTTCAAATGAATGCCAGGTCTTGCTTGCACCATGGCAATGATGAATGCTGAACATGAAATAAATTAATGCTGGGGATTTTGGTCAATGTCAGCCCTTTCTTCACTGTGTCAAGTTAAACAAACAAGATCAAGGCAAAGGAAATGGTAATTGTCTCTCTGGAGATGAGCAGCAGATAAGAGCATTGTTGAATCTAAATGCAGAAAATTTTCACGGGTTGTGTCCAGCATTACAAAAAAGAATGTTACTTCTTTAGCTTACTGTTTAACTAGGTGGACATTTGAAATTGAGTTTAAAATGTATGCTTGGAAATTAGAAACCATTTCATACATTTTTTGTCTGGTTGTTTTCCTTGAGAAATTTGTCTGTCTCAGGACTTTAGAAAACTTTTCTTCAAATAAATAGCTAATGCTTCATTTCATATAGGTTGTAAATAGACAGCAGCATTTAGGGTTCAAAGACCTGACGTCTTAGAAACAATAAGAGTCTAATGTTATGGATATGGATTTTGGGTGTTAAGTAATGAGTGCAGTAGAGCTAAACCCATAGAAAATAATTTAAACCACTTGCAAGTTTTCTTATAGTCTTTTTAATGATTATTTATTGTCCAATTCTAAGTAAAAGGGACTAGTGATGCTTTACTAAGTGCATACATGGTATCATTTTCAACTTAAAAATGCTGATTATATTTCTTATGAAATATATTCACACCCAAATGTTATTTTTTCTCGTAATATGGTTTTAAGATATATGTAATGTTTGAAGAAAACTTTGATTTGTTAAAAGTTGATACATCACACAACCTATATGGATAAAGGAAAAAAAAAAAACAAAACTCCAGCTCTCTCAGTTCTGTTAGTGCTGATAAACTTTGAAGGTATTCATTGAATCAGACAAAACAGCAAACAAGACATTGCTGTCTTTAGATGTCCACATTCTTTGTTATACCATTCATAGATGGAGAGTATCTTTTCAGGGTTTTGTTTCATTTTTATTAAAATAGTTTCCCATTCTGAAGATTAAGAGTCCGTGTGTATCCCATTAGACAGTTTTGAATATAGATATTTTAAAATAATCCTCATGGAAGATCTCTGTAGATTCTGCATCATTATATGACTTTATTTTTAGGTTTGGACTCTAATGACTTCTGCATGTAGGAGTCCATCTCTAATAAACAGTAGCTTGTGAAACAGCTTTTAATAAGGTCATGAAATTCTGATCCAGCCCCTTGGCAGATGCCTCTGACCCTTATTCAGAGTCATTTTTAAGAAATGTATCTCTTTAGACTAGGAACTATAACCCTAAAAATATTTTGAGGATTTACATATATATACACACACACACACACACACACACACACACACACACACACATACTCCTGATGAATGACTAAATCAGTTCTTTAAAAAATAGATAAAAAATATTGAAGAAGTGAGATCAAGAAAAGCAAATAGTTAAAACCACATCAACTTGAAAAGGAAAAAAAACAATCCCCACGCTCATAATTGCACAGTGCCTTCCAGATTAAAGGCCTTTGCCCGCCGACTGCATGTAATTTCAAGACTAATTCTGATTTTATCCACTGGATAAAAATGAATTAGCTAAAATCTGGGCTGTGGAGTGCTTTTACTTCTTAAGGTAGATCTCTGGGTCCATTTTCAAGGACTTAAAAGTAAATGATTTTAAAAAGTCTTTAAGGAATTTGGATTTGGGGGACTTGAAGTTGTCAAGTACAATAACACTAAAAAAGAGTAGTTAAATATGTCATGGTTTGTCTTTGTTCAATCCCTGAGATTCCTTTTTAAGATTTTAAAATGGAATTAAAGATTCGATATTTGAGTTGCTCAAAAAAATGTATATGTGCTGAGCTCATTAAGGGGCAAAATGTAATGTATTCAATCTGCATTTTAAAGGCAGACTGATTTGCTAGATAGGTGTTAGTTTTTGCAGCCTTGGCAAAATACCTGCCCCTTTACCCCTTTTTGAAATGTTTGAAAATCATAGTTTCTTCTGTGAACTGTAGTACCTGCATGGTTTTGATGGGGGCACTTAATTATTCTCACCTGCTGCAAGGGTTACTATTAAAATGCTGTGAAGACCAGGAGTAAGCTGGTCCGCCTTTTGAATCTGTTACCTATTTTCTCTTTAAGCTGATGAGTGCTATTCAAAAAGGAAGGGTGTCTGGAAGCCGGCTCGCTATACTCATGAAAACTGCCGAAGAAAATCTCGATAGAAGAGTTCCCATCCCTGTGGACCGAAGTTGTGGAGGATTGTGAGTCTGAGCAGTGAATCCACAGCCGACAAACATAGGAACAACAAATCATCATGTAACAAACCAGAGAGGACCGACACCACTCCAAAACAGTAGACACGGATAGCTGCCTTGTTGTAACACTGGGAGACATTCCAAAGCTTTAGGA
The DNA here is from genome assembly GCF_032452875.1 of Bos javanicus. Classification (NCBI taxonomy): domain Eukaryota; kingdom Metazoa; phylum Chordata; class Mammalia; order Artiodactyla; family Bovidae; genus Bos; species Bos javanicus. Next base: position 39,733,703 of record NC_083869.1, on the reverse strand, counting down.
TGTCGATGTAGACCCTTTATTGGTATTTGCCATTCAGTCTAGCTTCTTAAAAGTGTATTTTATCATCTTTTCTCATTTTCAGTGCACACAGATTTAATGTTTTGCTTTCATTTTGTGATCTGTTAGACTGGACATACTCCCTTTTTGTTTATTCATTTATTCTAAGTCAATTTGAGAGAATATTTTGGCAAAAATTGAAACGAGAAGCTGGAAGCATTTTGTGAGATGCACAAACCTCTGGACATTAAGCTTGTTGATAGTATTTGTTCTTAAAAGAAATGGAGTGGGACCTATTAAAACAATAGCATTTCTGGAGACCTCTCAGCCCCCTTCTTCCTCCAGCTTGTCTGCTTTCTTTATCCAGACTTTATATCTAAGCATGACTGGTAAAACTGGAGAGGGAAAAAAAGTTTAGATCTGGTTATAAGAGCAAGTCTCAAAGAGAATCTCTGAAAGCTTCCAGAATCACAGGTACGAGATATAAGGATAGCATTGACCTTTGCTGGGAGTTACAGTGATAGTTTCATCTCAGCGGTTCAATTTCCCCCCCAGTCACTGCTAGTTTTTCTTTTGACTATTACAGTTGCCAGGAAGATCCCTGCTTTTCTTATTTTAAAACCAGGATTTAAGTGGCAAGTTGGATACAGTGGGATGGGACTAGATTTCTCAAATTTTTACAGTTGTAATAAATTGAAGGATTAAAAAACCTGTGTTCATATAGCCACATATATAGCACAGTTTTCAATTCTCAAATCCTAGGAGTTGGAGCATGTGATACCATCGAACATGGCCTATTTTGCTTAGGTTACTGTATCAGTTGGAGGGAATATTTATAAACAGATAGTAAAAGAGAATAGAAATAGCCTATTAGTTAACTTTAATTATAATTATTTGTAAAAAGGCACACAATTACAATGTTCATGGTCATTTTAATTGCTTAAAGCCTTTCTCCTTCTGTACTAAATGGAAAAGTTCTCAACCAAAAAGAAAAAGAAAAAAAGAAAACCATACTCGACTCACACTCACACATGTCCACCATCACACACATACACAGTCACAGAAAGACGAAACAAAAAGATCAATCTGCTCAGAATTTAGTAAATACATAATATACTGAATTTAAAGGGCCCATTTGGCATGCTTTTGTAATACTTTGGTGGCATTTTAGCCAGTTGTCTAAATTTGTCTTCTTCATGCTTCCTCTTGTGAAGTTAACTACCTGCTTCTTTTGATTTTTAAGAGCACGTTGTGTATAAAATAGGAAACGTGACCCTTTTTTAATGTCAGGTTTTCATTGTGCAGACTTAATTTTTCAAACTGGTACATAAAACACTTTTGTGCTGTTATTTCTATATATGTCAACATTGTAGAATATCTTTATGTCTCATTCGAGTTGGGCATGAGCCTGTCTGTCATAATATACACATTGGAGGTTAGCTCACCTAAGCCCCCACCCTCACCTCGGAAACAGATAAGGTAGCACGGTAACTCATTTTGCTTTTAAAATGAAGTTTAGACTTGCCATTTCCTTAAGGAAAACCTAAAACAGAGCAAGTGAGGCTCCCAAGTATCACTGTGAACTTTTTCTTTTTAAGGTGTGATTTTTTTTTTTTTTTTGCACTGGTTTCATTTCCTTTTTTTTTTTTTTTTTAAATAATAGACGCATGTGGTTTTGTAGTTTTGTTTTTCTATCAAGATAGTAATTTCACTGTTTAGAGCCCAGCGACCCTTAATAGAAGAGCTGTCCTTTAAAACATCAGAGATGATGTACCACAGTATTATACATTTGTGCTCTCTCTCTTTCTCTTCATTTCTAGTTAAATCAAGATAACGATGGCTTGTATCCCCCCTGAATCCATTACAGTAGGGATCGGGCTTATGACCTGAGTGGCCTGGGCAGAACTGTATTTGAAAAGAGGCCTTGTTTGTGCACGCTTTGCTTTGAGTGAAGTTCCTTTAAGGACAAAGAAAAGCACACTTTTCTTCCTTTGAGCGTATCTGCCTTTGCTTAAAACCTGCTAATTCTAAAACATACGCTCCTTCACCAATCCCAGAGTCTCGTCTTGGAAATGAGCTGGTTCCAAGTCTTTACTGTGAATAAAGCACCCCCGCATTTTGTATAAAGTTCTTAATTAAACCTGTGCAGCTTCTTTACCTGATTTCAGAAAAGGAGAGAAGAAATGGGGGGTGGGGTGTAAGTGTGATTCAAAATCTATTCCAAGCGCCAAAAGAATTTTTTTTCTTTTTTGTATAAATATGGTATTAGCTGATTCTGTTGGGCTGGGTGTGGGGTGTGTGGAAGACTGTCTTTTGTCATCAAGTGATTTGTTTAAAGAGCCTTTAATGGGATTCAGGTGAAGGTACCCCCATCTGTGGTGGAGAGCTGAATGCTCCCTTCAGTAGCCCTTCGCACAGTTATAACAAGAGTGGAAATGCCAGATTATTTGTTAAGCCAAGGTTGTCTGCCTCATTGCCGTCATGCTGTTTGCAATATTCTTGCTTTCAATCAGTTTAACTTTAGGATTTCCACTACTAAATGCATGCTCCCTATTCTGCTTTAGTTTCTAGCTTTGTATTGTCTTTTTTCAAAGTATATAGTTTGCTCTTTTATACAACAACAAAATTTCATTCTTTTACTGAACTGTAAGAATGATCATTGATCTTATTTCCCTTTTTTATGTATTTGTAAAGATTTTTGGCATATGAATGTAATAACATTGAAGTCAGTGACACTAATACCTTGCACTGTTTTGCATTATGTCTACCCTTTATATGGGGTAAAAAAGCCCTACTGTGCTTTGAAAGAATATCAAGTATAAGCCCAGTTCTGGAGTCGATATACACACTGCATGTTTTCATATATGGCATTTTTTATGTATTGTGTTGGGTTATTGTTCTAGATTGGACTGTTAAATGCTATGTTTGAGGCTGGGTTGTCATTTTTATAACTGTCTTGGTGTTTTATCGCCATTATTTATTACTTTTGATATACAGAATGAGCTGCATGCATTTATAGAGCAATAAGAGGATGTATTTAATGTGCCTTGTTTTTAACTGAATAAGAACTGAAAGCATGAATCAATAAAGCTGATTAAAATGGTCCATTTACTGGCATGTTGATGTACCTTGAAGTCAGAGAAATAACTTTGATGACTTGTAGTTTAAAAAAAAGTTTGGAAATATTTTCACAAACTGTATTTTTAATTGCATTCACACATTAATACTTTTTGCTTGCAATTTTGTAATTTTATCTCAAAAGTAAATCCCTGCATAGACTGATGTAATTTTATGAGACTGCCAGATTTATTTGTATTAATTTGTTGCTGGAACCTTTAGGGCACGACTTCTGTATTTGTGCAATCCTATTCTAAAATTACATGCATCCTGTTAGGTCTGTTGAATTCTTTTTTTCCTTTCTTTTTTTTTCCTTTTGTCAACCAGAGCCTTTTAGCCTGAGCATTCCCAGGCACACTGATGAATTTTATCATAACCAAAATCAATAGAAATGAATGGGAAAGATTACATAATCCATTTTGATCATCTTACATGTCAAGTTAGTGTAGGGTTGCCAAGTGTTGATAAATGCTCTGACAGAAAAAATGCTATATATTTTCATTGTCAGTAAATCAGTAAAGCTGTTATCAGTTTTAACACAAATTTTATAATGCCTATGTTATTTTATAGGTTTTAATTTACACATGTATATGGAGCATTGTCTCCATTTGTGGTTTAGAAGCGCTGCCTCTTGGTTTTGCGTGCTCAAAGGCCTGTGTGAGCTTCAGAGGTTCTTTGAAATCATATAGAATAACACAGAGCACTAGTCCCCAGACAGACTTGGAACAATGAACTGTTTGTTCAAGGCCTGGAAAAAATATCTAAGAGCTCAAAACACTGTTTATTGATTTAGCTCATCACACTTCATAGCAGTTTAAAATTTGTCAACATAAAATTTGTCAAAATACATTACTCCTGGTTTTCAAAATGTGTAAATTTTGGGTAATCCAAGGAAGAGAGATAGATACTCACATCAATACTTTGCAGTCTTGGTCAGTACTGCATTATCAGTCATGGCAGATTTCACCTGATGACATTTGACTTAGGAAGGAAGCAGACAACAGAAATTTTCCATTGTTATGGCACCCTGGCAACTAGAGAAGTTCTGTATCAAGAGTTGGAGTCAATGAGCCTCCTGGGCCTGTGCCTTGTATTTTAGGCCTCTAATTAACTACCCTGCGTGTGAAACACATGCGCAGAAGAAAAGAGATACGCCAGCCACAATGACACCAAAGATAGTTCTGCAGGTCCTGTGGACCCTTGGCAAAAACCTTTGCACGTTGTTAGATACTTGATCCAGAACAGTAAGGTTTATTTGACCTAAACGAAATACCGCATTTGCAAAATGATTGAGGCTACCTTCATCCTCCGCCTGCGGCATCAAATTGCATTACTTAACATCCATTCCCTGTCATCCCATGTATTCACACGGGGGTTGCTTGAATCCATGTAGATTTAGGTGCGTATCCTGTAGTCACAGATAACAGTCCATGTTTCAGTGGAAGAGACGGGAGGATTGAGTCTCACTTGGACAGTAGAACGTGGCACGTGATGCAGCTGGTTCCACTCACTTCTGAGCCTTTCAAGCCCACTGTGTTGTGTCTTCAGCAGGACTTCTGTGCTCATCCTCCAGGAACTCCTGTGGAGCCAGGGTTCACTCCTTCATTGGCTGCTTGCTGGAATTCCTACAGTGTGGTGTTTCAAGGAGTTGGGAGCTGTAGAGGTTGTTTCGTTTTTTTCTTTTGGCCCTGGTGCCTATTGAAAAAACAGGTAAAGGAGAATCTTGAATTGGAGGCTGCTTTTTCATGCTCATAGGATTTCTTTATCCAACCTCATACTATAAAACTGGCTCTAACTTTTATTGTATGTGAGATTTCTTTAAAAAATCCAACTTAGGCATATATGGTTTTGCTTTAAAAGCTACCTTGCTGTGTTTGTCTAAGCGATGTCAATGTAATGAGCTCGATCAACAGATCACTTTCCTTTAACCTGACCTTAATGCCCTCTTTAAAGCATCCAGTTTTCTCTCCTTTCCCTCCTTTTTTCAAAGGTCTTAAAGTAAATAGCTGCTGCGTCTCCCTTTTAATTCGTTGCTTGTTAGATTTTTCTCTTCTTTGCTTAAAATCAATTTTTTTTTGTTTTTCATCCCATCATTAATTGATTTACAATTCATTTTTATGCATACAGAGTTTCTCCTATCCAAGTTAAGAAGCTGTAAATCTTAGATCCATTGAAGTGACAGTGAGAAATATTTCATTTTACCCCATGAATCATTTGCCATCCTTATTGCAGAAAAATGGCAAAATTATGGTGTACCATGTTTTCATAAATTACTCTGCCCACCTTCCACCCCCCCATCCCCTGCCCCAGCTCCAGCCCCAGTTCATTTCATTATTTGTTTGGAAAGACTGTAAGAGTCAGAATCTAGACACTTGTGGTAAACAATTCTGATTTTACAGCAGGCTACTCAAAATTTCATAACATCACAAATTAATTCCTCTGGTCCCATGAAGAATTTAATTCATGTACAAAATATATCATCTATTTTATAATTCAAAATAGCTTGATATTAAAGTACATTCTGTGATTTGCTAGTATAACAAAAGGGGAAGAGTGCCGAATTCTTTAAATAATGTATATAATTTTTATTGGGTTTCATATGTCAAAGTAGTCATTTATGTCCTGAAAGGTGTGTGCTCTGCACTATGTGCTTGAACACTATTAAAAAATCATGGCTTCTTCCAAAAAGAACAAATCATAGGTTTGCATTTCACATATGACCTGAAATGAAATATCTTATACAGAGAATCCCTCCCCCTGCCTTTGGGAATATTTTCAAAAGTAACAAAATATTTCTAGAGATAAATATTTTTTAAAATGGAGTGACTGAAAGCAGTTCCTATAATGTTATAACATTGCTATATGAACAGATTTGTCTGTGGCCCTTAATCTATCTTCTATTTTCAGATCTTTTGAGGAACTCTGGTCAGTTATTTATACAATTGAAAAAGTCAAGTTTATCCTGATAAATATATTCATCCTAGGGAACTGCTAAACTGTTCTCAAAATGGGCCATTTTTTAAATGGAGCTTATCCAGCTTGATCCATGCTTTAAATAGCACTGAACCATTAAATAAAAACCTGGGACA